>NC_056561.1:15555855-15568368 GCF_013358625.1 Macadamia integrifolia | reverse complement strand
AAAAAAAAAAAAAAAGGATTGTCCAATTTTTGAGTGGGTTGTTGAAATTATTCTAACTGAAACCTTACAGTATATTACATTGTTTCAGTTGGTCGGGTTTGGATTCAGCAATGTCCAGATAAGACTTGGGAGTACCTTACCTTGTCACCCAATGGAACTCCTTTTTTTTTTTTTTTTTTTTTTTTAAGGGTAATTTGCAATGCAGGTACCCAAGTGTTACAATTTTGGCACCGGAAGGACTTTGTTTCTTGATTTTGTAAGTCGAGATGGTAACCTGCTGGCAATTTTACAAAAATGTGCTTTAGTAGACATAATGATGAAAATATCCTTTTGAAAAACAAAAATTTTGAAAGGATATGATTCAATCATTATGATTTAGTATTTTTTTTTTTAATACTTTGAATTGGATCGTGATTGTTGATTTAGCATTTTAAATCATCATTGTAAATGTGATGGTATAATTTGATATAAGATCAGGCCATGAAAAGCTTTTGGAAGATTTCAATTGGATGTGATTGAATCATGATAAAAAACAAATTTGGTAATGGAATCATGATAGTTTTACACATTTCAACAAATGATGGCAAATGCACTACATGTAACTCTTGTTAAAAATATGCCGTACAGTTTGATAAAAAATTAAATCATTAGAAGCTTTGAAATTATCTAATTGGAAGAATATAGTTCAATCGTTATGCTTTAACATTTTTAAGCCTTTGATGTGGAACAGGTCATTCTTTAATATAAGAATTTTTATTTTCAAAAATGAAAGTGAGCATCAAGAAAATAAAATAGTTTCTTCGACCCCAAAAGAAAAAGGAAAATAAAACACTTTCTACATCTACAGATAGCACCTCCCTGCACGCTTAGCTGTTCTAGAATTACTCCAAAAAAAAAAAAAAATTGGAATACTTATCTAATAATTATTAATCACTAATAATTTCATAAATTCTCTTGTTAATACTTTATAATTAAAACTATCGAGCTCGAAATTTTATCCAATCTTTGGAGATATTTTCCCTATATGGGAAGTGGAATCCTTATCTAGAATCACTTTCTTTGTCAAACAAAACAAAGTGGACCCAATGTAGTGATGCGTATAATCAGTCATATGTAATGTAGGCATCAACCATATGTAATTTAGTGCATACACACAACTATCACGAGAAATTGTTATACTAAATATCAGACAGTAGACCATGCAATGGTTTTCGAATGATCAATTCCAATACACACAAAAGTGTAAATATTTGTGTCTAGAATCTTCATTCCAAAAAATACACAATGTAATGCAAATAGAGAGCCTAATTCCATCCCTAGTTGTTAACACTTTGACGTCATACTTCAGGACACACAGTCGCCCATATAAAAGTAAAAGTGAATTAATTAAAAATTAAACATTTTATTTTGAAATTTTTTATCATCCTGTTTGTGATTTTTTTGGCTTTTCATTTTTTTTTTTTGTAACAATTGTTATTGGTTCATTTATCTTGATTCCATGCAACAGCTATACAACTGATTAAGAGAATAAGCTTCCATTCTAGGCTGTGTGAATTGTGGGAGAGCAGTTGGGTCTTGGAAAATATGGATGAGATCACCCATGCTAAAATCAAGTAAGATATAAAAGGAACTTCTCTACTTGTACAATATGAAACAATGGAGACTTTCTCTATAAAGCAAAGTGCATACTTAGGCAAAGAATGTACCTATGGTGGGTAGAGGTTCCACTAGAAGATAGATTCCTTTACTTACATTCCATACACAGGGGAAAAGGAAGGAGATCAATCAATATAAAGGCATTATACATGGAAGGAGACACATGAAAGAGTAATAAGCTTCAATAAGAAGATATATAATGGTCAATTTCCTGCTTGTCATATGTGAACACCTGTTGATCCATTTTGACTTTGCAAGTGATGTGTGGCTCCATTAATTTCTCATGGGCTAGCTCAGTGAGTGATTTTGGAAACTCCTCTCAACAACCAAAGATTCTAATGGTCATAGTACAGAAGCTTCATTCTTGTTGAAAGGGTAGATTCTTTTGGAGGAACTTCTTGTCGCTGAGTGCAAATTATGGGAGAACAAGAATAAGAGCTTCTTTCATCAGAAAAGACATTAAGGATCATATAATGTTTAGAGTTTATTGTGGGAGAGAAAAAGATAATAATTCTTAATGTCTTATCTTTCATAATATGATAGGCATCCATGACTTGTTCAAAGATTAATTGGATCAAACGTTTGATACCATTGATCCCACCTCTATATATATTGCCTCTATTGGTGCCCAACCATCCATCTCACACCCACAGAATTGGCTAAAACTAAACATTCTTTAATACTCAAATTGGCATACAAACCCACAGAGATTGCAGGTGCACACTCAAGCCCATTTGGAGTATTTCATCAGTGAGGTTTGATTCTCATCTCAGCTCACATAGACCCTGAGACTGGGTCGACCCAGTACATATCTAGAAGCTCACTGATAGCCTAGCTAGCCATTGCACCTTTCCACATCAATAATATGTTCCCATAGAGAGACCCAAAGGTTTGACAATGCCAGAGCTGTATGGGGGACAGCATAGACTTCATTGGACTATATGAGAATGGTCTAAGATGGAGTACTTCAATATATGAAAAGGGTTACCATAAACCATTAGTAAAGAGCAGAGGTTGGTTGGTTTCAGTTGACTTGTTCAAAATTGTATCTTGTTTGGTTCCTTTTAGATCATCTTGACTTCAAATAATTATCTATCCAAGCAGTAGTGCTATAAGCGCACGACTGTGTTGTATTTCCAAGCACGTAACTATGTAAAGTGTTTGTTCCCAGCTGAATGCGCCATGATCTCTGAAGATTAGACTTGACAATATGGACCCATATCAGGTCTATGTTTATTCACCAACTTAAAAGCTTGTATGAGTCGAAGATTACCTAACAAGACAAGATAGATAGCCCTAACATCAACACCAACACCACAATCAAAGTCATTGGCATTGTTGATTGCCCTAATAAACCAAACAAAGTTGCCAACCATTTGAATTAAATGGTTCAAGATAATTTGATTATTGGATTGGATTTTTCAAGATTGGAGAACCCCCAACAAATATGCTGGTCTCTTTCCATGCAAATGCCAAACCCTCCTCCTCTACTTGTATAAGAGAGAGAGAGAGAGAGAGCAAAGCAAAGGTGCACAATGGTTTACGTAGCATAAAACGTGCTCAACTAGTGACCACAGAAATGTTTTATATGAGAAAAACCTTCAAATTAATTAACCTTATTAGATATATACAAAGGAAGGGCAGTGTTGAAGATGATGATTATGATATTAATTAAGTAAAACCCCCACCCAACTTGACTATTCCTTTAACCAGTATTAGTCTACACATGCATACACTTTGATAGGAATTGAAGTGCTTTGTCTTTATTTTTGGTTTTCTTTCACTGTTTGAATCTTCAAATGTGTGCTTAATTCTCTGCTTCCTTTTTCCCTTATGACTGAACCTCTAAACTTTGATCAAGTCATCCTGATCTCTAAAACAAAATAAAGATGTAATAATTGTACTTGTATACGTAGAAAACAATTCCAGGTGACTTGGAAGACTTTGAATATAACGTTTTACACAAATAAATTATGTGAGGCAGACTAAAAACCATGGAATTAGTGTTGCAGTCCTTTTCAATAGCTGCCAAACCACCTGGTTTAGGTTGTTGATGAAGATCTGCATTTAGTCACAGCATGTGGTGGTGGGGCCAATTTATTTTGCTGACCTAGAAAGGCAGTAACTGGCCTAGATTCAATTTTCAAACTTCAGTTTTAAGAACCATTAGAATGCAACACTGTTGATCAGGACAGATATTATTGGGTCTAGTCCTTGTCATTTTAACTTTAGGGAAAAGCAAACATCACACTTCACAAGGTTTAAATTTAAAAGCTTTATTTTTCTGTTACAAAGATGATCATCTTAGCTAGGTTCCCTTGTCCTGAGGTAGAAATGGACAGGCGTGGCTGGGTCTATAAATAAGCCCATACCAATTCTTACAGGTTAAGTTTCAGTGTGGAACAAGTATGAGAGCAGTTGAAAGTGAACTTAATTATTTTATGGTACCATAAAAGCTAGTAAAAAAATTTCCCAATGCTAAAGTAGATAAATTTCTTACATTCTCTCTCTTTCTTTCTTGACAAATTTTTCTGACACTATCTCCTCTAACCCTCTACTACTGATGAAACTAATTCTATCTCTCATTGGAGTGGGCTTCTCACTCTGGTATCGTTGAAAACCCTTTAGCTTCGTAGACATACAACAATATTGTTTCATATAGTAATGGAATAATTTAGCAACATATTTGGGGGGAAAAGTATTTTTTGAGCAGGTGGTGTGGGCTACGTCAGTAGTCTTTCTTTCTCTCTCCTTCCATGTCCTACTGATGACTTTGATTGTCACCCCATGATTGGTGCCTTGGTCCACCTTACCAAGTTAGAGAACATGAGTTCGATATAATTGTAATTTTTAGGGAAAAAGAAGCATGAAAGGCCGCTTCAAGCTGCATAGCCCATGCACCAAGACATAGAGGGGTAAAATGACCACCTCATCTCTCATGAAAGGCAGAAGTTCTGCCTCTTATGATGCTTCCTTGTGCAGTACCAATGACCCTATTCTGGAACAAGGTCCACACTGCCGTTCAATGAACCCTCTCCCTAATTTTAATCATGAAACTTTCAAATTATTTTCTTAGATAATTCAGTTACTTCTGTTTGGGACTGAAACTAGACTAATAAGATGGATGTGAGTTCCTCTTGCCACACACTTAATTGGTCCCTTCCATATTTAACATGCAGTGAGTTGTGAACAAGATGAAGCTCACAAACACTTGAGATAATTATACTAATAATTAAAAATGGCTTATCTTAAGGACATCCGATTTAATAACCCAACGTGATACAAATCCATCAAACATTTGTCAATTGTATTGTATCTGTGAGTATAGAAGAAAATGTGTGTAATGTCTGGCATGATCTGATCAGCGGGAGAAGATTCTATAAAAGGTAGTGTGGCTCCTACACCAGCAAGTGGGCAGTGGAAGCACAATATTTCTACTTTTCATGAGATGTGGGGCAGTCATTTTGCTCCCCAACCATTGTGTCTGGGCATAATTAGCCATGTTGCTCAAAAAGAATTGAAAAATTATCTTATACCATCCCTAATTTTAAAACTTATTTGTCAAACCCATCCAAAATTTGTCAGGTGTACCATATCTGAGTATAGAAAAATATGTATAATGCTTAGCATGATCCAATCCGCTCAATATATATATAGGGAGAGGGTTCTGTAAAAAGCAGTGTGGCTCCTATACCAGCACCTGGTCCAATGAAAATGTGATATTTCTGTTTTTCGTGAGGAGTGGAGTACTGAAGTTGTCATTTTACTCTCCACTATGCCGAGCATATTTAGCCAGGTTGCTCATAAAGAATTAGTAATTAAGTTGGTATGGTTGCACACAATAATGTGATATTAATCTGCCAATTTGTTTTTGTTTAACAAACATCAACTAGCCATGTTGCTCATAAATAGTAATTTAATTATCCCCACTTTACATTACTAACCAATATACAGAAAGGGAAAAAGTCGCTATCTTACAGTGTGAATTACTCCTCCAAATGTCTAAAAAAAACTGTCGAAGCCAACATGGGGGACCTCTGTAAGCGCGTAACCGCTTTAAGCCAATATAGTATGTAATCGTTAATGAAAGAAATATAATAACTCTCTCTCTCTCTCTCTCTCTCTAAGTTTTATGGAGGAGAAGAAAGTAGCATAACAGTAGTACATAATAACAGCAACGGAAGATGTATAGTTGATGATAAATTAAGAAACTGCTTATCCACAACAGAAGGAATGATAGGTTATTTATTTCTTTAATTAATTAATTTTTATTTTTATTTTATAATGGTCAATAAATATCTTTGCATAAGCGTTAAGCTTGCTGACCATAGTTTTTGTGTGAGGTGTAGGTAGACTGATAAGAGGGAAAGTCACATAGAAGTTGTTATCAAATTCTTTATTTTTTTGAAGTTTTGGTTGAAGAAAAAAGTTATTTTTTAAGCAAATTTTACTTGAAAAAAAAAAAAAAACCTTTCTATGTACTTTTAATTAAGTTTTATCAAGAAACACATCTAACCTTTTAAATCAAATGGAGGGTACGTTGAGAATTAGTAGAATTGTGGACAATTGAGTTGCTCAATTGGTTTAGCATTTGGCTCGTCCTAATAGGCCTAATTTCTGTTCTTGAGTTTGAATTCTCTTCCGCATTCCTAGAGTTAGTTGCTATTATTGTCCTCTTTGGATCGCATCCGCAATCCCTGGTTGTCCTCTTGGGATGTCATCCTAGTAAGGTATGATACAAGTAATAATAATAATAAAAATAATGGAATCAATTATTTAAGTAAAATAGTGGTATATTTTTCTTTTCACGCAGAATGGTGGGAATATTTTTTTTTTTGTAAAATAAAAAGAAATGAATTTACGTGAATAATATTAGAAAAAAAGAAAAGTACCTAATTGTGTGACTCTTGCATCAAGACAGAGGGAACACAAAATTACTGTCCTCCCCTCTTGTAAAATAAAAAATCTTTATTCATGTTGATACCCTTGCGGGCTTTCTAATTGACCTTCATGTTGGTGTAAAAGCCACACTATGAGGCAATGATCTCTTGCCCATAAACTTAAAATGAGACAAAAAAAACAAAGGTAATTCAATAACTTTTTATGTTTGTAGGGAACATTTTACACTCAAAATATCTGAAGAGGATTTACTTTGAAGAATAGAGCTTATTTCTTCCTTTAATGTTGCTTTCACCTACAATTCTCTCAATAACAATTGTGAGCAGCATTCTGAGTGTAACAATATTGTATTTGAAACATACTTGTTAGTAATGCGAAGCTTGAAGAAATCAAGGACCATCATTATGTTTCTACAAAAAATAATTTTCAAGTCAATTTATGTTCTAGCTAATAACTTGGAAAAGTCTCAAAAGTCTTAAGGCACCATTAGTAATAGTATGATAAAAGGTTCTTTGAGTTGCTAGGGTGGAGTATGCTCGTATCTCTGTATCTATCTCTATCTATTGTTGTCACATGAAATGATCATTTTAGTACACCTCATTGTTGTGTTCTCCTATATACCACTTGCTTAGAGAACTCTTTCCCTAACAAATATA
The DNA here is from genome assembly GCF_013358625.1 of Macadamia integrifolia. Taxonomy (NCBI): domain Eukaryota; kingdom Viridiplantae; phylum Streptophyta; class Magnoliopsida; order Proteales; family Proteaceae; genus Macadamia; species Macadamia integrifolia. The sequence continues at coordinate 15,561,157 of NC_056561.1, read as the reverse complement.
TACGGTATGGTGACATGTTGAAGAGACTAAGATGTATATTAAAGAAAAATATTAATGATCTGAAAATAAAAATAAAAAAACTAATTTGGAGTATAAACATTGACATACACAACCTAATTGGTTGGATTTCAGGTGTGAAGTTTTAATTCAGTCCTAATTAATTAATCCAATTAATCAGGTTGAACAAAGATCAACCGACGAGTAGTAAAACTATTTTAATATTGATATGTCTGACATTTTTTTCCTATTGTTAATACTAAATTAAATTTATTTTCATATAACAAAATATTAATTTTTTTATAACAAAATATTAATTTTTTTTAAATAAAAGATAAAAAATATATACATCTTTAATTAAATCGAAATCAAAGATATTATTGGCAGAGCAGTCTCAGTCTCAGTCTGATCTGTGGGTGCAGGCATGAAAATGACACCCTCACTTACAATGATCCCATCGGATATATGGGATAAGAGAAGACCTGTAGCGTGTGGGCCCACTGAGAATGGGACACAAATGTTTCCTCTATTTCGCCCGGCCACCAAGGCAAGTGGGTTGAGTAGTTGTGTGGGGCCCATTGCTAACTAATAGATAAGGGAAACCTCCATTCCTCCCTCACCATCAACCTCAAAGGCCTCAAGGCCCACAAGGCCACAACTAATTAGAGTAGAGAGTGACTTCCAGAGCCAAGCCAAATGGGTACAGTTTTTAACTTTTATGTATGGGGCCCATAGGATCTTTCCAATCATCAAGTGGAGGTTGGAATAAGTTAGAAACACAATTATTTTAAATCAATTTGTGTTTATCATTATTACTTAAATCCTAATAGAGTTCATGCTTATCTTGCTAAGTAAGTCTCTCTCCTTGATTGATGATGCATTTGGATTGGTTGACTCTGTTCTTAGGTCTTTTCTCTTGATTTTTAATGAATAATTGTTGATAGAGTAGGACCTACCTAGGTCTTGTTTGGGTTTTTGCGTTTCTGTTTCTTTGTTTTTTGATGAAAGGCGTGTTTGGATTTATAGAAATAGAAATAGAAAATTCAACAACTCCCCAAGACCTTGAAAAGTAAACATTAACCAAAGGAATAAATTGGTAAAGACCCTTGTGGAACCAATCATATTATCAATCGAAGAAAAATGATGAGGGAAAGAGAAAGAGCCAAAAAAATGTAAAGAAACTAAGAATTGCCGACAAAAGTTATATTATCGTTTAGAGATCCATGTCTTAGGGATTTTCTTAATTGAGAAATACTTGTCACGTAGAACCAAATTTATGGTAGAAATAGAATTTTAAGGGACAATTTGAAAAATATCAAAACTTAGAAAGATATTTGTGAACCCTAAGGGTCGATAAGTGAATAATTCTATTTCTTCTGTTGTCAACGGGGATGATAACTATTAGCCAAATTTTTTTCCGATCACACCACTCATTGGGTATTGGTACCGCACATGGACATTATGCCTATCTCTCTTCTTCTTTAATCAGAGTATTTTTTTTTTCATCGTTTCACACACCCAAACATAACAATTGGTTTGGGGAAAGGAAATGAAAAGAAAACTACAAAAGAAGATCCGCTACCATTCTCTGGATTTGGAACCCACCTAAAGGATAATGTGGGCCGTCCGATGTGAAATTCCCAGTGAACTTCCCAAACCGTTTTAAAGGAAGCAATATTGATTGCCAACGTCGGCAACAGAAAAAATAATTAAAAAAATGCGCGTGGTTGACGTGGCAGAAGATTCGCGGAGAGGAAAAAGACCAAATAGAAAACACAACAGATGGAGATTTTTTTTTTTTTTGATAGGACAACAGATGAGATTACTCTCACGTGAGTACGTGACTGCTTTAATTAAGAGGTAAACATTATAAATAAAGTGGTTTTATTTTTAATTATAAATTTTTGGCTGTTAACTGTTAAGCCTGCTTGGTATCCATGATGGCAATTTAAGTGATCTAAAAAAAATCTGAACCCATTTGTTTTTACAAGGGAAAGAAATATGAACAAGCTTTTAACCATCAAAAGAGTACGAATTGTAAACTTAGACGTTCTAAGTTTGACTCCCATTAGGTACACCTTGGGTTATTCACACGAGGTGTTTACTGTTTAATGCATTTCACTATTTTCAATGAAATTTGAATGATTCTCATTCAAATCCGATATGATCTAATCCATATGGTTATGGGGTCAGTATGGGCCGTAGGACTAGTCAGGACAAAAGCCTAGATACCCATAGTTAACAGAAAAAAAAAAAAAAAAAAAAAAAAAGACCATTAAATTTGGGGCGTTAAAGCAAAAATATTGTGATATTCTGTCCAAAGACTCCAAACAAAGCTCTACCCTTAAGTTTAAAAAAAAAAGAAAAGAGTGTTTCAAAACATCCAAGTGATCCAGAAAGACATTTCATACATGACCTCAAGGGATAGACAATGACAAAAGGACTATACTTCTCAAAACTTATGTCATTTTTGTAGAATATGGAAAGTAATCTCATATCGTGTAAGGTTGTACTATAAAATACGTATATATAATGTGTTCTCCCTTACATGATATATCATATGATGACATTAAAGCCCGAAAAGATAAATTTTGAATCAAAATCAATGGAGAACACACCTTATATCAAAAGGGTCCCAATCAAACCCCTGTCTAATACCGCATGTTTGTTGGGTTCTCGATCCTAATTCCCACCTATAAATTATTTGGTTTATAACCAACGGAATAAGTGTCTTATATTATTGAACGTATCAAATTTGTGAACATATTCAAAGGCAAGAGCATGTAATGTAAAAATTACTCCAACATGCCATGTTGGGTTGGAGGAAGAAAAAGGAAAACTTTCTCCAAAAATCAATATCAAAGAATAGTCAATGAAACCTCCACAACCTTCACAGAATTGTCTTATCAAAAGCTTGTCCACAGTCTTGATTGATGAAGATGGTTGCAAAATCCAAACCCAATACACTTAATAAACTTTTTTGGATCCAAAAAATTTAATTACTAAGTGGATCCTTTGGAATGATGGCCATATTTACATATATAAACCTTGCATATGTAGAGAGACCTAATAATTTAGTTATGGAATTGACAGAAAACAACACCTCTTTATTAATTTTTTTTTTAATTTTACTCCCCCTAAGCATGACAAACAAGAAGAGGAAATAAAACCATCCATTATATATGTTCGGTGAAATTGAAAAGCCTTCAGCTGATAGGGTGGTCACAAATTGATTCTCGTCTGTGCTCACATAAACACAAAAGAGAGAGAGAGAGGATTAGGTTTTTGTATGAGAATCATTCTCGTACGAGATTGATTCATACAGACGAAATCCACCCAAGAAAAAACCTTGTGGTGGATTTTTTCTGTGTGGATAAGATCGAGACTACGAGAACCTGATCCACACTTGACACAAGACTGGGATGACCTAGTACATATCTAGAAGCTCAATGATAGGCTAGCCAACGGCATTGCAGCTTTCCACATCAATAATAAGGTCCGATCAAGACCCAGATTTTTGAAATTGCTAGAGTTTAAAGATGCAGAGCTGTATGGAGGGGACAGCAAAGACCTCCATACAGCAAAGACTTTATTGGACTATATAAGAATGGTCTAAGATGGACTACTCCAATTTATGTAAGGTTGGTTTAAGTCTATTTTTTCAAAGTTAATCTTTTTTGGTTACTTTTTGATTTTCTTCACTTGATAGACAGAGGTGTCTCTTTAACTGTTTGTTCCAGCTGAATGCGCCCTGAATTTGACAATAATGGACCTATATAGAAGGTTTATGTTTCTTCACGGACTTGCATGAGTAGAGTACTCGCTTGTAGGAGTTGAAGAGATTACCTAACAAGACAAGATAACCCAACACCTCAACCAAAGTCATTGATCCTGATCTCTAAAACGTTGGCATATACCTATATATATTGTTGCCTTAATAAATCAAACAAAGCTGCCAACCATATTTGAATTGAATGGTTCCAGATAGTTTGATTTTTGGATGGGGTCTTTGAAGATGGGAGAACCCGAACAAATTAATATGCTGGTCCCTTTCCATGCAAATGCCAAACCCTCCTCCGGTATCTGTAGAGAGAGAGAAGAATATTTTATTAGTAATTTAAAATATCAAGATAATGAAAAAGGAATGGACTATAATCCTTTTTGTGTGTGTGTTTTCGGTAAAACGAAATTTATTCATTGGAGTATGATAAAGTCATACTTGTTGATTACTAAGGAGTGGAATTTGATCATACTGTCATACACATCACCAATAGGGCACTTCTTGTTAAGGAGTCAGCAACAAAGTTGATTTTCCTAAGAATACAAATGCAATATATTCTCTCTGGTTGAACCACCATGAATGCTAGATTGAGAGCGGATCATGTTCACGTACGAGAACGGCACTGGTTCATGGATTTAGAATCAATTTTCTCTCTCTTCATTTAATATATTCTAAATAGATAGACTAGGGGTGTCAACGGTCCAGGTTGGTTCGGTTTCGGTGTGACTTTGGAACTAACCGAAACCGCCCCATTAAGGATTTATCGGTTTCGGTCCGGTGTCTGCTTCGGTGCGGTTTGGGTTCGGGTTGGTACCGGTTTGGATTTATGAGGTTCATTTCGGTTTGGATCGGTTTTTTAAACTGGTATGGAGCCATTAGCTTGGGCACTTGGGCTTGGGCACTTGGGTTTTGACAGGTTGAAGTTGAATAGTTGATAAACGTTGGGCTTGGGCACTTGGACTAGTGTTGGTCCGGTTGGACACTTGGGCTTCGCCCACTTAGTTTAGTGAGTTTTAAGTTCGGTTTTATCTCGGGTCAGTTTGGATCAGTTCCGATTTCGGTGCACATTTCCGGCGTTTCCGGTGGCCCAATGGTCTAACCCGAACCGAACCGAGACCGGATTCAATTTAAAATACAAACTGAAACCGGCCCAATAAGCCACCGGTTCGGTTTGGATCGGGCTTAATCAGTCCAGTCCGGTCCGGTTTAACTGGTCCGGTTTAGATATTGACACCCCTAAGATAGACCAAAGACGTACAAGAACATTCTCATACGTGAACCTGATTTGTTCACTGCTAGATTTCTCTTGTCAAGCATATATATATATATATATATATATATAGGAAAAGCTCGCTATAGTTAGATTCCACAATTTAATTCTCATTAATGCAATCTAATAAAGCCTCTCCAAGTCCACTTCAACCGTCATTGCCTCGCCCACAAGAATAGAAATAGAAGTTGTTTTCTCAAATTTAGCAAGATGCACCCAACCCCTATTTAATGACCCCTAACAACCCCCCCCCC
>NC_056561.1:15532729-15555835 GCF_013358625.1 Macadamia integrifolia | reverse complement strand
TCCTTCTTTCTCTTGTGATGCATCGTTCAGGTAGCAGAAAATGCGCTCAACTACGGACCACAGAAATGTTATATATGAGTAAAACCCTTCCAATTAACCTTATTAGATATATGCAAAGGAAGGGCAGGGTTGAAGATGATGATGATATTACATTATTAAGTAAACCCCACCCAACTTGACTATTTTTTTAATCACTGGTAGTCTATTTCTTTGAGAGGAAGTCCTTTGTCTTTATTTTTATTTTTTTCTCATTTTCTCATTTGAATCTTCAAATGTGTGCTTAAATCTTTGCTGCCTTTTCTTTTGACTGAACCTTTAAACTTTGACCAAGTCCATCTCTCTAAGAAAACAAAAATTTAATAATTATTAATAAACAATATATATATATATATATATATCGTTCAATAAACAAGATAATAATATAATATTGTACTTGAATATATTAAAAAAAAATTAAAAATTAAAAATTTCCAGATGACTTGGATGACTTTGAATATTGTTAGTGTTATATATAATATATTATGTGAGACAGCCTAAACCATGGAAGTTGCAGTCCCTTTCAAAAGCTGCCAAACCACCTGGGGTTTGGGTTGTTGATGAAGATCTGCAATTAGCCACAACATGTGGTGCTGCCAATTTATTGACCTGACCCAGCAAGGCAGCAATTAGGATAGATTTAATTAGAAACTCCCTTTCAACTTTGTTTCAAGGGCCACCAGAATAGAACAGTGTTGATGCGGGCAGATATCATTCCTTGTCATTTTATCTTCAGGGAAGAGTAAACATCATACTTCACAAGGGTTTAATTAGAAAGCTTTATTTTTCTGTTACAAGATGATCAGGTTCCCTTGTTATGAGGTAGAAATGGACAGCTGTGGCTGTGTCTACAAATATAGAGAAGCCCATACCTCTTTTAAAGGTCAAGTTTCAGCGTGAAACAAGAATGAGAGCAGTTGAAATTGACCTTTAGGTTCCATAGAAGCTAGGGAAATTTTTTCTCATCATTCTATGGTGGAAAATTCTCTCAACTCTTTGTCCTCCTTGACAAGGAAATCTCTCTCTCTCTCTCTCTCTCTCTCTCTCTCTCTCTCTCTCTCTCTCTCTCTCTCTCTCTCTCTCTCTCCTATTGATGAAATCAATCCTATGCCTTCCATGGTGTGGTCTACCTATTTTGGCATTGTGGGAAACCCTTCCGCTTCAGAAAATACAAGAATATTGTTTCATAGTAATAGAATAATTTAATAGCTTTTTGGGAAGGAAACATCTTTGGCCTAGTGGATATGTTATGCCAATAGCTTTTCTCTCTCCTCCTTGGCCCCTATCAATGATTCTGATTGATGCACTCCCCGCCCCCACTCAAAGAACATGACTTCAACATTTTTATAATTTTATGAAATTTTCAACTTTTCTTTATATATTTCAATTATTTTTGTTTGAGATTGTTGACTATTAAGATGGATGTGGGTTCCTTTATCACACGTATAAAATCCCTTTCATATTTAACATATGACGAATCGTAAAGAAGATGAAACTCACAAACAATTAAGATAATTTTACTATTGATTAACAATGAATTTTCTTAGGGGCATCTCATTCTGATCTTAACAAAATAATGATCCATTGTGAAAATTTAAATTATTAAAAAAATAAAATAAAATTAAGTAATCACTTCTTTTCTCCCTCACCCTTTTTCAAGTAGTAGCCCTGCAACTCATGAACTTATTATTAACCCAACGTGTGATACAAACCCATTAAATAGTACTTTAATTACCCCAACTTCACATTACTAAAAATGTGAATTACTCCTTTAAAATGTTAAAAAAAAAAAAAAGACTGTAGAAACCCACAAAGGAGGGGGGCGGGGGGACCTCTATAAGCACGTAACAGCTCTCAAAACTAAGAAATACATTATAACTCTAGAATTGCCATTGACTCTCTCTCTCTCTCTCTCTCTCTCTCCCTCTATAGAAGTATATATATGAGGAGAAGGGAGTAATATAACAGTAGTATATATAAAGCAGCAACTGAAGAGAAGATAATAAATTAAGAAAGTGCTTAATTATCCACAACAGAAGAAATAATAGGAATATTAATCCCAAAATAAGGGGCTGATGATGATTGATGTCATCCAGGGAACCCTTCCTTCCACTTTCCACTTTCCACTTTCCACTTTCCATTTTCCACCTTCCATCCTTACCTTCTTCAATATCAACCATTTTGGCCAAGTGGATGAGAAGAAAGAGATGACTACAGCTGCAACACACTTCTATCTTTTATTTATTTATTTTTTTTTAACGCTTGTGTGTGCCATGTCGGCAATAAATATCTTTGCTTAAGCATTAAGCCTGCTGGACCATAGTTTATGTGATGTGGATATAGATTAGATTTTATTTTTATTTTTTATTTTTTTGTGGGGTGGGGAGGTGGGTGCGGGGTAAAAGTTGTTTAGGTAGTAGACTCATAAGAGGGAAAGTGAGTGAAGTTCGTTTAAAAGAAAATATAATAAATAAATAATAAATAAATTTTCTTTCCAAGCTTTGGTTGAAGATTTTTTTTTTTCTTTTCAAGTTTTATTTGAAGAAAAAGTCAAATTTTTAAGTGAATTAGTATCTCCTTTTTTTCTATTAATTTTATTTGAAAAATAAATTCCTTTAATTTGGCTTTAGGTTTTGCCAGTAAGTATACACAACTCCTTAAATTAAATAGAATATACATTGAGATTTAGCAGAATAATAGACGATTTAGTTGCTAAGTTGGTTTAGTACCTATCTCATTGTAGCATGCAAAGGCTTCTTTGGTCTTGAGTTAGATCTTTCCTCTGTAGTTGTAGAGCTACTCGCTGGTGATTGCTATCTCTTTCTATGGAGTTTGAATTCTACCCCATCCACACCCCCCCCACCCCTTAGTTGTCCTCTTGTGTTGTCATCTTAGTGGCCTATGGATATGCTAGCACCTTTGTGTTTATCTTTTTCATGCTCACATGAAATGATCTTGTTGCTCTAGTATCATTTTATGGCACATTATTATTGTGCGTCTCCATGTCATTTGTTTAGAGAACCATTTTACCATAAGGTGATATTGGACTCAGATGTATATATGCAAATTTACCAAAAAATAAAAAATAAAAAATTGTGCAAATTAAAAAAATCAAAGATTTTGTTAGAGCAGTCTCAGTCCGGTCTGTCGGTGCAGGCCTAAAAAACGAAACCCTAATTAAAATGCATGCCATTGGATAGAAAACCATATTGGAGAAATGGAAAAGGCTTCACACAAAATATTACTAATTAATATTAAATTTGAACGCAAAAGTTAGCCGTGAGGCCCACTAATCCTCGCCCACCAAGGCAGGCAAGTGGGACGAGTGATGTGGCATACGCGGTTATGTGGGCCCCATTGCTGACCAATAGACAATCCTCCCTCACCCTCAACTAGTGAGTAATGTGAGTCTGTGAGTGACATCCAGGAAGGGGAGGGATGGCAACATGGCGGCTGGTGCGGTGCCCTCCACCAGTCAACAAAACAAGTGGGGGCCATGGGATCCTTCCAATCATCAAGTGGTTGGAATAAGTTAGAAACATAATCATATTAAATCAAAAGAGGAGAAAGAAACTTACCAGCCTGCGTAGGTAATACCAGCACACTAATTATGGGAAGGTTTGTCCGAGCATCTTCAGCCAACGCACAGGGGTAGTGTTGTTGGTTTTTTTTTTTTTTTTGCATCTGCCTGCATTTGGACATTAACGGCACTTAACTTGGTAAGGTTCTTTCTCCCAAAAGAGAGAAGGCAGTGCAGCATTAATTGCAAAGTTTATGCTTAACTTGGAACGCTAAATCAGACTTTCAAGCATGGTTTTAGGTATTAATATTAGATTGATCATATCAATCATGCATATCGTATCAATATAAATTGAAATCAATTTTAACATTGGTTGATTTGAGATTAGGCATGGATATCGAAACAGAGATAAAATTGTAAAATAATATTATTGTTTATGAAAAATGAAGATAAAATTGATCGATACGACTGAGACAGACCAATCCAAGATCTTGGTCTGTATCGGTTTCGGCAAATGTCAAAAACCCTTCTTCTCCACTTGTTTATTATTATTATTATTTTCATTTCTCTCCTCTTACTAATTTAATAGAGAAAAAAATAAATAAAAATCCCTACAGGATTGCATGCAGCCTAGGCCAGACACAAGAACACATGGAATGACTGTTTAATTCCAGTGAAAGAGAAAAATCCCATCCTTATTGATGTCTTACATGCATTCTGATTGGGACACATGCTAATGCAGTAGTCACGCGATTGTCAAAAACCTATCATCTCCACTTGTTTTAAAAAATAAATTCCCCTCTTCTTTTTCTCTCTTATTATTAATTAAATGAAAAAAATCCCTATCAGATTACGTGTAGTTTACGCCAAAAAACAAAGCGCAGAAATGATCGCACCACCCCTATTGGTATCCTATATATGCTCTCATAGGCTCATACATTGGTCCAAGGGTCACCTAGCTTGGCAGCAATCTTCTGCCCGACTTTAATTTTCAAGATATAATTTTTGGAGTGAATTTTACCTTAGGCATAGGAGTTTGTCATTACCCAAATAAAAAAAAAAAGCATAGGAGTTTGTCAATAAGGGGACAGGGTGGAGAGGAGAAAAATGTGAGAGATTATAAAAGATAGTGGAGGTGTTGGCGAGGCCCATGTAGGAAATCGAAAGAGATTTTTTCCCTTTATTTTTTTTAAAGCTCAAGTTCTCGAAGTTGACAAGGTGAGGCCATGAACTAATCACGGAGAGCCAATCAGATTGTCAATAAAAGCAGAATGAGAGGAAGTGTCAAAAGCAGAAAGATAAGCAAAAGATAGAGAACTGATGGTGTAGTACATAGAATTCGGCTCCTCTACTGCATAACAAATGCGACGGCTCAGATTCAATGTCCTGCAGCACCTCGATATGAAACATTGAAACCCAACAAAAGGACATGGCCCTGAGACGCTACAGAGTGTTGGATTTGAGCCTTCATCTTTATTGCGCAGTAGAGGAGCCATGCCCACAGACTGTCTACTTATTCCTTATTTAATCAAAGGCAAACACAGCAATTGGTTAAAAAAAAAAAAAAAACTACAATAGAATACCAACAACCATTATCTTAATTTGGGACCGACCAAGAGGATAATGTGGGCCGTTCGATGTGAAATTCCCACCGAATCTCCAACGGAAAAAAATGCTTCGTTGAGAGAAAACGACCAACATAATACATAACAAACCCCAAGAAGTTAGCGCAGCTGGCTTGGAGGGGATATGAGACTCCGCCTTAGGAAGCGAGGTCTCGTGATTAAAACTTTGCCGTTGCATAATTCCTTACGGCCATCCGCCTGAGGTTCATTAGGCCCCAAAAGCTCTTCGTTTGTACGTGGCGCGAGGATCATGTACGAGCCCAGGGGGGATTGAGCCCAAGGGAGATTTAGTCGACCTAAAGTCGGATACCCCCACTATAAGAAAAAAAATAAAACAACAGAAGAGAAAACATTGACTACTCTCTTATAAAAATGAGATAAAAAATATATACTTTCTTATAAACTTCAACTATTCCACATGTCCCTCAAATTGACTACTCTCTTATAAAAATGAGAAAAAAAATATATACTTTTTATAAACTTCAACTATTCCACATGTCCTTCAATAGTCAATATTCAATTCTATAAAAAAATATTTCTCAAATGGGGTGGAGAGATATGCATATATATATCTCAAGCCAATCCCAAATAGTCTTTTATCTTTAAGAGAAGTGTTCTATCTGGAAGTATGGTTCCTACATCTACATGAAATTCAACCAGTGCACTTCTTTTGGTTTGAAAAGTAGACATTTTATTGAGAGAAGAAAGAAGAAAGAAGAAAGAGAGATAGACACAATAGGGTATGCACCGAAACCACTCAAAGATAGAAAATTTTCTTTCTTTATCTTTGTTTCATTCTAGATTGAATTCGTTAGGGAAATCTACTTTTTATGGTTGGATGAAATTCTTGAAAAATGTGAATGATAATATATATATATATATATAGAGAGAGAGAGAGAGAGAGAGATAGAGAGACTATTACAGTGGAGGGATTAAATGACATTCGTCTGAATATTGGAGCAAAGAAAAGTACGGTTAATAGAGTTGGTAATTCAAATTTTCAAGGGGATAACAAAGCTATCAGTCTCCACTATTTTTAAGCGAGTTGACCCCAGAAATTTGCTTGATTTGATCTGATCTGATACTAAATAAATTGATGATCTAGTTACTTCTTATTAGTTTAATTCCCGGATACATGCAAAAGGTTTTGTTAAAGTTTTTATTATATTGATGGCAAATTTAATGGACCGGACTCACCACCGATACTGATACAATATCAACCTGGTTTGATTCGCATTGGCCTAGCTAGATTGGATGGTTTTATCTTTACTTTTTATTTTATTTTTTAAAATTAATTTTTAGATATTTTACCCTTGACCCAAAACTGATACCCAATCTAAGGTCAATCTAGTATCAATATCAGCCTTGGTGGTCTATACCAATAATATCAATACTTAAAATCCACTTGCAAGAATAAAACACACCCACAAGCCGAAAGATACTTTCCATCAATACAAGTAGATAAAACATTGGAAAGTAAAATTACTCTCATAATTATCTTGAACTACTTTAAACACTTCCTTCCTTTTTTTATTATTATAATTCCATTATATTTGTTCCCAACTTCCAAATGAATCTAAATCCAAATAATGCATTATTTCAATCACAAGTATAAGCATAAAAGTACCAATCTTTTTCCTTCTATTAAAAAATTGCATGTTCTACCGAAAAAAAAAATGCATGACATGAGCTGCAGTTGCATAGCTGATGATGTGAATGACGTGGTGTAACCCATCCTCGCTCCTCAGGCAACAACTGAAAAACCCAATTGGCAATGGGCGTGGGAACTGGGAAGGGGATTTTTTTCTTCTTCTAATACTTAGATAATAATAAAAAATAAATAAATAATAAAAATTTCCATTCGATAACTACAACGGCACAACCCCTTTTATTCTTATTCTATATATATATATATATATATACATGCCCTTGTGGTCTATAATTAGCCACGAGATTATAACTCTTTTAAAGGATTAATTAAGAAAGAAGGGAGTAATGACCCTAAAATAATTGTTAAACACTATGAGTGGGTATACAAAGTGCATATGGATGCCGGATTGCAGGCAGTCGTCCGATGCACGTTAAACATGTTATTGTTAAAGAGATCCGAGTCCATATTAAGTGGATTCCAATCCTTCATTCTAAAGTGAAACCACCTTTCTTATATCATTTTAAAATTAGTTAAGAAATAAATATAACTATAAATTTTGAGCTGTTAACTGTTTAAGGATGCTGCACATTAAGCCAATTGGTATTAATGATGAAGGATTTAAGTGATCTTATAAAGAGACTTTTTTTTTCTTGATAAAAATCTAAAGAACCCATTTTGTCTTTACAAGGAAAAGAATATATATATATATATATATATATTAAAATTCTATATATCAAAAATGGGTCCTAATCAAATCCAAGTCCAACACCAGATGCACGATTCATATTGATGGGTTCTCGATCTTAATTCCCACCCACAAATTATTTGATGTATAGTCAAGGGAATATGCATCTTGTATGATTGAACGAATCAAATTTGTGAACATAATCACAGCATGTAATATAGGAATTACTCCAACATTCCACATTCAGGAGGAAAGAAGGAAAACTTTCTCCAAAAATAAATATCAAAAAGGAGCATTTTAGGCAACGGAAGCTCCCTCAACCTCAACGAATTCTCTTATCAAAAGCTAGTCCAAGCGTCTGATTGATGGTGGTGGTTGCAAAATTTGAACCTAACCCACTTACAACAAATGTAATTACTAAGTAGATCCTTTGGAATGAACCAATATGTTTAAAAAATATTATTAATGTAATATATTAAACCCCAAGGGGTTAGTGCGATTGGCTTGGAAGGAACATGGTACTCCACCTCTTCTTCAAGTCATCGCACGAGAGTTTCCATCTTGAACTGACTCAGTCCTATGTAAGCAATATCATAGTGACCTAGGGATTAGTCGGGTCAAATATCCGGATACCTTAGGTATCAAAAAAAGAGTAATATAATACAGCATACTTAAGGGTAGGGTGTTAATGTATTTGCTCAATGAATTGTGTGATACATATGTTGTTCAATGATCATGATGTGAGAAGATTTCAATCTAATAAGTTTTATCTTTGATTAATACTCATGATATAGATTAGGGTTTTATTCCCCCTCATTATGCCTAGTGAAGTTTTTCCACATGGCTCAATTGTCCAACGGTACAACCACAACTATCAATTTGACTGACTTGGATGATCTATTATTCCCTTTTCTACTTCTTTTTGTTTTTTTGTTTTTTTTCTGGATTTGAAGTAAAAAAGATATTGGATGATCATGCCCATCCATCCATTATTAATTGACTTTTCTTCTTCCTATGAAGAAACATTTAAATTTTCTTTGTTCTGTTGTAGGAGGAATGTGAAATCATTTGTGTGACAAGGTTTCCTTTCCTGCGATTGCTGTGTTTGGAAGCCAAGAAAAGAAAAGAGAAGAAAAAAAAATCTAGAAAAGAAAAAAATAGAAAAAAAAAATGAAATAAAATAGTAAGAAAATAAAAAAAAAAGTATGTAAGTTTGGTTTTTTCAACCCCCACTTAGGAAGATATTCAAATCGTCTCCGGCATACGCCTAGCATGGCATTCAAGAGTAATTGGGAGGACTTTCGCGTGCACTCTAATGTATGGGCATGCACCCCTAGATCATCCTAGTCGTCAGAAGCGTGTTGGGCATCCCAATGGCTAGAGAAGATCTAAGTCCTAATTTGAATCCCTTTTTTAACAGAACCCGTATTTAAAGGATATTTTTTATATTAGAAGGGTATATAAATTCCTAAGATATCAATGTGCAAGAAATCTCTCGCTCCACACTATCAACAGTTTCATCAATAAGAGAGTACCATATGGTTTGTGAGAAGAGAAAGTGTTAGAGTGGATCCCACATAATCAGGATATGTGAGGGCGTGGAAAGAGAACCTCATCTTTTTCCTATTACAAAATTCATGTTTTTATGTATTTTAAATACTTTGAGAATTCTTTTCATATTATTCAACATTTCTTAATTCAAGATGAAGGACGAAAAGTTTTTTTTTTTTTTTTTCTTAATTCATGAATAGGTGTCATATGTGAAATTTTATTTTACTGTGTGTTAGATATGTATTTGTGTTGTGTCCAAACCAAGTTAAGCAAAGTCCAGTCAAAACCAAATCTGAGCTGATTCCTACAATCAATTCAAAAACGACTGTAATCAAAATTGATATAACCAATCCCAAATATGATTCCAAGTATTTAAAGTTTGTGTGTGAATCGGCTAGGTGACAAAGGACGGAGCCTCCATTATTCCACTCTTGCTCTAACTTCTCAGTTCTAGGTTTGCCAGGTAATGAAGTTAAAACTAGGCACCCTAAACCCTTATTGAATATTAAAATTCCGTATAGAGAGACATAGGGTTTGTTTGATTCAAAAACTGTTTCTGTGCTAAAAAACGATTTTTTGAATTACAAAAAGGTATTTTGATTTTTCTGTTTTCCAAAACATTTTCAACCAGTAGTTGAGTTCAAGACATGAGTGAAGGCACGCCATTGTAGAAATGCAACTCATGAGTGAAGGCATGACATTGGAGTTACGGGTATACTTCATGGAGATGAGCTTCAGAAGGATGAAGATAATCCAAAACTGTGAGCTCTGCACGACCAGGTTGGAACTATGGTTTGGATAGCGAGAGGTTTCAAAAATGGGTTGGGGTTTGGGTTGGTCGAGTGAAGTATCGCTTAGGCACAAATTGATAATGTTTTTGGAAACATGTTTTTTCGTCATTCTGTGTCGAAAAATGGAAAAATAACCCCAAACATGTTTTATTTCACCCATTTCTGGAAACATAAATGGAAGGGGAAAAAAAGGGAGATAGCCCAATAAAAAACTCGATCCCTATCTTTTTCAAGAAAGCTACTCACAAAAGCTTGTCTTATCTCATCATCTCGCAAGCTCCACCTCCATCGTCTCGCACACTCCTCCTCAAAGCTCACAAGCTTCTTGCAAGGCACCGTTTCATCGTCTCTCCATCTCGCTTCGAGGTCTACTCTCCAGTTTTCTCAATTCTCTTTCACCGCAGGTAATCCAAAGAAAGCAAAGATCTCTTCTTCTTTTTTAGTTGGAGGCAGCGATGATGAGAGAAAATCAATGTCAATGCAAGTATCGACATGCTAGTTTGTATCCTCATTCTCGAGGTCCTGTTTGAGCAAAACCCCATCTTTGAGAGGGAAATTGAGCAATGACAAGAAGAGGTCCATACGATTCTACCCTGTTAGTGTAATTGTCGACCTTGTGGACATAATTCTCTCTAGGAAGACAATCCTAATTTGATGGTTGTAAAAGCAATTAGGAAGATTGGAGAAGCAGTGAAGATAATGATAATGCAGTGAATTATTCAAGTTCTGATCTATTCAAGCTTAATACCCTGCGGCAATTGAAATCGAACGGTATCACGAAGAGCTACTAGTGTATGAAACAACTCATCTCGATACGAATTGCACAATGGCTAATGGCTTGGAACTATAGTTCTTAGAGAGGGGGGAAGTGAAATTGAAAAGAAAATATATCTGCAAAAAACGATTTCAGAAATAAGTTTATCAAATACCAAAAAATTCATTTCTATTTAAAAAAAAATTGTTTCTGCTATTTCTAGACACAGAAATGGTATAAACATTATCAAACGGGGACTTAATAATCAAGCCACTAAATGGTCGAAGGATTGTGATATTTAAGGCTAATCGAACGGCTACAATCAATGAGATACGGTGGGACACATCAAAGGTGCACTATCATGGATTTCCACCTTTATTCATATATCATTTCATAGCCTTTCCGATAAGACACTGGGGTCTCCCACAATTGTGGATTACCCAACAAGACACATGAAAGAAAAGGACAGCGTTTGTTGGTTAATTGTTCACGCCTTATAATTTCAATTTTCAAGGACTCCTCGTCCCGTCTACGTTCCTCATTTGCACTATAAATAATGCGTTCGTTGAAAAACCCAATCATCCAAACAGGGCCCACAAAGGATTTTTTTTTTTTTTGAAAGTACGAAGAAACCGACAGAGGTAAAAATTGTTAGTGCATGGATGGAAATAAGCTGAAATCTCTCGGTTGGCCAATATAGAAATAGTTTCAAATCCTCTAAGGTGAGTGGTAGTGAAGATTTAAATGTTGGGAGGATTGGCATACCTTATTATCGTTGGATCTTCGTTATCATTCACTGTCTCATTGTAGAAGATTTTTATACCATGAAAATTAAAAGTAGAAGATTTTTATGTCACGAAAATCAAAACCAAAACCCCAATACACTATTAGGCCCCATGATTCTGGTTTCATGTCCGCAAGTGTACGAAGTGGGCCCCACCCAAAAATTGAATACTCCGTACAGAACCCAAATATATTTGGCCTTAATAATTTGCATATGCATTGCTTTCAATCCATCTCTAATGTTTTAAAACATTTTTTTTTTATTTTTTATTTTTTATATTTAGACTATAATATGGTCACATGACATCTCCATATCTACTTTAAATCAGTCCTCGTGTGAAAAGGGGACCATTGGATTTTAAATCTAACGGTAAAGATTGGATGAAAAGACAAGTACAAGTGCTGCTTAAAGATGACATTGTGGATAGAATATAGGAGAGGAAGCTTCATTTGGTAGGCGCATGCATGGGACAAGTGAAATGAACCCCTACATATCCCCAAGACCCATTTAGGAAACATAGTCAATCACCCCATAAGAAGTGACTGGAGAGGATCCGTCACCTACCACCTGTTCAATCGGACAACTCCTACTTCTCCAAGTACCAATATTGAAAGGTGGAAACATAAGCCATATGCAATTTCTTATTGGATGAGCTTTGCTTTCAAGTCTATTCCATCTTCTTTTATTAGTTAACATACCTCGTAGGCTCACCTCTCTCTTTCTCTCTCTCGGAAAAGAAAGGAAACCAATTAAAATAAGCTTAATTAAGAGATAAAATTGAAGCAGCAGAGACAGTCCATGCCTATGGTCCACAGTCATGTGAATCCCATCAGCTTCCTTCTTTATGGCTCCCACACACAACACAAATTATTTTTTCATACAGTAAGTAGTAACCGCACATTTTTATTTTATTTTATTTATTTATTTGTAATGGGAAATTTTATTAAATGGAAGAGCATAAGGAGCTCAAAACCTCTTAATTATAAACATCAATCAGTAACGACTGGATGACGACCACAATGTCTTATATGCAATCGATTCAATCTTTCGGGTTAAGGTGTTAGCTATGTTATTAGGTACTTTAGGAATACAAAAGAAAGAGCATCTTGTGATCTTATCCACTAGTGTGGATATTACAAACAATACCCTTAATTGAGCTCAAAGCAAGATGCTCAGTGGATAAAACATAGTTGAGAAGATTCATACTATTGGATTCAACAATAAGAGACTGGATCTTTTGCACAATTAACCAATACAAACCAGCTTGCACCGCTAAGGCTTCACCAATGAGACTATGATCAAATACAACAGGCTTTGAGATAGCACTAATCAGATTCCCTATGTGTGTCCTACCAATAAATCCAATGCCCCCATCACAGAAGATAAGGGTAGGGCAGTATTGTAATTTAATTTAACCCAATCAAATGGTGGACATTTTCAAACCAGACAATGGGGCGCCCTATTAGCTTCAAAAGAAGACCTCTACTGGAGTCCACAACTTATGGTTGAAGACTAAGTCATTTCTGGCCAGCCGTAGGAACCAGCACACGAAGAAGAATAAGCTTAGAGTTTCAGCACTAATCTTCATGTTTGCGAACTTGAGCTTATCCCACTTTTGTAAAACCCGATAAATCTTCGGAGATTCACTAACGGCACATCTCACAACACTTACATATTAAGACCTCTCTCTCTCTCTCTCTCTCACACACACACACACACCACCTTGCTTCTCTGTAATTACAACGGCTATTATAGTGCCTCTAGCAATAAGAGATAAAATAAAGAAGGATTATCGGCTTATTCCGGTTCCTCCAATAGGGTTGCAAATGCCCAGTAACAGCTCTTTGATAACGCGGTGACACCGAGCAGTGTCGGGAAGCTGAACTGATTGGTGATACCAAAGTAACACGGGGAGATACACTTCCCTCTTCAAATTGGGAGCACTCCAAAGGGTTTTCTCTTCAACTTTGAAATAACAGAGGGAAGGTGTGGAGGTTTAGGTATTCGTATAAGAATACTAGTCAGAGCTATGTGTTTACCAAAGGGTGTGGAGCAGATTTGTGAAGGATAAGAACTTGAAGACCAGTGATATCATTAGTTTCCAGCGATCTATGGGACTAGATAGGAAACTCTACATTGATTGGACGCCCAGGATTGCGTCTGGGCCAACTGGGTTTTGTTGGTTCCACACAAATGGTTCAGTCGGTTGTCTCGGTCCATCCAATCAAAGTTGTTAGGCTCTTTGGGGGCAATTACTCATTTTTGTTCCTTCTAACAATGGTTATCTAGGCCTTTGGCCTGACTAGTCCTGCGGGGCCATACTGACCCCAGAACCATATGGACTAGGTCATACCAAGATTGAATGAGAACCATTCAAGTTGTACTGAAAGCAATGACAAGCACTAAACACCCCGATGTGGGTGGCCCCAAAAAGGTAAGAGGAGTCAGACTCAGAACCACACGTTTCCTGAGGTGAAGGTCCTTTGCCAACTCCGCTACCCCTTGGGGTTTGGGAGAAATTACTATGACTCCCCTACGCTCATGCTATATTTATGCAAAGTCCCGTACCTTGAAGTTCTTTTCTGATTCCTCAAGAAAAACAAAGTTCCACCCTTCCTTCTCTTATGTTATTATAATATTCCCATATTACATTTCTATCTCAGTAATCCCTACACAATTAATCAAGTAAGATAATAGGAAATGAAGGAATGATAGGAAACTCATTGCCTTGACCTCCCACGGTTCTCACACTCGTGACCACGCTCTCATACATATTAATAATATGTATGTGAGCGCTACATATTATTAAAGACATGTATGAGACCATGGTGACGTGTATGAGAACCGTGGGAGGTCAAGACAATGCATTTCCTATCACTATTAGTTTACATCAAGGATCCGCTTTAAGTCCTTATTTGTTTACGCTTATCATGGATGAGTTATTCAAAAACATTCAAGGGGATGTTCTGTGGTGTATGCATTTTGTCAATGATATTATGCTAACTGCTAAGACAGTGGTAGAGATCAATGATAGGTTGGAGTTATGGAGATCTACCCTAAAATTAGTAGAACAAAGACAGAGTATATGGTGTGTAATATTAACCACTCACGGACGGATAACGATATAATGAAACTTGAGGAGAGAGAGAGATCCCACAAAGTGACTCTTTTAGATATTTAGGGTCAGTCATAAATAAAGATGGTGAGATCAACGATCATGTGTCTCACAGAATTAAAATAGAATGGATGAAGTGGAGGGGGACATTTGGAGTGTTGTGTGATCGACGCATACCTCTAAAGCTTAAAGGCTACAAAATAGTCATATCACCGACTATGATGTATGGGGAAAAATGTTGGGCAGTTAAGAAGTGTGACATAAATAAGTTGATTGTTGCAGAGATGAGGCTATTGAGATGGATGTGCAGCAAAACTATGAGAGATAGAGTGAGGAATCACCGAGTTAGAGATGGTATGGGAGTTTCTCCGATTCAAGACAAGCTCAGAGAATGTCGCTTAAGGTGGTTTGACTATGCTCAACGTAGACCTTTGAATGCTCATCTAAGGAGGAGTGATCAGATCAAGATAGAAAGAACTAAAAGAGCTAGGGACAGGCCTAAAATGATTATTGATGAGTTAATAAGGAAAGACATGCAAAAGCTAGGAATGGATCATAGTATGACATCAAACTGAGTTGTTTTGAGGGAAAAATATTCTATGTTGCCAATCACATTTAAGTGGGATATCCCGGAGGTGTTGTGTTGCTATGTTTCTCTTCTTTTTTCCTTTCCCCTTCTCTGTCCTTTGCTTTTTATCTCGACCAGCTGAGGATCCATGTAGCCGATCCCATTAAGTTGGGAAAATGCATCGTTGTTGTTATTATTGTTGAATGAGTCATATCATTTGCATAGGGTTTCTCGTATGCTCTTGAATTGTTTCAAACAAGTTGGATGAAGAAAGGCAAAGTATTTAGACTGAGAAATGTGGAGTTAAGAGAAACATGTTAGACAAAAATAAAAAAGATAAAGTTACTCTTAACTCCACTTTTCTCAAACCAAACCTCAATTAGCTTAGTCAGACACAGTATTCTTTGGGTTCAATTTGAGGTGGTTTCTTGATTCGGTTTAGATTTCTAATTACAAGCATTGGGAATCCTTTAGGCAAAAGTTTTTTACTAGACTAACCTGCTATGAGAGATTTTCTATGTGGACCACCTATTTTCTACGTGGAAGAGTGATGTGGCAATTCTAACAAATTGGATGGACATACATCCTTGTATTTGTCAATCATCCAATTTTTAGTGTGGACCATATTTATAGTTCTCAATTTTTAATGGGAGAGGTTCGAGCATGCCACTAGCTTTCTAAGAGTTAACGGCTCAACCATGGGTGGTTCGGATGGGAGGAGCATTGGTGTCATTTCCAAAGGGAAGGGAGGGAAGGAGAGAGAGAGAGAGAGAGAGAGAGAGAGAAGCTGGCACCCTAGTAGAATGCCCAACCTTTTTGATCCCTTTTTTAATATTTGACTTTTCTAATTGGCTAATTCTAGTAGTGATGAAAATTCAAATGTGAACAAAGGACTTTGGGATTCATTTGTCCACAATATTACAACAACGTCTGACTTGCCATGTGGACGTCCACTTTAAGGGTCCTCTCTAAACCATCCTCCTTAAGAACATCGCTCATTTTTTCTTTATTAGAACTACAAGTTTCTGTTTGTTGTTGTTTTTTTTTTTTTTTTTTTTCATTTGGAAGAGAGCTAAGGGTTTCTTGTAAGCTTGCAAATAGATAATTTCCTTTATTGCATGGTTACTGTTCGATGAATTTGGATCCTCTCCATCTGAATATACTTACTTACTGCCTATCGCCCCCCATTGAGTCCGTGGTGGCTTTTTTTTTTTATTTTTTTTTTTTATTATTTTTTTTTTAAATTAGGTGTGAAGATGTTCAAAAAGGTTATTGCGTACGCTATTGAAGCATAAAACTAATTAATCACACTATGAAATTGTGGCAAAAGGTTATTAAAGTCCGTTTGAGAAAAGAAGCTCATATCTCAGAGAACCAATTTAATTTTTTGCCCAATAAATCCAGGACGGAGTTTAGTTACCTATTGGGAAGGCTCATGGAAACCCATAGATCCTACAAGAAGGAACTCTATATGGCCTTTATTGGCCTAGAAAAAGCCTATAGCAGGGTCCCTAGACATCTAATCCGGCATGTCTTAGTGAAAAGAGGGGTGTCAAGTAATATATATATATATATATATGAGGGTGTGGTGACCAGTATGAGATCTAGAGAAGCCAAGGCAAGGGATTCCAAATAATAATTGGGTTATATTAGGGTTCAGCCTTAAGCCCTTATTGTTTACGCTTATCGTAGATGAAATAAATGAGAGCATCAAGACAAGGTCCCGTGGTGTGTACTTTTAGTAGATGATATCGTTCTGGTGGATGAGACAAAAACAAGAATTAACGCTAAGTTGGAGCAATGGAGATCGACTATAGAAACAAGATTAGTAGATCAAAGATGGAGTGTATGATGTGTAACTTTAGTTAGACTAGATGGATAAAGATATTGTGAAAATTGAGGACAGAGAGATACTGTAAAGTGACTATTTAGATATCTGGGGTCAATCATAAATAGGACAATGACATAAAGGATGTTTCAGGAAGAATTAGAGTGGGATGGATGAAGTGGAGAGGTGTAACTAAAGTATTGTGTGATCAACGTATTCCTTTAAAGCTTAAGGGAAAATTCTACAAAACTGTTTTAAGATCAGCTATCATATGGAGAGGAATGTTGGGCGGTCAAGAAATGTCATATAAAGAAGATATGTGTAGCAAATATGAGGATGTTAAGATGAATGTGTAGCAAAACTAAGAGGGATAAGGTAATGATTAAACGTACTAGAGCTGATTTGGGAGTTGCCTAGATCAATGAAAAGCTCTAAGAGAGTTGTTTAAGATGGTTGGGCAATGTTTAATGGAGACCTAAGGATGCCCTAGTAAGGAAGAGTGGTCTAATCCAAATTAAATGAGCTAAAAAAATCAAGGGAATGACAATAGAAGAATTTATGAGGAATGGCATGCATAGTCTAGGTCTTGCCCTCAGTATGACCTCAAATAGAGCATACCGGAGGGCAAGGATCCATGTAGCCGATAGTTGAGATTTTCCTAACTTACTGATTCTGGGCTACTTTCTTTTTACTTTCATTTCTCCTTTTTGCTTTTCCTAGGGTCCATAAAGTCGAACCCATTAAGTTGGGATGAACCGAACCAGTATGAGATCTGAGGATGCCAAGGCTAGGAATTCCCAATAATAATTGGATTACATCAGAGATCAGCCTTAAGCCCTTATTTTTATGGTTATCATAGATGAAATAACTAAGAGCATCAAGATGAGGTCTTGTGGTATATACTTTTTGCAGATGATATCATTCTGGTGGATGAGACAAAAGTAAGGATTAATGCTAAGTTGGAGCTATGGAGATCAATTATAAGAGAGTTGTTTGAGGTGGTTGGGCAATGTTCAATGGAATCCTGAGGATGCCCCAGTAAGGAAGAGTGATCTAATCCGAATTAAAGGAGGTAAAAGAGTCAAGGGTAGGCCTAAGATGACCATAAAAGAATTTGTGAGAAATGGCATACATAGTCTAGGTCGTGTCCTAAGTATGACCTCAGATAGAGCATACTGGAGGGCAAGGATCCATGTAGCCGATAGTTGAGATTTTCCTGACTTGTTGAGTCTGTTGTTATCTTTGTTGTTTTATGTTTTATTGGATAATTGGGTGTCATCACTTTGATATTCAGCCTCCCAATCATTGGCCTGATTTGAGGCCACAAAAACCAGGTTGGAACTTGTGTTCCTAACTTTCATTGCTTTTCCAAGTTACCATAGTGAAAATGTCCTCTACTACAACTCTTTCTTTCCTACGAACAACGCCAATTTGTTGACGTGGAAATTTAAATGGATAGCTTACACACAAAGAATCAAAGAAATAGAGCAAGGGGAGCTGACACCAATGGAAACTCTCTAATGCTTAAGTCAATTTTTCGGGCAAACAACAATAAAAGTTGAGAAATCGAAGCGTTGTAGGCCTAATGAATAGGGTTCATGTCTTTTGTACTTGTGATACCGTCCGAAGATATATAGGATGAAGGAAGAAACACTTGGGTTCACATAGTCCCGAGGTCATGTAGAACGGAGTTTACATAGGAGGGGTTGGTGGCATGACATGACATACTATTGACCGGAATTCACATAGGAGAGGCTGATGGTGTGATATGTCACTGTTTCGTAACCGAAACGCCATGGTCCTTGTAACCTTCATTAATGGAGAGTCCTTGGGATGTCAAGATGTGATGGCCTGACTCATGCCCCCAAATATGTGAAGCTTGATTTTGTGCCTCAATGGTTTCCTTAGGGGGCGTTTGGTTCGATTTATCCATCGGACCAGATCCCAGGGAATCAGTTTCCGGTTTAAATTAAACCGTTTGGTTCATTTTTGTGAAAAATCGGTTCGGAGTCATGGTGGCCAGTAGAATCAGGGTAACCAACTAAAAACCATGATTCATCCGGATTAACCTCAATAGGTTAATCCGGAATCGAGTCACGGTTTATTGGGTTCGTATAAAAGCGATGGATTCAACTGGAGTTCATTTCCACATCATCCTGCGATTCTGCCGGTGAAGTCCGACCGAGGTTCAGCGACGGTGAAGCAACAGGTAAAAGATTCTGCGATTCTTCTTCTTCTTATTCCTCTTCTTCTTCTTCTTATTCCTCTTCTTCTTCTTCTTCTTCTTCTTCTTCTTCTTCTTCTTCTTCTTCTTCTTCTTCTTCTTCTTCTGCTTCCTCTGCTTTCTCGTCTTCGTCTTCTTCCGCTCATCTTCTTCTTCTTCCTCTTCTTCTTCCTCTTCCTCTTCCTCTTCCTCTTCGTCTTCGTCTTCGTTTTCTTCTTCTTCTTCTTCTTCGTATTTTTCTTCTTTCTTCCTTCTCTTTTTCTTCTTCATTATTTGTGTCTAGGGTTTCTAACATTTACCCTCTGGCCATGACAGCTCGCATCTGAGAAGAACACCTAAAACCGAGTTGATTGAAGGTGAGATTCCCCTCTTATTTGTATTTTGCTTTGTATTCTTGGGCTTCATTTGTGTTTTATTAGGATTATTGAAGTTCGGTTTCTATTTTTCAGGTTGTAACTTCATATCTAGGGTTTACCCTATTTCCAAATCAGACGATCGACTCCAAGGTTTGAAGAACTAGAATCGAAGCTTGATTTAAGGTTAGATTTCGACATTTATGTGATTTTTTTCTTCTTTGGAACCGTGTTCTTACTGTAATGTAAATTCGGTTTCAGTTTTTCTTCTTCTTCTTCTTCTATGGTGAAATGTCTATTATGATGATTCATATGTTTCTTCGTGGGAAGCCAGTCACACTGATAAAACACCATATAATGATGACTAAAAGTGAACAGCTCCTATATTGCTTAATCAAAATAAGTCTCTGTGAAGAATAACTATAGCAATTTACACTAATGGTACCCTGTACCACATTTTCTATTCTCACTGATGAATCGATCAGGCATGCATAATTTAATGGGAAACTGATGTCAGATCCAATCTCCTATTGTTGGTTCCTAAAATCACTTCAGTTTTGGGGCCTTCAGGCAGAGCCGATATACTTCAAAGACAAGTACTTGTTATCATACAATTGAAAAAATACTAAACCTAAGTACAGATGGCAAACAAAACTAACTAGATGAGAATTACTCTGCATTCTTCCTAATTTGCATCCCACAAACAAGCTAGTCATCACTTATGTGCAAGGAATCCGATGCTTTCTGAACCACGTATGAGTCCTACAAAAACTTTTTGTGCATCCAATAACTGCCAAGGAATTGATGCATGAAAACCATGACTTAAAGTTACAAAAATTAAGCCCCACATATTCCTTTGGTTGTGAATACTTGTGATACTTTTGAGCTCTTTTATAGGTGTTGTTAGTGAGCTCAATGCATAGGAGCACCATCCTTTACAACTATGTTTTACATACATGGGATCATTAGATAGGGAATCTTAGCTGGCATCCATTAGTGTTGGCATATTGAACATTCATCAATATTGCAATTTCTTTTGGACAACCCAGATAATATTTGTGTTGTAGAAGCTAGTTAGGATCTAGAAGAATACAGCTGGTTAATTCTCCTAAAAGAATCCAGATATTAATACAGAATTTTGCAAGGACATTTACAAATTGTTCATTAAATTTGGCCAGGTACCAAATTCAACACAATACTCAACTCTAACACCATGAACATCAGAAATGTTGACAAAAACTTACCCGTATTTGCTGTGAAAATGCACTCAACAGGGGTTCTGAAATTTTAAGAACACCATAAGAATCGAGAAGCAAATTTTCAGGCTGCCAAATATGAAAATGTACAACATTAGTCATGGTGAGCTGGGTGCTAAGAATTACAGCTAAATACCAAACTTGGCAGATCACAACCCACGCAGCTCAGCCACAGATAAAAATAGAGGGGGTGTGATGTAACACAATGTAAGACAGGATATTATGAACTTAAGGAAAGATAACTCGGGGAAGGGTGCAAAATCTTCAAATCTCTTTGGTACACGCCTCTACTATGACAGTAATCCACAACATTAATTAGCTGCTGTAAATATCTCCTAGCTTCATCTTCTTTAAGTCTCCCATCTTTCACCTACAAATCAAATAACTTGTAAGGAAATGTTACTTAAATTTGTAAACATGCATAAACACAAAGAACCAGTCAGAAACGCTGAACTCATGTGTGAATCTAATTTTTTGTTCTACATCAAACATGAATTGCATTTGAAATCTTTATTTCCAAATTTGTATAGTGATTCCAAGATAGGTGAGTAGAAGACAATATGAGTACCATTTCCAAATTTGTGTAGCACCAATTTATTATCTTTTCAATTTGAATGTAGATTTACTTTTACAATGGAGTTTGATGACGGCTACAGGAGGCGAAGGAAAATCATAATCTTTGCAGCGACTGCTGTTGTTATAGCAGTCGATCAGTATATAAAAAAATATCTGAAGAAAGAGCCATACCGTTGTGAACCCCTATGTGGTATTATTGAAACAGAGAGAATTATCGGTCACACTGATAAAACATGTCGAGAACAAATAAGGTTAAGCAATAGGGTTTTTTTTAGTTTAAGTCATTTGATTAGGGAGAAGGGTCTACTGAGGGATAGCAGATCTGTGCAAGTGAATGAACAACTAGTTATGTTTCTACATACAGTAGGATACAATGTTAAAAATCGCGTCATTGCACACAAGTTTGGACATTCTGGTGAGACTGTAAGTAGGTACTTTAACATTGTATTGGGAGCAATCATTAAATTGTACCCGATCCTATTGAAACCTCCAAGTGTCGCAGTGCATCATCCGATAACAAATAATGAAGGAAGATTTTACCCTTATTTCAAGGACTGCATCGGAGCCATAGATGGGTCCCACATCCCTGCGTGGGTGCATTTAAGCGACCATCCGAGGTTCCGTGATAGGAAGGTTGATATTTCCCAAAATATTCTTGCTGCCTGTGATTTTGACATGAAATATACTTACATTCTTTCTGGTTGGGAAGGATCAGCATCAGATGCTCGAATCTTAGACAATGCATTACATAGAGACGGCGACGGAAAATTGGTGCTGCCACGAGGTAAATATTATCTCGTTGATGCTGGGTATGCTAACCAACAGGGGTTCTTACGTCCATATCGAAATGTTCGATATCATCTGAAGGAGTGGAGAAATATTGATCAGTCACCAACTGATAAAAAGGAATTGTTTAACCTGAGACATTCACAATTAAGAAATGTGATTGAACGTTCATTTGGCCTCCTGAAGTCAAGATTCAAGATCCTGAAAAACCAGCCAGAATATCCTTTCAAAACACAAGCCAGAATTGTGTTGGCATGTGTGTTGTTGCATAACCACATTCTTACACAGAATAATGTTGAAGAAGAAGAATGATGGCTTGATGAAGAGGATGAAGAGGTTGAAGAAGCTAGTACTAGTACCCAATCCACCTCTCACCAAGTAAACGATGATGTTGAAGATGATAGTTCTGATGGCGAGGATCATGTGCTGGAGAATGGTGATTGGGATCTATTTCGAGAACAAATTGTTGACCATATGTGGGCTGATTGGATTGCAGCCGATTTGTCCAACTCAGATTGAGTATTGAAGAACTAGAATATTTGTTATTGATTAACTTCTTTTTGGAATGTAACTTTTGATGTGGACAAATTTAAATTTTTTTTTTTTGCATGGTTTGGGATGACTGTATAAACATACTTGAAAGCAGATTTTATTGTAGTATGTGGACTATTATCTAAATTGCAATATTAGGTATATGGATTCCAGTATTTAGTAATTGTTATTATTGCTTGATTTAAATTTTTTTTGTTGTGGGATGCATGTATGTGGACTATTATATAAATTGCAATATAAGGTTTATGGATTTTCCAATTAGTAATTGTTATTATTACTTGGTTTAAATTTTGGTGTTGTGGGATGCATGTTGCTGGACTATTAACTAAATTGCAGTACAAGGTTTATGGATCTCTCAATTAGTAATTGGGCTTCTTGCTTGGTGTCAAATTTGTGCTGTGGGATGCATGTATGTGGACTATTATCTTTATTAAGCAACTATTAGGTTTAT
>NC_056561.1:15504297-15532709 GCF_013358625.1 Macadamia integrifolia | reverse complement strand
TAGAGAAATATTCAATCAAAAAAATTTTATAAAAAAAAAAAAAAAAACCCTAAATATCTCCTTTTATAATTTAGATAGATAGATTTAATTTTACTTTCATTTGTTCACAATCTTCATTAACATTTTAGCTTTTCTAAATGGGAATGAACATATCAAGACCCACCCAAGAGAGTCAAGTTATTTTTCTACATGAACAAGGACCAGTAAAGTAGTCAAATGATCACTCTTAACAGAATCAATATTCTTTTCACATTTCCTCTCTCTCTCTCTCTCCCACACACACACATAATTCTATCACAACTACAATGTCAGAAATGCCATGATATTGCTGTTGAACAAATCAGCCCAAGTTGGGTATCTTGGGGAAAAGTGATCCTCCTATGTTGTAATGTTTGTGTGAAAAAATGGGTATATCTAAAGAAAAAGTAGTCGTGGTGAAAAAACAGTTGCACCTTTATCATTGGTAGCAGCCAAATAAGGTATCCTCCCTAAACAATGCACAAAGTCCTCTAAAGCAAAGTAAAATTATTTATTTTTTAATTTTTTTAATTTTTTTAAATAATGGATTGTCGTTCTTAAAATATCTATGATTATTCATATTTAATTGTGCTATAATATAAATTAACAAAATGACATTTCTGATAATTAAATATCTAGAGGATGATTTAGATAAGTCATCTGTCAATTTCATAATTAATTCAATCAAATACTCTTAAATATGTATTGTCATGCACCATACCATTGTAGTTCTTGATTTTAAAATCTTTATTATACCACTTAGTAATTCTAATTAAACATATCAAAACTTTAAAACTTTACATATAAGCAGAACCTTTGGATCTACTATTTTATAAAATTTCAGCCTCATCATAACTACGTAATACATATAGATTAGCCGATAATCTAAGAAGATGCCCTGTACTCTTTGGACCTAATTTCAACATTTTCGGCTTCCTCTATACTAATATTATACACATCAACCCTTGCAAGTTGCTGCCACCCTTTCTGCCGTTTTGGTCCCCTCCAACATTTACAGCCCTAAAATATATCAAAAAAAAAAAGGGAAAATGTTACAAATGTTGCTTCTTACAGCAATCCAAGGATGAGGAGAAGGAGATGTCTGTCTCCCTCACCCTCTTGCCAGTCCAACAACTACTGCTACTGCTACCAACAATATTACTAACTGCAGGAATCTTGAACAGGTTGACCCCAAAGAGCCTAACAACCTGAACCGGATGAACCGAGACAGGCGATTGAACCACTTGTCCAGACCCAACAAACCCAGTTGGCCCAGACACAATCCTTGGCTTCCAATCGATGTAAAGCTGCTTATCAACTCCGGTAGATCTCTGGAAGCTCACAATATCACCGGCCTTCAAGTTCTTCTCCTTCACAAATCTGCTCCACCCTTTGGTTAACACATAGCTCTGACTACTATTCCAATACGAATACC
Organism: Macadamia integrifolia; assembly: GCF_013358625.1. Classification (NCBI taxonomy): domain Eukaryota; kingdom Viridiplantae; phylum Streptophyta; class Magnoliopsida; order Proteales; family Proteaceae; genus Macadamia; species Macadamia integrifolia. The sequence continues at coordinate 15,531,256 of NC_056561.1, read as the reverse complement.
TAAACCTCCATACCTTCCCTCCGTTATCTTCAAAGTTCAACAGAACACCCTTTAAAGTGCTTCCGATTTGAAGTGGGAAGTGTTTCTCTGCGTGTTGTTTCGGTATCACCAACCGGTTCAGCTTCCCGACATCGCTCGGTGTCACCGCCTTATCGAAGAGCTGTTCCCGGGCTTTCGCAAGCCTATCGGAAGAACCGGGATAAGTCGAGAATCCTTCTTCGTTGTTTCTCTTATTGCCGCCGCCGCCGACGCCGACGCCGCCGGAACTATAACAACCGGTGTAATTACGTTTGCTTTGTTGAAGCTCGTCGTTGTAGGTGTGTTTACGGAGCATATCAACGATCTCCGCTTTAGAATGTGTTTTCAAGAAGAGGGATTCGATGTTGTCTTCTTCGGTATCTGATAAGGGCTTGAAGTTGGTGACGGCGTCGCGGCCGCGGAACCTTTGAGCGGCGATATCGTAAGCTTTAGCCGCTTCTTCTTCTTCATTGAAGGTTCCAAGCCAAACACGTTGGTGTTTCTCGTATATCTGAGCTCCCCATCGACCGTTGGGTTGAGGAACGACGCCTTTGTATTGGGAGGAAGGGAGCTTTCGTGACTCGGCTTCGACTCCACTTTCTGAGTCTAAGACAACGCTTGCTCCACTACCGACTCGGCAAAGCTTCTCCGGCGGTTTGTTCACCGGCGGTGAAGGTAAGACCGTGGTGGGTGACGCAGAGGCTGAAGCTGAATCACTTATGGTCTCTTCTATGCAACTGCCATCCATGCTTTTTGGATTCTCCAAAGCGATAGTGAATGAAGGAAGTAGTGAGAGAAAGAATCAGAGGGAGAGGAGTGAGAGAGGAGAGAGTGAGAGGTAGGAGAGAGAGATCTCTAAATGGTTAATATGGAAGGGATTGATTGAAGGTTGAATATATAGGAACAGGTGAACCCAATTGGAGTTTTTTTTTTGAATTTCACAATTTTTATTGACATATTTTGGGGCAACTCTTGTATGGGTCTAAAAAAAAAAAATCTTGTATGGGTCAACTCATGAGATAGGTAGGAGGAAGGAAGATTCATGGATAGAGAGAGAGAGAGAGAGAGAGAGAGAGAGGGAGAGGGGGGTGGGTCTTATTATGTAAGTGTTGTGAGATGTGCCGTTAGTACAAGAGAGGGTGTGGGTGTTGTGTGTGGGACCCAGAGAAGCAAGTTGATGGGATTCACATGACTGTGGACCGTGTCTCTCTGTAAGTTCATCCCCCTTGAGCTATGCTGCTTGTGCTGACCATGGGCATAGACTCTCTCTGCTGCTTCCATTTTATCTCTCAATTCTCTTTTAATTAATTAATTAATTAATTTTTTTCTGTTTCATCAAAATATCTTCTATTATTTTCTGGTATTTTTAATGCACCAATTATATTCCCAATAATCATCAGCCGAGAGTGAGAGAGAGGAGTGGATGAAGGATCTTCTCCATACTAGGATGGGCCTAGAGAGGTGGGCCTGGAGAGGTAATGTTATCTAATGAAAGAAGATGGATAGACTTGAAGGCAAAGCTCATCCAACAAGAAATTCCATATGGCTAATGTTTCACCTTTCTAATGGTCCTTGGAGAGGAGAAGTTGTCCTATTGAACAGGTGGTAGGTGTTGGATGGATCCTCTCCAGTCACTTGACATTACTGGTAACAAATCTGAGGGGAATTTTTTTTTTTTAAATAATAATTTCTTCCCTTTCTTTAATTTAAAGATTTTGTTCATATGGGGTGATTGACAATGTTTCTCTAAATGGGTTGTGGGGGTATGGGTTCATTTCACTTGTCCCATGCACCTACCAAATGTGGGGTGAGGTGAACACAACATGGAAGCTTCCTCTTCTATATTTTATCCACAATGTTATCTATAAGCTGCACTTGTACTTGTCATTCCATCCAATCTAAACCGTCAGAGTAAAAATCCAATGGTCCTCTTTTCACAAGAGGAGTGATAAAAGGGTAGAGATGGAGATGTCATGTGACCATATTATTGTCATAAATTAAAATATTAAAATAAAATTTGATTTTAAAATATTAAAGATGGATAGGAAGCTATGCATATGCCAGCCAATTATTAAAATCCTAATATATTTGGGTTCTGTACGGATGAGTACTCGGTCTTTGAGTGGGACCCACTTGGTACACTTGCAGCCATGGAGCCATAATCGTGGTGCTTAATACGGTGGGTTGGAGGGTTTCGGTTTTCGGTTTCGCTTCTGTTTGTGTACGGGCCCACCAAGAGAATTTCCATCCACCAATAATTTTTACTTCTTTTAACTTTGTGGGTCCTAGCTAGTTTGGATACTTGGGATTTTCAACGAACGCATTATATGTGATGCAAAGGAGGAACGTAGAGAAGTCCTTCAAAATTGAAATTATAAGGCGTGAATAATTTAACACCAAACGCTGTCCTTTTCTTTTGTATGTGTCTTGGGCAATCCACAATTGTGGGAGACCCCCAGTGTCTTTTCAGAAAGGCTATGAAATGATGTATAGTACACCTGTGATGTGGCCAACCATTTCTCATTGATTGTAGCCGTTCGATTAGCCTAGAAGATCACAACCCTTCGATCATCAAGTGGCTTGATAATGAATTACCTGATCAATACACCTAAGACTTCATCAATAAGACATGGAGTGGGAAGGTTAATGGAGCCGGCGGTGTATGCTTTGTGCTAGGGTTGTTAATCCATCGGTCGGTTTGAACCGATTTGGTTTGATTTCAACAGTTTAGTTGTGATAATGATTAAAATCAAAACATGAACCAATAAGGGTGTAACATTTTGGTTTAGCTTCAATTTGATTTCAATTTGGTTTCTGTTTTATCTCGGTTTGATTTTGAGTACCTTACATATATCTCCACAAGTATGAAAAATATCTCTCTTTTTTTCCCCTCTTTTTTTTATTTTTTATTTTTTATTTTGGATTGGTATCGATTTCTTATCTGGTTATATTGGTTATAATGCAGTCTGATTTGATTTCGATCCCACAAAACCCTAGTTTGAAACATAATTCAATAAACTCCTATCGATGACAATAGAATCAATTTGATTTCATCGATTCTAGTTATGTTTTATCATCCTTTCTTTGTCCTAATATTTCATCATGGACAATAGACATCAGATTCATTGTATCTCAACTCTTTTCCTCTAGATTCATATTTGTTTATAGTTTATAGGGAAAAACAATATAAAAACCATCTCAATTCCCATGCTTTGAAAGTCTAGATAGCAATACGGATGATGATTAAAGAAAACAAAAGATTTAATAATAAAAAATAAATATAAACATGGTGGGTAGAAACGTAAAACTAGTGTTATCGGTTTGTTTAATAATTAATGAGGTTAAAAGATAAATCAATGATATTAAACAAACCAAATGAGAAGAAGGATAAGATTTTGATAAAAAGCAAGTGTGGGGCATGGGCATATCATATTCATATCTGCCTCGTGATCCCTTTGGATTTGTTTCATTTATATAACTCTACGTGGTAAGTTAAGCCACTGCAATAGATTTATAGTTTTTCACACTAAGACAAATATTTATAAGATTCTTCAATTGAAATATGAAAAATAAATAAATTATATATATATATATATATATATATATATTCTATTCTTGATGGAAATGGAGTTTTGTGAATTCTCCCCAAAATTGGAAAATCATTTTTGTAAGGTCTACTGTTTTTTTTTTTTTTTTTTTGTAAAATTTTTGTGGGCTCTACTATATAGTATACACCTTGTGTCTCTCTAAAAAGGATTTTAATATTTAATGAGGGAGAGGGTGACTAGTATTAATGAGGAAACACACACAATTGGGGCAAGAGAGGAATAACGGAGCTCCGTCTCCTGTCACCCACCTAATTATTCACACCTAAATTTTGAATACTTGGAATCGAGTATGGGATTGACTTCTTCGATTTTAATTTGAATTGTTTGGAGGAATTAGCTGAACTTCGGTTAACTTGACCAGACTCTACTTAACTCGGTTTCGACATAGTGCACCCACATATTCAACAATATAGTAAAATAAAATTCACATATATTATTTCTACTTATGATTTTTTTAAATGAAGTAAACAAAGGAAAAAACTTCCGTCTTTCATCTTGAATTAAGAAATGTTGCTAAAAAAAAATTTTTATTGAATAATATGAATAAATACTTTTTAATAAGATATAGGATCCTAAAGTTAATAATGTGAGGATATTTTCTCATGCTTTCTCACATTTTGATCATGTGAGACCCATACTCTCTCCCACTCTCTCCACACTAACCATATGGGCCCTCCTCCTTGATGACACTATTGATTATTGTGGCATGAGAGATTCCTCTCACAGCTTGAGATACCATTAAAATTATCTTTTAAATACGAGCTCTATTGAGGGAGGCTTTACCTCATACATCAAATGTGCCTAAAGATCCAAATTCTTCTTGTACTGGATTGAAAAAGTCCCAAGACTTTAAAGCTTGTATCATGAGAAAGGAAAACCGTGTGGCACAAATTCTCCATATCCTCTTAGATTAGATGAAATGAGAACTTCTTGGTAATATATTGTTTAAAATAATATAAATCTAACATGTACAATTAGGGCTAAACATATTTTCCGATTCAATATTTTTTTATTGTTTTTACTTTTGTAAATCTTTGGAGAGAATTGATCCCAATTGAATCATGTGATGGCCACTCATGCTTTTTTTTCGACGTTTAGATAATTTTTCCAAGATAAAATAGAACAAAGAAAAAGTCAAATTATTTTCGCTAGAAACAAGAAAAGTCAATTGATAATGGATTAATGATCATGATCATTCAATAACCTTTCACTTCAAACTAGAAAAAAAACAAAAGGAAAGAAAAATAAAAATGTGGTAGATCATCCAAGTCAGTAAAATTGATGATTGTGATCATGAATGTATTCCATATGTGTGATTGAGTCATATGGTAAATAGTAAAACGTTATACTCTATTAAGCATAGTGACAAAGAATAAAAACCCTAATCTATATCATGAGTATTCAAGATCAAAGACTTCTAATACACCCTACCATTATCTGTGATGTAATATATTACATCAACAACATTTTTTAACATGTTTATCTGACTTCACTTTTTGGTCTTGAAAAAACCCAAGGTGACCCAATAACACTGACTCAGATCTTTTTGAACAAACGTAGCTAAGATAGTCTTGTATGTCATGCTTAGACTTAGAGCGAATGAAATTGAAAAGCATTAATAAAGAGGGGTTGTTTTCTGTCAATTTCACAACTTATTAGGTCTCTCTACATTTGAACTTGTAAGCAAAGGGTTATATACAGATCATTCCCAAAGGATCTACTTAGTAATTAAATTTGTTGGGTTGAGATTTCACAACCATCACCATCAATAAGACTTTGGGACAAGATTTTGATAAGAAATTCCGCTGTGGTTGAGGAGGTTCGGATTGACTAAAATGCTTATCAGTGATATTTATTTATGCTTTCCCCCTTAAATATGGCATGCTTGAATAATTCCTACATTGCATGCTCTTGCCAGGGATTATGTTTACAAATTTGACTATTTCTATAATATAAGACACTAATTCCTTTAACTATAAATCAAATAATTTGTGGGTGAAAGTTAAGGATGAGAATCCAACAGTATCAATTAGACTTACGGTGTTAGACAGAGATTGGTTTTCATCAATTTTGATTCAAATCATCTTAGAATCAATTGACCGCAACTCTAATTGGTAGAAATTTTTCTTTAGAATGATTGTGATTGGAATTGGAATTGGAATTAGGACAGATCGATTTCAATTCAAATCTGCCAATTTTATGGATTCTAATTTTTTATTTTTTATTTTTTATTTTTTATTTTTTATTTTTTATTTTTTATTTTTTATTTATAATTTTTTGTTAAATCATTACTCACACTACTAAATCCTCCATTAAAATGACCTAACCATGTAACCTTTGTTGTTTTTCTACCCATCAATCATCATCTTTGCTGTCTTCTTAATCCTCAACCCCATTATCATCTGTGAACTTATTAAACAATTCTATCCTTTTGTCATTGTCTATCCCTTAAGGGTGTGTGTGAAATGTCTTTCTCAATTGGATATATAGAAACTCTCTTTCTCAATTTTTTTTTCTTTAAATTTATAATTTAAGTGAAAAGCTTTGTTTGGACATATCTCATTGTCACTTTTATACTCAAAAGGCAGTAAATTATCATTAATTTAATGGACCTTTATCCTTTTGATGATCAGGAGTCTGTTCATCAAAAATGGGTTCTTTAGTTTCTGTAGATCACATAAATCATCATCTTCATGGATACCAACTGGTTTATGGTCCGGCAGCCTTAACAGTTAAAAGCCCAAAATTTTTATAATTAAAAATGAAACCACTTCATTTAGGGCTTATCTCTTAACTAATTTTATAGTGCTATAGAAAAGGTGGTTATACTTTTGAACATCTGATAGGAATCCATTTAATATGGACCTGAATCCTCTCTAACGCATCAGTACATTTAATATGCATCAGACGACTAGCAGCACCCAGACGTGCAACCTCATCAGATGTCTTAGTGTAAAAATTCTTTCAAGCTCATTACCCCCCCCCCCAACCTTTTTAATTAACCTTTTTAAAAAGTTAAGTTAGAAGTCACATGAGGGTAATCCCCTGGCTGATTATTAACCACGAGGCAATTATAATTAGAATAAGAATATCAAGGTTGTGCCATTGTAGTTATCGAATGCAATTTTATATTATTATTTATTTTTTATTATTATCTAAGTATTAGAAGATAAAAGATTCCCACTTACACATCCATTGGGCTTTCAGTCGTTGCCTTGAGGAGTGAGGATGGCTACACCACGTCATACGCATCATCAGCTATGCAACTGCTGCTCATGTCATGCATTTATTAATAGAAAGAAAAAAATTGGAACTTTCATGCTTATGCTTGTGATTCAAATAATGGCATCTTGGGTGTAGCACCCCTGGCTCAAAGGCTTTTATGTTAACAAATGTTTTCAGTTCAAGTCTTTCCACGATTTATCTATTATATGATTAGATATGACTTCATATAATTGGGGTTTATTCTTGAATCTAAATCGTAAAATCAGACAAGTTCAAGGGGTTCTTTATATATATATATATATATACTATCAAAAAAAATTTTAATTAATATTTAAAAATAGTTTAAGATAATCAAGGTAGTAGTTTTAATTTATAATATTTTATCTACTAGTATTGATTGAAAGTATCTCTCTTGTCATTCGTAAATACATTAGCAAAACTTTTTGCATGGATTTGATACTTAAATTAATACAAAGTGATTAGATCATCAATTTACTTAGGAAATTGAGTTTAAGTATTGAAATCAAATCAAACAAATTCATTTGGTCAAACTCTAGAATAGTGGAGACTAATCAATGGATACATTACAATTCCCTCAAAAATTTGAATGACCAAGTCTATTAACCTTTCTAATACTCAAAGTCTCCCGACAAATCTTACCAATGTGATAGTGTGATCTCATAATTATTTTTTCTAATGTATGAAAATCCGAAATATTATTTGCTGTTCTAAGAATTCCATCCAATCATCGAAAATAGTGAATAAAAAGATTATCCTAACAAATTCAGTCTAGAATGAATTAAAGATAAAATACAATTACCCCTTGTGATTGACTTGAGATATATATTCACATGACTCCACCCCATTTGAGGGACAAAAATTTTATAATATTAAATATTTACTGTTGAGGGACATGTGGAATAGTTCGAGTTATAAAGGAGGGGAGGAAACAGAATCATGAGAAGACAAAACAAAAGGGGGAGGGGGAGGGGGAGGGGGAGGGGGGGGTAATAAATTTAGAAATTGCATTCATGGGAAGCATATTTTTCTCTGTTGAAAAGAAAGTATTTTTCTCATTTTATAAGAGGCAGTTAATGGTTTTCTCAAATCTGTTGTGTTTTCTATTTGGTCGTTTTCCTCTCCGCGAATCTTCTGCCACGTCAACTACACGCATTTTTTTCCTTTTTTTTTTTTTTTCTGTTGCCGACGTTGGCAATCAATATTGCTTTCCTATAAAACGATTGGAGAAGTTCAGTGGGAATTTCACATCGGACGGCCCACATTATCCTCTAGTTGGGTCCCAAATCTAGAGAATGGTTGCGGATCTTCTTTTGTAGTTTTCTTTTTTTTTTCAACCAATTGCTATGTTTGGGTATGTAAAACGATACAAAATCCAAGAGAGAGAAAGATAGACACGCGGGTCAGTGTGTGATATATTAACGGACGTTATTAATGGAAAAAGAATGATGTATCATATAGAAAGAGTAAAATAATTTCACAAGAGAAAGAGAGAGGTGAATCAAGTACTAGCTTGAGATATATGGGCAGTGTGCCCTAATTAAAAGTTAAGACATAGTTCTCTAAACTATTGTATAACTTTTGTCAACTATTTATAGTTACTTTACTCTTAAAAGTTATATCTAACAAAAAAAAAATATGTCTCTAAACCGCCGCACCCTTTGGCTCTTTCTCTCTTCTTTTCACTCTCTCATTTCGCTTTTATTGAGAATTCTGGTTCCTCCTGATTGGTTCACTGCCCCATCATGGCAACCTAGAGAACTTTTTCTTTTAAGAAATTAATGGGGAAAATCTTTTGCTCCTCTCCTTTTTCTCCCCTGCACCTCACTCTCTGATTGATAAACGCTACTCCTATGCTACTTAGAATTTTCTCCAAAAAATTATATCTTGAAAATTAAATTAGGGTGGTAGATCACATCCAAGCTATGTGATCTTGCACCAGTACTTAGGTTAATGAGAATACACCTAATTAAGGGCATCAACAAGAATGGAATTTTTTTTTATTTCAACAATTGGGGTGATGATTTCAAAGGCTCCTACGTCTAAACGTAGGTTACATGTAGAGAATTTTTTTTTTCCATTAAATTAATAAAGGGAGAAAACAAGAGAAAAAAAAATTTGAAACAAGTGGAGATGCTGGGTTTTTGACAGTTACTCCAATATTTGACCAGCGTGGACAAGGACCCAATCTTACGGGTCAAACAACGTGCTCCCTTAGTCTTCTTCTTTATTATTCACTCCAAAAATTACCAGTCTTCACCAATTGATTTCTTTGGTTAGTGTTTACTCAAGGTCTTGGGGAGGTGGTTTTTCTTTTTAATGAAACTTGGGGAGGTTATTGAATTTCAAATTTTCATCTTTATCAACCCCAACATGACTTAGGTAGGTCCTATTCTATCAACAATTATTAATTGAAAAAATAATAAAATAATAAAAGAAAAGACCTAGTAGACGAGTCAACCAATCCAAGTGCATCATCAATCAAGGAGAGGGACTTAAAGCAAGTTAAGCATAAACTCTGTTAGGAACTTAGGATTTAATAATAATTTATAATAATCACAAGTTGATTTAATATAATTGTGTTTCTAACTTATTCCAACCCACTTGATGATTGGAAAGATCCCATAAGGCCCCATATGTATAAAAGTTAAAAACTTTACCCTTTGCCTTCGGTTGATTTTTTTCTTTTCTTTTGTTTTGTTTTCTTGACTGGTGGAGGGCACCGCACCAGCCGCCAAGTTGCCATCTCTCCCCTCCCTGGATGTCACTCACTTCTCATTAGTCGAGGGTGAGGAAGGATTGTCTATTGGTCAGCAATGGGGCCCACATTACCGTGTATGCCACATCACCCAACCCACTTGCCTGCCTTTGTGGGAGAAATGGAGGAAACATTTTTTGTCCCAATCTCTTAAGACTCGAGAGGGCCACACTCTGATTCAAATTTTATATCTATAATGTTGTGTCTAGGCTCTTAAACCACCACTCTCCCCGCCCCCCTCAAAAAAAATTAGGGTTGTCATTTTCAGGTTTTCACCGACAGACCAGACTAAGACTGATCCAAAAAATCTTTGATTTTGATTTTAAGATGTAATTAGCTTTTATTAATCGTTGATTGATATTGGTTCAATCCAATTAATTAATTAGAATTGAATTACAAATCTTCACCTAAAATCCAACCAATTAAGTTGTGTATGGCAACATTTCTATTCCAAATTAGTTTTTTTTTTTTAGTCAAAAATATTATTTTTATTTTCAGATCATTGATTTAAATGGTTAAAAAGGCATTATATATTCCAAAAATTTAATTGTTCACATTCACCTAATCGTATTCGTATTGATTTTTTCATGTGCACAAATACAACCTAGACCCTTTAACATTTCACCATATGGTATATATATTATAAGGGATTGTGAGGGTTCTCTAAGCTATTGTATATTATTATTATTATTATTATTATTATTATTATTATTATTATTATTATTATTATTATTATTATTATTATTAGGGAGAAAGTTCTCTAAGCAAGTGGCATAGAGGAGCACACCAATAAGGTATAGTAAAATTATATCAAAGCAACAAGGTCATTTCATTTGAAGAGGAAAGAGATATAAATAGAGGTAGTAACATACCCTTTCATAATTGCTCAGAGAATTTTTTTCCATTTTATTACTAATGTACCCCAAGACTTGAGACTTTTCCAAATTAGGTGGAAACGGAGTGGTCCTTGGATTGTTCAAGGAAGGGGAGAGAGAGAGAGAGAGAGAGAGAGAGAGAGAGAGAGAGAGAGAGAGAATGACGCAAGCAATGAGGAAAAAAAAATTAGGCAAAAAAAAAATTTTTTTTTTTGGGTAACTTAGGCAAAAGAAACATGGAAGGATAAAAATAAGCTCTATTCTTCAAAGTAAATCCTCTTGAAATATTTTCATTGTAAAATGTTCCTTACAATACATAAAAGTTATTGAATGTAATTTTTTTTCTTGTTTTCTAATAATTTATGGCCAAGAGATTACTGTCTCATCACATGACCCCCGCACAATGAGAAAGCACTCAAGAGCATCAACATGAATGAGGATTTTTTTATTTCACAAGTGGTGGTTAATAATTTTATGCCTTATTATCAAGTTGCAAGAGCAACACAAGGCAACTTAATTTCTTTTCCCCTAATTTTATTTACATAAAAAAATTTACTTTAGAAAAAAAATTCCATTACTACCATTTTATATGAAAAAAAAAGGGACCTAAAAAGAAAAACCCTCAAGAACCTCTCAATCTTAATCCCACAATGTAACTACTTTTCATTTTTCACAATCATTAAATGCACTATTTTACCAATATATATATATATATATATATATTTTGTCATTACATAGGCCATTAGAATGATGTCCCAAGAGAGCAACCAAGGTTGGGGTTAGAATTCAAAAGAGAGGGGTGGGATAATAACAACTAACTTTGCAATTGTGGAAGAAGGATTCAAACTCAAGAACGAAAGAGCCCAAACCTACTATGGGAGCCAGACACTAAATCAACTAAGCAACTCAAATTTATAATTCCATTAAGTCTCAACCTACATTCCATTTAATTTAAGGAATTAGTGTATATCTTGATAAAACTTAAAGGCACATAAAAGATTTTTTTTTTTTCAAATAAAATTAATAGAAGAAACAAAATTTACTGAGAAATTGGCCTTTTCTTCAACCAAAACTTTTTAATTCAATGTCACTTTCCCTCTTATCAGTGTACCAACAAAAAAAATCTACCTACACTTCACATAAACTATAGTCCAGCAGGCTTAATGCTTAAGCAAAGATATTTATTGCCATCATCAAAAGAAAGATAAGTATTACCAACATGGCACGCACAAGCGTGTAGAGAGAGAGAGAGAGAGAGAGAGAGAGAATGGCTGTTGATATTGCAGGAACTGTGGGTGGGGTGGAAGAAAGGCTCCCCTGCATGACATCAACCATCATCATCATCATCACCTCCTTATTTTGGGATTAATATTCATATTATTTCTTCGGTTGTGGATATAATTAAGAACTTTCTTAATTTATTATCATCAACCATCTTCTCTTCTGTTGCTGCTTTATATATACACTACACTACTGTTATACTACTCCCTTTCCTCATATACACAACTTCTAGAGAGAGAGAGAGAGAAAGATTAGTAAGTCAATGAAGTCAATGGAACTTCTAGAGTTGAGATATATTCCTTTCATTAACGATTCGATAAAAACAAATTAATAATATCTTAATTTAGAGCTGTTACGCGCTTACAGAGGTCCCCCACCCCCAAAAAAAAAAAAATACATATATATATATATATATATATTGAAGAGTAATTTACACTGTAGGAAGGCGGCTTTCCATTTTTGCATTAGTAATGTAAAGTGGGTAATTAAATTACTATTTATGAGCAAAATGACTATTTTTTTTTGGTTAAAGTCTAATTAACGTTTTGTTAAACAAAAAAAAAATGGCAAATTAATATCACATTGAATGGAACCATACCAACTTTCTAATTCTTTGGGAAACAACTGCTCCACATAAATGCCATATTTATTATATGCCCTTTTAAAAAAATCCATTGTTAATTAGTAGTAGAATTATCATTAGTGTTGGTGAGCTTCATCGTCTTCACAACTCGTCATGTGTTAAATATGGAAAAGATCGTGTGTGATAGAGGAACCCACATCTATCTTAACAATCAAGTTTCAATTCTAAACAAAAGTAACTGAAACATTTAAAAAATAAGTTGAAAGTTTCATAAGATTATATAAATGTCGAACTAATATTCTTTGAGGAGGGAGGTGGGGGAGTGCACCAATTATAGTCATCAATAGGGGGTGGGAAAGAGAGAGAGTGTCAAGAGGAAAAGAGAGAACATAACCTACCCCACCAGCTCAAAGACGTTTCTCTCCAAAATTGCCACTAAATTATTCTATTACTATGAATAATAATAACATTCTCATATTTTACGAAACGGAAGAGTTTCTCAAGATGTCAAGCACAGGCCTGCTAATGGGAGGCATAGGATTGATTTTTTCAGTAAGGGATAATGGAGAGAGAGATTTTGTCAGCTTCGTTAACAAAGAGTCAGAAAGATTTTCCCACTTTGGCGTTGTGGAAAAAAATTTCCCCCAGCTCTTATGAAACCTCAAATTAAGTTCCATTTCAACTGCCCTAATTCTTGTTCCACACACTGGAACTTGAAATTTGTAGACCCAGCCACACTTGTCTATGTATATATTTTTTTCTTATTCTTTTTCTTTTTTTTTTTCTACCTCGTAACAAGGAACCTGATCATCTAATAACAGAAAAAATAAAGCTTTCTAATCAAACCCTTGTGAAGTGTTATGTTTACTCTTCCCTAAAGACACAATGACAAGGATTAGATCCAATAATATCTGTCCTGATCCACACTGTTCTATTCTAATGGCTATAGAAACCTAGTTGAAAGGGAGTTTCTAATTGAATCTAGGCCACTTACACTGCCTTGCTGGGTCAGGACTCAGGACAATAAATTGGCACCACCACCACATGTTGTGGCTAAATGCAGATCTTCATCAACAACCAAAACCAGGTGGCTTGGCAGCTTTTGAAAAGGACTGAAACACTAATTCCATGGTTTAGAGTGCCTTACATAATATATTTGTATAACACCAACAATATTCAAAGTCATACAAGTCATCTGGAATTTATTTTCTATATATACTATAGTACAATAACTTATTATTTATTATGATTTTTTTTTTTTTTTTTTTTTTTTTTTTTTTTTTTTTTTTTTTGTTTTAGAGATCAGGAGGGCTTAATCAAAGTTTACAGGTTCAGTCAAAGGAAAAAGGAAACAGAGAATTAAGCACACATTTGAAGATTCAAAGAGAGAAAGAAACAAAAATAAAGAAAAATTAAAATGACTTCCTCTCAAAGTGTATTTGTAGACTAATACTGATTAAAAAAATAGTCAAGTTGGAGTGGGGTTTACGTAATATAATATTATAATCACCATCTTCAACAGTGCCCTTCCATTGTACATACCTAATAATGTTAATTTAAAGGGTTTTTTATTCATAACATTTCTGTGGTCACTAGTTGAGCACGTTTTTGAAACTTCAACTCTGCTACGTAAACCATTATGAACCATTCCTTTTTCATTAACTTGACATTTTAAATTACTAAATAAATGTAGTCTTCGTTCTCTTCTTACACCAACACCATTGTCAAATGCTCTCTCTCTCTCTCTCTCTCTCTCTCTCTCATATACAGATACAGGAGGAGGGTTTGGCATTTGCATGGAAAGAGACCAGCATATTTGTTGGGGTTCTCCAATCTTCAAAGATACTGTCCAATAATCAAATTATTTTGAACCATTCAATTCAAATGGTTGGCAAGTTTGTTTGGTTTATTAGGGCAACAATGCCAAGGTTTTAGAGACCAGGACCAATGACTTTGATTGGGGTGTTGGGTTATCTTGTCTTGTTAGGTAATCTTCAACTCCTATAAGTGAGTAGTCATTCAAGTCGGTGAAGAAACATAAACCTTATATGGGTCCATCCATTATTGTCAAATCCACAAGTCCACTCTTTGGTGATCAGGTATTCAGAGGGAAACAAACACTTAACAGTGCTTAAGAAACTCAATTACATGAAGTCTAGTCTATCAAGTGAAGAAGATCAAAAGGAACCAAAGAAGATAAGAAGTTTGAACAATAGACTTAAACCAACCTTCCATATATTGGAGTAGTCCATCTTAGACCATTTTCATATAGTCCAATGAAGTCTTTGCTGTCCCCTCATACAGCTCTGCATCTGGAAACTCTGGCATTTTCAAACTTCTGGGTCTTGATTGGACCACATTATATATTGATGTGGAAAGGTACAATGGCTAGCTAGGCTATCATTGAACTTCTAGATATGTACTGGGTCGACCCAGTCGGAGTGTCTATGTGAACTCAGATGAGAATTAACCTGACTCATAAAATATACCAATGGGCCTGAAAACCCACCTGAAATCCATGTGGGCCTGGGTATCCAATTGAGGTTCCAATTTTAGCCAATTCCGTGGGTGAGAGATGGATCGTTGGGCAGCAATATTCTCTTTCTCCCATTATGCATAATGCCTTGATATTGGTACTAGATGAAGTTCTTACCAGAAAAAAACTAGAGGAAGTTCCTTCTGTCTCTTACTTGATACTGTTGTGAAAATTTTTTGGTTAACATGGGTGATCTCATCCACATTTTCCAAGACCCAAGTGCTCTCCCACAATCCACACACTAGAATAGCAATCAGTTAGTATAGCTGTTGGATGAAATCATAATAAATGAACCAAGAACAATTGAAAAGGAAAAACAAATAAACAAACACAACAGAAGGACGATTAAATCGAAACTAATTTTTTTTTTTAATTCATATTTACTTTTATATGAGCGATTGTGTATCCTGGAGGTATGACAATTGGGCTTTTGTATTGCATTGTGTGTTTTTGAGAATGGAGATTCTAAAGACAAATGTCACTTTTTTTGTACCAGAATCGATCATTCAGAAACCACGCATGATCTACTATCGGATATTTAGTGTAACAGGGTTCTCGTGATAGTTGTGTCGTCTCAAACCTTAAAGGTCATTATTATGGGTTAAACATGGCCAAGTTGGGCAGGGTTTCTTAAAAACCCAACCCAACCCTAGGCCCCAAAACTCAACCCAAGCCCAACCCAACTTTGTCGGATTCATGCTCAGGCCCAACCTTGGCAGGTTATATATATATATATATATATATTGTTATTTTTTTTCCTACAAAGGGTTACAAAGGTTAAGACTATCCACTAAAGGGATGGGGTGGGGAGATATTAAGATTATGGCTACCCTTGTCCGCCCCTAATCCATAAATTTGCAGTAAGCAAAATTGTCAATTTGGTTATAAGATAGATATTTAATCGTTTGGCATCACCACATTTCCTAGCAATTAGACAGACCAAATTTTAGCCCAATTCTTCATAATTGCTACAATATCTACAGTTCATATCAATACATGACAGGAGACACAAAGACAATCTATGTAAATAAAAGGGAGGAAATAGTCTGGCCATTTGGTTGTCTTAGTTCAATAGGTAAAAGTATGTGCTTGTATAACACATGACGTGAGTTGAAGTCATATAGACAATTTGTGTAACACATGATGTGGGCCTAGGGGAAGAGGAACACTAACACTAAACACAATCATAGATCATGATTAAAATCGAGCCGGGCTGGGCCTAGGTCTCAACCCAACCATGACTTGGGTCGGGCTGGCTAGGTTGACCCTCATAATCGAGTTAGACAGGGCTCGGGCTCAAGGCAGGCTAAGGCAGATTCGGTCCGTCAAGGCCAAACTCACACCCCTAGTCTTTATCATTGTAGACCCTTAGATGTACATATGATTGATACCTACACATGACTGGCTATATATCACTATTATACACTAGGTGCAATTTGTTTGTCTGATAACGAAAGTGAGGCTAGATAAGGAATCCACTATCCATACAGGGAGGATATCTCTAGGGAGATTATGAGCTTGATTGGATAAACTTTTGAATATGATGGTTTAACTGTAAAGTGTTTATAAAACATTATAAATTATTATTGATATATTTACAAATTTTTCAATGCATTGTTTAGTCAGGATACTCTACACTAGTTGTTTAATAAACTAGAAGTGATAATAATTTAATTCTATGCCCTGAAGTCTATTGTGAAATATTGTAAAGTGGAAGGCCATATACATAATGTTATTTATCAATTATGAGTTTTATGGTTGTTACCAAACTAAGGTGCATTTGTGTGCAATTACCTTAAGGGAAATTTACAGTTCCATCCCCTAGAGAATGCCACAATAACACCCTTTACATTACTGACAATTAGAGTCAGACATCTTACTATCACTCTCTGTTAAGTGTGGATTTAAATAGAATTTTGTACCCTTTTTTGGTCCAAAACACATAAACCAAAACTCATTGTATTTTAACCCTTCATCATGGAAAATAGAGGACCAAACACTGAAGGAGAGAAGGTGCCGTGCTCCATCCCTGCGAGTGCCTCATTCTGATGATCTTCCTTGCGGTTGTCCTCCATCCCTGCTAATGAGTGTGGAAACTAAATATTGTGTTTCTTTTTTTCTTCAGTACTTTTATTTTCTTGAAACGTGTTCTTCGTTTCATGTTTATCACATAAATTTTGTTTTTTAGGTGATTTATTTGAATTTTATTAAATTTTGATTGACGTTTAATGTGAACTTTTAAATTTGGGCTACTGAGAACCTACTAGGACACATAGAACTCTCTGTGGGCTTTCCAACTTTGTGTTCCCCCCCCCCCCCAAAAAAAAATTTTAGTATGGAAGCAACCTCCGTGACCATTGTTTGGTTTAGGAGGATCTCAGGATTGATGACAATCCTGCCTTAGTTGTAGGTGCAAGGGATGGGTATCTCATTTCCCTTCTGTTTATAATTAGTTTCCTATAGAAGAATGGCACCATTTGTAAATAGACAGTAAGGCTATTGGAGAGTAGTTGTCTTTCCCGTTAGGTCTTTCTCCTTTGGAAAAAGGAATAGGCTTCATTGCAAGAGTTAGACCTTGTATAAATAATCTGCATAAGCTTATAGAATTTCAATGTAAACATACATATGATGTCGAGTGTGTTTGGTTACACCATTGCTAGATGTGATGTGTGTGGTAATGATTGTTTAATTTTCACATCAAAGTTAGAATCACAAATTGGAAGAAAATTTTTCTAATGTCCAGTGAATTGTCCATTCTTCATGTAGGTTGACCAACTTAGGATTTATGAGTGTGGAAAATGTTAGAACTGCGAAGATAAGAGTAAATTGTGGTTGATTTTTTGGTGTTGTCCACAATCAACTGAGTATACCTTTCTCACTTTTTATTTTTTTATATTTAACATATGATTGTTTCTTTTCTTAAATTCTTATTTTAACATATGATTTTAATTGCCTTAGAGGTTGGAAGCCAAGGTTGTTGAATGTTCAAATGAATACCAAATTCAAGCCAAGCTCTAACAATTACCAGACTCCACCTTGGTCCTAATATTCAAAAACCTCAACTTCATCTCTTTCCCCTTCATCAGACCATATCAAAGGATATTTGAATGATGCAATTAAATAATTTGAGGAGATATTCTCGATGCGGTGAGCAAGTTAGACTTAACCAAAAGAGTAGATTGAACTTTGATAGGAAAGTTGGTTAGATTTTGTAATAATTATTAGGGTTTTGAATTAAAAAAAAATAATAATAAGAATGTTATTGTAATAATATTGTATGAATTTTTTTACCTATATGGCAGTATCTGGATTATAATAGAAATTATTTTTTTTAAAAGTCCAACTTTTGTCAATATGCATTTGGACAGCATGTCAAATTGTCACTATACATTTGGACATGAACCTGTTCCATATTAAAAACGGCATAGACCTATTCTCTATTATAATGTACTTGTTTAACTTAACTCATCTGAATCAAAATACATTGGGAAGTATGAAATCGATTAACCAAAAATCCATCTACATCCAAAATAAAAACAATGTCCAAATACCATGACAATATGAAACCCATCAACTAACATTATTCTCTAAGTACATCAAACACATCAAATTGGGCTAACATTGTTCCCCAAATACATTACAAGAACAAAAACTATGTTAAAAAAAAAAAAAAAAAAAAAAACTGTTCCATATCACAAATCTCCATCTTAGTCCAAACTTAATCCTTGATTTGAAACTCCATAGCCTAATTTTCACGTCTTCTTATTCGAGTTATTGCCACCTTTGCTCTTCTCCTTACTTGTACACTATCAACTTTGTCTGTTGATGCATTATGTGACCTAGTTCTCAGATAAATATTGACATCAGTTTGACTGCCCATTATATTTCGATTTTGCTACCCAAGAAGTTAGAACAACAAATGTTTTATTGATATAAGGTCAAGTGAATATATGATGAAAACATATATGGTGTTGGGGAATGAAAACAATACATTCGCGTTAGTTGATTCCTTTAATGATAGTGCCATTTTCCTTTTTCCCATGTTCTGCTGTTATAACCAACAAGTTTGCATCTCTCACATCGTATTGTTGAAGATGTTTTTCGAAATTCTCCCGCAGCCTGCTCACCATCCTCCTGTGGGGTTTGTCTAGTTGTCTTCTCAAAGGTGGAGGATTTACCACACTCATAGTACTTGTATCTTTCAACTCCAACAAATTAGGTAATGGATGTATCATGTTCTTATGTGTCTGTAGATATTTTTCTTGACAATAAAAAAAGTTATCACAATAGTCTTCAAGCATTTTCCTCTTGTATGCAATACAACATGTTCCATGCTTATATGACATCTCAGTTGCACTTAACAGCCCCACATCCTAGTATTCAAGTTCATTACAAACCTTGATGTGCCATCATTCACCCCAAACTCCTTTTGACCTGCACATATGGCCACACATGATCTTGACTGCTAAAGGATTGAACCTAATTTATTTTTCATTTAGGTGTTATTTTTTTCTTATATGAACAACGTTGCACAAACCTCATCTGTAATTTATCTATCAAGCTAATTCTATGTTGATCATCCGATATAAGATGGGTTTGTTCTATATGTTCCTATCCAATGGTTAAAAGAATCTGTCATGTTGTTGGTTATGTGATCATTCTTTGCTCGGTGATTAAATGCATGTCTGAACCATGTACTATGATGACTATTCATCAACTTCCATATTGATGCTCTTTATCTCATTCATTGCCACTTTATAGTCAAATGTAGTGTAAGACCTAGATGCAGTCTAAAATATCTTTTCTAGATAATTGAGCTTGAAGTTGGCGTACAAGTGTCTGCTGCAATGCCTGGTATGAGACCTATGGAAAAAATCTCTTATTGCATCAGTTAGACGCTACACATCACACATTAAGGATAAAAAATTGCAGTCCATATGTGTTTTTCATAAACATATTAAAAAGGCACAAATAAATAAATAAATAACAGAACAACAAAAAAATATGTAAAAAATTGTAATCGACCACACATTTTGCTTATCTGATATGAAAGTTACATAGCCCAAGTCATCTGAAGTAGAATGAAATGCAGTATATAGGTTGTCCAGAAAAAACATCCAACTATCTTTCCACTCAATCTCCGCAATACCAAATGCAAGTGAAAACAACTTATCGTTTTCATTCACTAAAATAGCTGATAGTAGAATCCCTCCACCCCCACCCACCCACCCCCCCCCACCCAAAAAAAAAAAAAAATTCCCCTTTAAATGGCATCCATCTAACCCAATAAATGAATAAATGTTCTGCAACTATTAAGAAACCCAACTTTGGTGGCTTCATAACAACAAACAACGTTCTAAATCTTGCGAGCTTCAGTTTTGGTCAGTCAAAGCTGACGCTGCAGATCGAAGAGTGTAAGAGGTTGTAAGGGCACCTGTGATGATGAAGTACTTTTAAAAACTAGATTCTCATCCATGTTATCTCTTGCATAGAATTGTAACTTAAACATTCAACCTGGTTTTGTGTGTCTAACCATCTTTCCATACTTGGGTAGTTTAGCATGTGACTTGGCATGGTTGCCCTCATTAGTTATTTTGGCAAGAAGTTGTGCCTTCCAAATTTTCAAATAACTTGGTTCAATCTGATATTGCTGCATCAATATGGCTCTCATAATCTTAGTAGAAGATCAAAATATGCTTTGAGTTGTGGACCAAGTTTCTTAGCTACCATCTAGAGGTTGCTTATGTGTTTTTCTCTTTCCTTTAAAAGTAATTATTTATAAAATTACATGACTTAATACTAAAAGTCACTTTGTCTTCAGTTGGTGAAGTATGAATCCTCCACATACAACAAACAATAGTGACCTTGGTCTTTCATTCTTTATTCTTTAAAGCTGAAAATTCTTTGGGATTGCCAATTCTTTCAGTTCCTTCCCAAAATGATCAACATCATCTAAAACCATACCTTCTAACTTCACCTTACCTTCATCATCAATCATCCTTCTTGCCCTACAAACTTGTGGTGCATAAAACTCATCAAATTGTAATTTGATAAGTCATTATTTCCAATATATTCTTCATCTTCTCCTAACTCATTCATATATTCTCTATTAACACCCTTTTCACTATCACTCTTACTATCATTTTCTTGGAAGTCATCATCATTGTCCATTTTTTGTTCTTCATCATTAGAATCAGATATGCTAGTATGAATGCCGCTGAAATATGTAGTAACCACATCATCATTACTGTCTTAAATGCATTTGTCTTTGTTATTACAATTAGACACTAATAAACCAATAGTGTCATTATCATTTTCACTTAAACCAAAATTGAATGCACACCTACTACTATGAGTTGCATCAGCAATTCCACCAATATTATTCCTCCTTGCATTCTACTTGTATCAATACTTGAAGCACCACTCCTCTAAATCATGTTCTTTAGTAATTTACTCGTGCCACTATCAAGTACAATAATGGGTGCATTAACAATGGTAGGAATCTGTATTTCACTTCTCTGTCTTCTTCTTGGAATGTCTCTACCCATCACTTTGAGTGGATAATCATTAATGGTATGGTTGGAAAAGCCATTGTTATATTCTCTAACATTAGACCCAGACTTTGATGATCCTCACTTCTTCAAAAATATAGAACATTTGCATTAGAGATTCATCATTCCATATATCTATATTTTCCATGTACCTGGCAGTATAACTTGATAAGAAAATTTGGGCGACTTCTCATTTGGAATGTCGTTCAAAACCATACTGCATATGTCACACAACATGTCAAAATATCCATACTTGTCTTTGTCAATAAGCTTATGATCTACCTTCCTATCATAATGGTAATACATGGTAAACAGATCCATCCTATAATTTTTAACAAAATAAAAAAAAAAATAAGTAACATCAGATGCAAGAGAAAAAAGGTGAAAAAAATCTAATCCAACCCAAATATAATCTAGAACTAACTCAGCTTATATCAACTTTAAAACCATAAATCCTCTACACTTAGAAGCTTCACTGATAACCTATGGGGAGGTGTTTCAAAAACAAGTAACCTACAGTTTTTTTTTTTTTTAATTAATTAATTAATTTTTTTTTTCTTTGCAAAAAGTAACCCACATTGACACTTAAACAGTTCCATCCATGCTAACAATATGTCCAAGAAAAATTGAAGGCTAGATTAGTCACTAGGTCTAGCCCAATGAATTAAAGCAAATCAATTAGGATGGATTTTAAGTTGATACCCTCATATATTCAGAGCGTCTTCATTCCCATCTTTCAAATGATGGATTTTAGAGATGACCATACTCTTCTATATATAAGTAGCATGCCACATTTTAGAAGGTTACAAATTAAACAAATACAAAACATAAAAAAGCTGAATAAAAAAGTCAAAAGTAAACAATGTATTACTATCAAATAGTATCTAGAATGTAACCAAAATCTTTGGTATCTCACTAAGATTTGCATGAATAAAGAATTGTAATAGTTTCCATTGGATTGGTGTACCTCTTTGAACCACCACAACTAGGATAAAGAGGAGAGGCTCTCATATAGACCAGCACTATAAACCCCCTAAGGGGGATGAGCAAAGCTTAAAAAAGGGAATACATGAGGTGAAAGATGTTCTCCAATGAACCGCCACTTCCACTATATCATTGAACAGGTTTGTTTGGTAAGGGGGGGAGGGAGACCTTGTGTGTGTATGTGTTTTTATAAAATGTAATAGACAAGAAATCATTAGAGCCACATAACACCACTAGCTACCTCAACATTGATTAGGATTGCCAAGGCATGCATCAACTATCCATATTCAAACAAACATTCCAACCGATTGAAACCATTCAACAAGATAAAAGGAAAAGTATAAGAAATTAAATATGCTTTTCAAAATGAGAAAAAATTTGTAATTGAAAAGAAGAATCGGACAACTCTTACTACCAATCATTCCTCAAACACCCTTTTGTTATGTTCTCAGCAACCCAACCTCAATTGAAAACTTATACTGCCAATAATGGAAATTTGGGACTTATATTGGGGAAAAAGAAGCTGAATGATGGCGTTGCTCGGCTGATAAGTCTTCGATGGTCCTCACCACTTGTCGTCAGAGAGATGGCAGTGCTTTGCAACAAGAATGGTGAGCTAGGGTTTCACCTTCGTCTTTGATTTCATCACAAAGTAGCCCAATGTCTATGGTTAGGGTATTAAACTTCAATTTCGGGAAGAAGATGCACTCATCGATGCTCATCATCGTTTTCAAGTTGGGATGTGTGGTTGGGGCTATGATGGAATGCGAGGGGGGTTAACTAGATAAGAGAAGTGTATACTCGGTAGTTTGGGTTTTATGAGGGTATTTTGGTATTTTAAAAAAAAAAACAACTGATATCAGCACTTAAGTTATATTCCCTAATAGAGACTAACGGTAAAGGGTTCGCTTCTAATTCTCTGTAATGTAAAGAGCGTTTTGTTAATAGTGGCATTCTCTAGAGGGTGGCACTGTAATTTTTCCTTAACTTAATTAATTGACTGAGTGTGAATAAAATGCCTTAATGTATCATCTAATAGGATTGCACCACTTGGTACTAGTAATCATAAGAAAGAAATAAATCATCCTAGGCTATATAATAGCATTAAGTGGAGCAATGAGGGGATCATTCTTAATAGCTCACGACTTTGAGACTCTCTCTCTCTCTCTCTCCCTCTCCAACTGTTAGGGATATCCATCATTCGAGGAGAATTTCACTGCACTCTTTTCCATCAAAGTGTTGAATGAAGATTGATTCCTATTTCTACGGGTTCAGTGTTTAAGTGTTGTGAATCATTAGAGGTGCTTGTATTGCGGCATTCAAAAGGTAAATCTAAACTCATACTATAATGTTTGATTTGAATACCCTATACTGAATGAGGTTCGATTCTTGTTTCGAATCAAATATTTTTTATGTGGTACCTTTCCGCCAAATAATTTTCCCTTGAAGGTTTCATTTTCATGGCTAAAGATATTACACCACAAAGCTTTATTGAAAATGAAAAATTTAGAGAGTAAACACAAGAGAAGAATTTAAAAGAACTATTTTGAAAAAATAATAAAAAAGTAAAGTATTATATCTCTCTCTAAAAAAGTTACCATAGTTGAAAACAAAGTAGACATTTTGGATTTTGGTTCCCTCTTTGAAACCATCTCCCCTTTCCTTTGAAAATCTTCAAGCCAAAATATTTAGAAGAAGCGTAGGCTACCACCGAGTCAATGGGAGCTATAATTAGTAAGCCATTAACTGTGCAACAAAGAAAAATATCTATTCTCAAGCTTATAAGAAACCCTTAAATTCACTATCAAAAGAAAAGTCGAAACTTGTAGTCCTAATAAAAAAAAGGGGGAGCAATGTTTCCAGGCAGGCTGATTAGGATTCTCAATGTGGGCTCCACATGGAAAGTCATATGGCACTGTGAATTTTGTAGACAAATGGATCCAAGGTCCCTTGCTCATTTTCCCATAATTGACAAAATAAATTAATAAAAAATTAAGAACCATGAAAGCATACAAAAAAAAAAATGGATGGTTGAAAAATATAAGGATGAATGGACATATATGGGTATTTTATTCAATTTGATATGTCATCCATCCAACCATTTCCTATATATCCAATTAGAAAATTGCCACACCACTCCTCCACGTGGAAAAATATACGGCCCACACAGAAAACCTCTCCAATCAGGTTGAACTAGAAAAAAAAAAGTTGCCTAGAAGAATTCCCAATCTTCTATATCCTTTTCCGTTTTTTCCAAATCTTAAAAGAACATTTCTCTTTTTGTATCGGGTTCTATTAATGAAATAGCATTAAACTTGATGTCTTATGAAAGACTATTAACAACAAGTATATCTAATTTACTAACCTATGTGTGGATGATTGTTCATGGCAAAATAAACTTTAGTTCGCTAAGCATTTTTAGAATCATAGTAGAATAAATCATTTGCATCATAATAGATTAAGCCATGGACAACATACAGACTAACGCATAGCATTTGCATTTGCATTCACATCAATGGCCTTATAGTTCTTGATCTAACTCTTAATCTATGTGTAAGGTGGCCTTATAGGCTCTTGAGTTTTGAAAAGGACTTTTGATTACTGCTTCCCTGAGTGGGGCAATGGTGTTGTGCCCCAGTTACATGTTTTTCTTTCAGAATTATTGCAAAAATTCCTCATTTAAAGTTGTAGATCTCTTATTTTTAACCTGATTTTCATAATTTTTTGCATCTGTTTATTATTTATTTGGATTGTATACTTCATGCTAGTCTATTTTCACTTCAATATTTAACCCTTTTTTTTTTTTTTTTTTTTATCAATGTTTTCAACTGTATTTTTCATGTAAAAAAAAGTAGGCTTGTTTTAAATCGTTTTTATTGTTTTATCTCTGGTTTTAGGACTAGGGTCTTCTCCCTTTCAATTTTTCATGTTCTTCTTCGTTTTCACATTAACCTAGGTTAAGGGTATTTCAGCCATTTTATTTTATGCCCAAATTTTTAGTAGTTTATTTTCATTTTTTGTTATATTTTGATATATTTTTCACGTTTATATGACCTTGATTCCCATTTTTTATTAACTTTCTATGCTTGTTTTATATTAACATGTGTGACAAGGGTAGTTTGGTCATTTTATGTTTCACCCGTTATATTCTAGATTTTCTTGGCTGTATGACATGATTTTATGATATTTTATGTTTACATGAACTCAATTCCCATGTCCACATGTTTAGAATACCATTTCTCGCTTGATGATTGCATGATATGGATAGTTTGTTAATTCTCAGCGCGATGAATGTTAGATCTGACTTTTGTCATAATTTTTTCACTATCATCATGTTTTCTTTAAATTCAATATACTAATCATGCAGATCAAGCTAGATACGGGTAAATGGATTTGATCACCTCTCTTTTATTTCCTATTGTATTTTTTCAGATGAGTATGATGTATATATCTAGCATGTTCACATCCTAATTGGCCATTCATAATGTACAAATGCCTAGGGTTGAAGTTCGGTTTTTATCCGGTAGACCGAGGTGCCTAACTCCTTCCTCAAATCACAAGACACGAATTCTAACTTTTGGTTAGACAGTTCGGATGGAGTCATTTTTGTTTATTTTTAGTTATGACTCCTAGACTCTGATTTAGGTGGCAATTCCTAATCAAAATAAACTCTTTGACCCATTTCACCCATTTTCCAGTCAGAGGTCAACAAAACTTGCCATCATCAGAACGGAAACTCCACTAGGGATGAATTATCAAACTTCACCAAACCCATTTTATGATTTGTATGGTTTTTTAGGCCATTTTTTGAAAGAACATGTTTTTTAGGGTTTGTTGTATGTGCTAACATGCATCTTGCATTCACTATTGCACACACTCACTTCGCAGATGCATGGCCACCCACGTGACAATTAGTTATAGGACTACGGTGCAAACTCATGGGGCCCGTATAGTGAATTCATGACCCTCCAATCTAATACTTTCAGGTATATTAAAGGGATGCATCAACGTACTCTTTGACCAACGAAGATGCAGACAGGGTGCAAAGTATGATGTTCCTTGTTGTAGTAGAGGAATATTATATCCTATTGAAAATCAAAGTCATACATCATGTTTATACAACTAGGATCGAAACAAGCTAATTGAAATTGGTGAATCTCTGTCCAAGAGACTCAAGACAATGTTATTTGATGTGACTTTTGTTTGTGCATCATGTTATCTTTGGTTCTAAAGAAGATCTCAGAGTTAGAGATCTATTTGAAGAATGCATAGCTGCAATAACAGAAGAAATAAAAGATGGTTCCAAATCCTCAATATTTGATCCATTCAACTGAAGTGATAATCCCAAATTGGAGCGAAAAGACCAAGTTTATCTTCATTGATGGAGTAGAGTAGAGTGTCATCGAGCTTGAGTTCACGTCCACTTTCGAGTAATCCTCTGAGTCATCATCTTCCAACTCTTTATTTATATTTGAGTCCAAGTCTGAAATAGATGTAGAGTTTTTTTTTTTTTTTTTTTTTT
>NC_056561.1:15500252-15504277 GCF_013358625.1 Macadamia integrifolia | reverse complement strand
TGCAAAGTGTCAATGTCAATACCTATAATTGCTTTCATTAATACAAGTATGGATTCCATTTATACTGAC
Source organism: Macadamia integrifolia (assembly GCF_013358625.1). Classification (NCBI taxonomy): domain Eukaryota; kingdom Viridiplantae; phylum Streptophyta; class Magnoliopsida; order Proteales; family Proteaceae; genus Macadamia; species Macadamia integrifolia. The sequence goes on along the minus strand of NC_056561.1, from coordinate 15,504,208 downwards.
TCTCTTATTTGTTAATTTATTTATTTTTGCTAATAAAGATGATCTTGATGACCCATTTTTTGTGTTGAAATATTGGAAGAGAACATAATGGAACTTGTAATTGAGGTATTTAGGATAATAAATATAGGGACTAAGTAGACACCTCGCGATTTCAAACTCGAAGCTTTCCTTACTCACTAGGAGGTTGAACCATTAATAAAATTATTAAAAGACTTTAAGAAAACTTTTTCCTGATCATACAATGACATGCCTAGTATTACACTGATATAGCGCAATTGATTGTTGTTATATCCAAGTGCTAAGCTTGTGAAACAAAAATTACGGTGGATAGACCCGAATGGATATTAAAAATTGAAGAGGAAGTCATCAAGCAACTAAATACTGGTTTTTCAGAAGTCATTGAATATCTAGAATGGTTAGCAAACGTAGTGCCCATTCCTAAGAAAGATGGAGAAGTTAGGATATATGTGGATTTTAGGGATCTAAATAAAGTGAATCTAAACAACGATTTTTCGTTCCCCACATAGATATTCTAGTTAACAAAACTGCATGAAATGCTCTTTTGGATGGATTCTCGGGCTACAATAAAATCAAAATGGCCCCTAAGGAATAGGAGAAGACGTTCTTCATCACATAATAGAGTATGCATTGCTACAATGCTATGCATTTTGGGTTAAAGAATGTTGGGATAACTTATCAAAGAGCAACCGCTACAATCCTCCACAATCTCATGCATAAGAAAGTAGAAATATACGAGGATGACATGACAGTTAAGTTTAAAGATCAAGATGATCATGTGACAATCTTTGGGAAGTTCTTCCAAAGGATCGATGAGAATAAGATGAGGCTTAATCCACAGAATTGTATGTTCAACACGACATTCGAAAAGGTTCTAAGATTTGTGGTTAGCTAAAGAGGCATAGAAGTATACCCCTCTAAAATAAAGGCGACCCAGGAAATGCCGCCATCCAAGACCAAAAAAATAAATAAATAAATAAAGGATTCTTAGGTAGGATTCAGTATATCAATTGCTTCATAGCAACACTAGTAGTTAGGGGTGTAAGTTTGGCACTGACGGCACAAACCTACCTTGGCCCACCCTAAGCCCGAACCCAGTTATGAGGGTCAACCCAACCCAACCCTACCCTGATATTAACCCTGGCCTATTATTATGTTTATGTAATAATGTTCCTTTCTCCTAGGCCCACATCATGTGTTACACAAGCATTCAACAAATTGTTTGTATGACTTCAACCAACATCATGTGTTACATAAGGCACATACTCTTTTTTACCTATTGAGCTAAGATGACCAAATGTCCAAACCATTTCTCCCCATTTTTTTTATAGGTTGGTTTTGTATCTCTTGTCATGTTTTGATATGAACTTTATATACAATAGCAATCATACAGAATTGGGCCAAAATTTGATATGTCCAGTTTCTGGGAGATGTGGTGATGCCAGGCAATTAAAAGGTCTATCTTATACCCAAAATTGACAACCTTGCTTGCTGAAAATTTATGAATTAGGAGTAGAAAAGGGTTGGTCGTAGTCTTAACATCCCCCTCTCCCCTTTGGTAAGTATAGGCTTAACATTTGCTAAGGTCAACCGACCCAACCCTGAGCCTTGTAAGGTTGAGCCTAATCGTGAACCCGGTAGGGTTGGTTTGGGATTGGGTTGAGTTGGGGTCTTAAGAAACCCGACCCCAACTCTCTGAGTTTCACCCCTACTAGCAGTTGTGTTTGAATTCATTTTTAAGTTGTTCATGAAAAATCTACCAAAAAAATGGAATGAACAATGTCAAGAGGTCGTCAATAAGAATATTTGACCAATCCACCTATTGTGACACTTGCGACTCCAGAGTTACATTTGCTATTATAAATATCAGTAACCGAAGGATCAATGGAAAAAAGAAAGAACATAATTAGCCATATACCATCTGAGTAAGAAGCTCTTAAACGACAAAGCCAACTACTCCGCATTAGAGAAGACATACCATTGAGTCATTGGTTTGGGCCACTAAAGGATTAAGGCATTGCATGCTTGCCTTTCTGGTGATCTTGATTTCAATAATGGATCCAATTAAGTATCTCTTCAAGAAACCTACCTTGATAGGACAACTTAAAAGATGGTTGTTGCTTTTGTCAGAGTTTGACATCAAATAAGCAACAAAAAACTCAATAAAGGGAAGGACAATCACCGATATCCCCTGTTGGGTCTCACATTCCTTTCGCATTCAAGTCTATCTCTCTCCCGCCTTCTATGAAATGACATATCTACCACCTATTTTGGGAGGAGAGAGATAGACACAGTCACACAAGGAGGCGGTACTGTACACTACAAAGCTGGACGTGAAACTCAATCCTAATACTAAAACACTCTTATCAAGTTCACAATATATATATATATAGGGTAAAGTATGCTTCCAGTAATTAAATGAAAAAAAAAATTCATGAGAACATCTATGTAATTTGTTATAAAAAAAATCTATGTAATTTTTTATATGGCACTTCAACATCAACCTTAATGGGCAGTGGCTTCAGCCCATGGCCTTTTCTCTTCTTGAATTTTTGTCTTCTCAAATTCTATGTTGCTCAATGCAATTAGTGAGACTGCAACACTGCTGTTCTCTAGACTCATGACTCCTCTCTCTAGTCTCCACTAGGATGTAAATGCATAGTCTACAAAATTCGAATTTGAATTGTGTTTTCATGTGGTTAGCAGAATCCGTATTAAAAAATCAGTTTTCGAAAACTATTCGAATCCGTATTCAAATATGTATATACATTTAGAAACAACTTACATGGCTAGATATGGCGACAGTGTTAGTAGTGTCATTTGCTGCTATAATTTCCCTAGCTAAGGATACAAAATGTAGACTTGACTGGACTCAGGAATACATCTAAAAATAATATTATGTAAAGATTTATATACAGACAAAAAGATTGGAGCCACACACTAATAGGCCAGCAAAAATTATCCAGTTCAAAAGAAAGTTTCTAGACCAATTCCAAATTTGTCCAAATCTCCTTTAAAACTCATCCCCTTCTTTGCACATGTTTTGCTGCAATAAGAACAGCCCTGACACATCCTTCAATATGGTTTCCTGTTAATAAATAATCAATTAGTAGTAGTTGTAATTTTTCTTTTATCAAAATACCCACAGCCCAACCTGTAATGCATTTAGTAGTGTCAGTAATGATACCACATACCATAATTGGATATAAAGGAAGGTGGTAATTTTTTTTTTTTTTTTTCGGTAATGTAAGGAAGGTGGTAATCAATTCTAGTGGATTGATGATGATTCAAGTAGTTAGGCTTATTGGTTAGGCATAGGTTTCTAACAGTTCATTCGAATAGGCATAGGCTTATTCGAATCCATTTGATAGTAAATCCTGATACGGATACAAATAGTATTATATTCTATTTAAATTCAATCCGTTTACTTAACTAGGGGGTGTAAAAGCATGGGGTATATAATTACAAGTAACATGGTTCAAGGAATCGATAGCAGGTCAATTTGAATCACGTTATTGGTCCGGATTAGCTTGTATTGGTTTGGATATGATGGAACATACTTGGTTTAGGAGAACAATAGGGCCAGGTTGGACTGGTTTTCTTAAAACCCTAACCCAATCCTAGGTCCTCAAAACCCAACTCAAACCCAAACCAACACTACCGGGTCCATGCCTATACCCAACCCTGTTGGACCCATGCCAACCCAACCCGACCCTAATTAACCTTGACTAGGCCGAGTTGGGTCTAATTGGCCTTAATTTTTGCCAAGGTCTTGGGCTAACCGAGGTTTTGCCATTTATGTTCTAATATAAAATAATAAAAAAGAAAAAAGAAAAATCAATAGATCAAATGATCAATACATAATTAAATTTACGAAGTGCAACACAATAATACATGACCACAGAAGGATAAGATTGTTGTTTTATGGTTGTCCTCGT
>NC_056561.1:15405312-15500152 GCF_013358625.1 Macadamia integrifolia | reverse complement strand
CAATTTAAGAAAAAATAAAAAATCTGTAACTATGATTGTAGGTTACATATTTGGGTAATCTAATTTTTAGATTTAATCTTTATTTTCCTTTTCAATCAAAAGGGATTTGGTCCCAAAATAAAGTAAATTGAAATATTGTTTAGTTAATTACACAATGGGGAGAGAGAGAATGGGAAGGGAAGGGAAATCAATTTAAGAAAAAATAAAAAATCTGTAACTATGATTGTAGGTTACATATTTGGGTAATCTAATTTTTAGATTTAATCTTTATTTTCCTTTTCAATCAAAAGGGATTTGGTCCCAAAATAAAGTAAATTGAAATATTGTTTAGTTAATTACACAATGGGGAGAGAGAGAATGGGAAGGGAAGGGAAATCAATTTAAGAAAAAATAAAAAATCTGTAACTATGATTGTAGGTTACATATTTGGGTAATCTAATTTTTAGATTTAATCTTTATTTTCCTTTTCAATCAAAAGGGATTTGGTCCCAAAATAAAGTAAATTGAAATATTGTTTAGTTAATTACACAATCATATTAAGAGTGAATAGGGCGAACATACATAGGGAATGCACACTATAGAGTATAATATGTCCTTAGGATCGGAATCCTCTATTGTGTGACATGTCCTGCAACATGCATCCAACGATCAGAAATGGTTTGTACTGCATTTGAGTGCCTTAGACTATATGCCTGAGCTACCTAGTCATTGGATATACGCTACATGTCTTATCGCGTGATGGAGTAGCCCGATCCATTTCCTTGTATTACTAGTCATTAGCACATGTAATTGCAAAAGAGTTAATGAACATGTGGTCTTAATTAATTCAAGTTATTATACATTTTAAGTTGACCTCACGGTCAGGGTTCATATCTATTGCCTCGCATTCTTCATCAATGTTCACTAAATAACCACAAAATGATCCGAGTCAATTGCTTTATTAAAAATAGAAAGAATAATAGTCCAGAAAAATAAAATTAGGTGGAGTTTCCTATGAAGGAAGGATTTTTTTTCCACGTGGCATTTTTTTTTTTGGGTAAGAAAAATGTTTATAAAAAACCAATCATGTATATAGCCTAAGACATACTGAACAATAAGTTTTTTTTTTTTTTTGGTGAAAAAGAATCTATTGATTTCGTGTGGGGCACATGGGGGTTGGGGAGTTACAACTCTTCATTAACCACGGAGTGGAATTTGACCAGACTATCTTACACGAATTTGATAGTGCCTTCCGAGTTGAGGAATCTGCTACATGATTGGAATCCCTAGGAATAAAGGAGAAAATACAATCATTGAACCAAGTAGACAGGTGAATGATAACTGAGAGAATAGGCCGAATGGCTAAAGGAGCTTTGTTGGTCGGTCTCTGTATATAATTGATGACCTCCTTGAGTCGGACTCCACTTGAAGAGCTTCCTTGGAGTCAGACTCCACTTGAAGAGCTTCAACTCCCCAGGAGATTGCCTCTAAAAGTCTGTTGCACATTGCAAGGGCTTCCCCTTCCAAGATGCTTTCAAAACTTGAAACTTCAGACACCGCCAAGAGAACTGAAGTGCTAGAGTCTCTAATCACAATACCCAACCCACATTTACTAAGATCTAGGCTCCAAGACGCATCACAATTTACCTTTATGGAAGGAGTAGTAGGAGGAGCCCATTTGGTCTTCTCTATGTTGTGCCTGTGAAATGTTGTTTTGAGGGCAGTCTATAACAGAACAAAATTCATGAAAAGCTTGAGACGCCACTGATATGACCTCACCTGGATCTCATTTTTCCTGCCAAAGACAGTATCATTTCTAGCTTTCCAGATTGTCCAAGCAATAAAAGAACTAAGGCTCACTGCTTCCCTCCATTACTTCTTATCCATGTTTTGGGGCCTACACCATCCTTCAATCCATTCTGGAATAGAGAAATCTGATCTTTGAGGAAGTCTAATGGATAAGGGACACCCAAATCAAACCACTTTAGCAAAAGGGCAATGGAGCAGTACATGGTCAATAGATTCTGGCAGTGTACCACAATGCGGGCACTGGGGATCACCTTGGATTCTCGTTTTACAAAGACTATCTCCAGTAGCTAAAGCTCCAGCACATGCACGCCATAAGAAAGACTTAATTTTAGGCAAAGATTGACATCTCCATATGGATCTCCAAGTGGAAGAGGCAATAGAATCCCACATGTTCACTGAACGATAAGTTCATGTAGCCAAAGATGGGATTGTGGTTACAATGTCTTACATGAAATCAATATACCTTCTTCGTTAGACTAGACAACACCATTGCTAATCCTAAAAATACAAAAAGCTAATAAGCTAGAAAACTTAAATATGAATCCCAAGGGGTAGTTGAGTTAGCAAGGGACATTTACCTCAGAAAGTGTGTGATTCTGAGTTCAACTCTTCTTAACTCATTAGAGACATTCACATGGGGTGTTTAGTGTTTTTCACTTCTTTAAAAAAAAATAGAACACATTATTAGAGAAAAAAAAAGAGGCAAATATGGTCCTTACACAAATATGGGCTTGCTAGATGCCCACATATGGCGTTACATGTCCTCTAGACATGTTTAGGCTCAGGAATACATATGCTAAGCCCATTAGATATGTAACACTAATGCACTTTGAAGTTGGTGTTCATCCCTTAAAATCTTTATACATACATTACATTTAGGAATTAGGATAGGCTGGACCGGACACACATTGGGCTGGAGGAGGTCAGTCTATCGTAGTCCATATTTCTTGTTAATAATGAGCACCATTTCTTACTTCATATCCCTCCAGGTTTTAAAACTTGGAATCGGGGATCGAATCAGTTTTTGGTAATTCCAATCTGAATCGGATTGGAATCAGCTGGAATTGGTCCTAAGAACCCTATAATCTGAGAAATTCACCAATTCTAGAGTTTCTTGCCATCAATCGGCCTGAATTTGGATGTCACAGCTGTTTTCAATCCAAATCAGCCAATTCACCGATCTGATTCCCAATTTTTGCTAACCATGAAGAAGAAAGGGAAACTGACTCAGGTATTTATGTCTCTAATTTTTTAAACTGTGTTCTTAGTTTCTTACGAAAGACTATATTTACTCACTCCCTTATCCCAAAGTTACAATTCTGATTCTCCCATTAAGGTAAATTCTGATCCACTCCTCTTTTTTGTTGGGTAATTCAAAATTCCTAATTTGCATCTCACTATCTAGTCTTACCAGTGTCAAAATATACGTGAAAAGCGAAAAAGTGCCAAAAGTATCAAATAGAAATCGTATCAAAATTGTATTTATATTGAATAAAAATCATATCGAATTAATACAGCATTGATATTGAAATATAGGAATTTTTTAGTTACGATACGATTTCAGTATCCACTCTTAGTAAATTGTATCAAATTTCATACCGGTTGACTCCCTTAAATCCAGACACAAGTTTTACAGTTAGTGAGAGATCTCTGAGAGCTTTTCAGTTAAGCATCACCAACTCTTTTTTCCATTGCAGTACAATCCCCTACAGTTGCTGTAGCCCATCTCCTATTTCAAGTTTTTTGTTAGCTAGAGTTGATAGTTTCCACGAAGTTCGTTCATTCTCCATATGAAAGTGGTTAAGGTTTTTCTGCACTGTATAGAGGGCCCCCTACCACTAAGGGAAAACGAAAGTCATTTAGTTTACTGAAAAAAGAAGTCTCTCATAATCTCGTATTTTATGCTAATCACAATGGCTAGCTATCTTTCTTCAAGTGAGAAATCAGATAGAGAAACCATCCCCCCAAAGGGTGTTGTTGCCCTCGTTGAACCTACTTGGATCTAAACTACAATTCAGATTTAAGTTTTATTGAAATCAGATTTCTTTTTCATGCTATTTGTGCTTAGACCTTACTTTTTCCCTTTTTTTCTTCCGGTCCAATATTTGTTCTCAAAGGGCTTCATTTCCGTGTAGAAGCAAACTCTCTCAATTTATGTTCGTTTCCATATAGAAGCAAATTCTCCAAATTTATGATCTTCTAGAACTTCAACACTATATTTTTCAAGTCCTTTTGCACGGCACCAACGTTGTGCTTATTCTTCTTTTTAAACAGATTTTTTTACGCAACATTAGTTTTTCAGACTACTGTTCAAATCTCTTTTCAGTTTCTTCCTAAGGAAAATGGTTAGATCGATCATGATTAAATGAGGAAGATTTGATCCTGAGAGAATGGTTGTCAAAGACTCAAAAGACGTAGCATATTTCTCGATCACTGATCACAATCAATCATTTTTACCCCCACTGTCTTATGAGACGGAGACTATGTTAGATCAAACACCAAGAAACATGAAAAATAAAGATACAATAGATCTTCACGACACAGAGATTTAACGAGGTTCACACACCAGGGTGGTGTGCTACGTCCTTGGGCGAAGAAGAAGATGTTTCACTATGCAGAAGAGATATTACACCAAAGCAGCGGCGAGAAAACTAGCCCTGAAACCCTTGCTCGAAAAACCCCAAAAATAGGATGATTTTCTTAACAAGCAACAGTACATTATATATATTCCAAGTTGCAGGTCCACCCATCGGGTCGCGGTTGATCCGGTCGAACCATACTACAGGGGCGTAGCCCCCTCACCCCCTTACGAAATCAGTGATGGGCTTTGGGCTTAGGTCTATCGGCCCAACCCCTCTGTTTCCATCACAGATCTTAGAAAACTTCTCATTCGGGTCATTGACAAAATATGTCAGATCAGGTCAATCTTCAGAACGGGTAAAGAATTCCAGACAAACTTGACAGACTATTATACTTAGACTTTTCCTTTGTGGGATAGGTCAACAATTCCAGATGTCTTCTTTTGTTTTAAGGATAATCACTTCTCGTATGGTGAATGCTAGGTTCCACCACAAGAAAGGACTTTTGGAAGTGGATTGTGAGGTCCCCGTGATTGACGGAAAAGAAGGTAATAAAAAGGAGGCTAGAATTCGAGACCTCCTAATGAGTGTAGAGTTAGTGCACTCTAACTTCACCAACTGCGCTAGACTATTGTCGTCACTGAAAGGGTTTTTGACTACGTAAGAGATCTCTCAGTGTTCAAACTATAAGCTGATGCATTTGCTTTTAGCATATTTTTCTTAATGATATTCCTCCTCTCATCCTACTTGGTCATCTCCCTCTCCCACTCTCCTGGATTTCTCTATCTCATCATTTCCTTGTTACCAAATGAGTTACTCTTTCAGGGACCCCTTCCCTGAATTGATGAACACCACCCTCTTCTTCCTTCTCATCCTCCTCCTCTTCATTGCCATAATCCAAGAAGCCAAATCAGTAGACCCAAAATTCGAAGCTTGCGAACCTAGGAGCTGCGGCCATGGTCCAATTGTAAGTTATCCTTTCTGGATTCCTCTATCGCAGCATAACTACTGCGGCCACCCAGACTACGAGGTAACCTGTTTGGAGAACCAAAACCAACCAGCCCTTTTGATTTCTGAAGTCTATTACCTCTGATCAAAGACATCTCCTATGCTAACCATTCACTTCAGGTGGTGAACACCGAAGCAGAGTCGAATAGTTGCTCTGTGCCTCTGCAAAATTTCACCATCAAGAACACTCCTTTCGAGTTCGACCGCATACCCGTTAATCTCTTCTTCTTCTATAACTGCACAAGATCTGTCCTCTCGGGTTATCAATCCTTCCAGCTTAATTGTTCGAGCAGTGTTACTGGGAATCGCTCGTATGTCTTGTTTGAACACGATTTGGAATTGCCGGACCTGAATTATACTCTTCAGACCTGCAAGTCCACAGTGAGTGCGCCGGTATACACGAATGGTCTGAGTTTGGGAGATTTACAAGGGATGAACTACTCGAGTTTGATGAGTAGAGGGTTTCTGTTAGAATGGATTGAGAATAGTAATTGCAATCGATGCGAAGCAAGCGGTGGCCGCTGTGGATATTTCAACAAACAGTTCTTGTGCCTTTGCCCCAATGGATACCATGGCCAAATCTGCACAGGAATTAATGTCCCCTTCTCATATTCTCATTTCAGTATATTTATATTGGAAAGGGAAGAAAAAAAAAAAATCTTGAAAGGGTTGTTCTCAACAAAAAAATTATTTTTTTTCTCTCTTTTATTTATTTATTTATTTTATCACTGGTCAGATTGATTATTATTAACTAGCTTGATGACCGGCCTGGATCCCTCTAAAATGGAGAAAGAAGCTTGTAATACGTAATATTTGTCAGCACTGCATTTCCTATTTTTCAAACAAAATGTGGCAGTCCTCGGTCATGGCTTGAAGATATGTATAAATTACCATCATTTCTTCTCTAAATGACTTTGATTATCTATTTTATTATTATAATTTTTTTCTTACAGCTATTGTATCGAGCATTATATTTGCAATTATATTACTAGCAATTCTTATGAGGAGGAAATCATCACCGAAGGGATTGATTTCATTTTGGAAGAAAAGAACAAGAAACTCTCAAAATATTGAGGCTTTTCTAAGGAATTATGGATCCCTTGTACCCAAAAGATATAGTTATTGAGATATCAAGAAAATGACGAATTCACTAAAAGAAAATGTGGGTCAAGGTGGCTATGGTGGTGTATTCAAAGGGAAGTTACCTGATGGCCGTTTGGTTGCAATGAAAGTCCTAAATGACTCTGAAGGTGATGAAGAAGAATTTATCAATGAAGTTGCAAGCATTAGTAGGACTTCCCATATTAATATTGTCACTTTTCTGAGATTTTGTTTTGATGGCTCCAAAAGAGCACTTATCTATGAGTTCATGTCCAATGGATCTCTTGAGAAGTTCATCTATAACAAGAAATCAATAAAAACAAGCCCTCACCTCGGTTGGGACAAAGTACATCAAATTGCAATTGGCATTGCTAAGGGATTAGAGTATATACATAGTGGTTGTAATACTCGTATTCTACATGTTGACATAAAACCTCATAATATTCTTTTAAACGAGGACTTTTGTCCAAAGATATCTGACTTTGGTCTTGCTAAACTATGTCTTAGAAAATATCGTATCTTATCAGTGGCAAATGCTAGAGGGACAGTAGGATCTATTGCACCAGAAGTGTTCTCTCGAAACTTTGGAGGAGATTCACACAAGTCAGATGTCTATAGCTATGAAATGATGATACTAGAAATGGTTGGAGGACGAAGGAACATCGATGTGGGAGTTGATCACACTAGTGAGATTTATTTTCCCATTGGATCTATAAGCATATTGAACAAAGTGAGCAATTACAATTAAACATAGTTATTAGGGAAGAGGAAGAAGAAATAGCTAGGAAGATGATTTTTGTTGGTTTATGGTGCATACAATTGGATCCAGTAAAACGACCATCAATGAACAAAGTGGTGGATGTGTTAGAAGGAAACATTGGATCTTTACCAGTTCCCCCCAATCCTTTCTTGTCTTCTCCTTCATGATAACTAGTTTATTTTAGGATTATATGGGTGTTTCAATAAATTGTACTTTTATAAAGATGTTATGATTTTGTAGCGAGTTAATTCTCTGTAATATGAGAGAGGCATGAGGATGAACGAGTGTAACCCTATTTTCTATTGATAGTGAAGCAAATCTCATCTCACCGTGGACGTAGGCCATCTTGTCGAACCATGCAAATCGTTGTATTATTTTATGTGATATTATAACACAAACTTGCACTATTTGTACCAACGTAGTGGAATTTATTTAAGGGAGAGGGTTACCTAATTGGCAATGTGGGGACAAGGGGGCATAAACATAGGCATCATTTATGGTAGGATTTCTATTTTCATGGGGGTGGGGCCATCATTTTGCTTTTCACTATGTCTAGGGATAGAGATCAGGTTGCCTTCTATGCCTCTTTTTTCGCTTTATTTCATTATCAGGGTCCAATGTTCATTGAGTCCGCAAGGCTAGAAAATCTCTAGATACCAAACTTCTCCATGATTTGTGCTTTGTATGATCCCTCCTTCTTAGATGTGCTTGTTGGTGAAGCTTTGGCCATTCTCTTGGGTCTTCAGTCGCTAAGTGACATCTCCCCCCCTCCCCCCAAATAATCTTATGTGGAGGTTGATTTGGCTCCCCTTTGCCATCTCAAGTATCTTGGATGATATTTGGATATTAGAAACTCAATTCCTCAACTGTTCTTTTCTCTATGTTTTTAAGGAGGCAAATTATGTCGTCGATACCCAAGCCAGGAAGGCCCTCTCTATGGTAAGTAAGATAGTATATAATTGCTTACCACTCATTAGCTTATTGATATTTGTAATCAGAATGCCTTGTGCTCTTCTTGCCGGCCTTTGCAATAGATTTGTCTTTTACCAAAAAAGAAAAAAAACTTTCACCATCGTATCATTCTATCTAATTCTTCATTTATATCTCTAACCTCTATGTTTCTAACCAAACATTGATGTCTTACAATTCCAAAATTAATATATTATGATTTCTTTCTTTGATTAAAAAAAAAAAAAACCACTTTTCTCCCTGAGATGGCTTCACGTACAAGGCACGTTTCGTCCTTTTCTTATCTCCTTCCCCTGCCACAGGTTCTTCATTCCTTGAACCATACCCAAAAAAATAAAAAAATCAATCTTCAACCCACTTTTTCTACCAGGTCCCACTGCTCACTTTTCGCCACCTATCCCCTCCTCTCAACTGCCTTTCACCTTTGGGATCATTTTCTCACTCCGCCTGCGTGGAACCATTTGGCGCATCGTTTTTCTTCTTTAATTGGTGTCTCCAATGCATTCTCTTCTCTGGACTATATTGCGTTCTTCTGAGAATGCGTTTGTAGCTCAATGAGCGTTGTCAGTCATAGATCAGGCGTATGATGTTGGAGGTCATGTATTCAAATCTCCGTCCATTCCTCCTTATCTCCCCTCCCACTCTCCCCTTGCTTATGGCCCCCATTATATAGGCTCTAAAAGATGATCGGCAATCAATGAGCAAAGAAATACTATGTTCATTTTATTTTTATTGGAAGAAAGGATAGCGTTCTCTTGTCCATTTTAATTTTAAATTTTTTGATTTAGCCTATCAAAGGCCATGCATATAGGTCAGTAGGTAGGCAGCCATGGGGGCCGCCAGGAGGTGGTGCCCTAGTGGTGGCCCTAGGTGAGGGAGGAGTATAGAGTTTTGGGGGATGGGGGATGGGGAAGGGGAGGGGAAAGGGGGATGGGATGGGGGGGGTGTTTCGAGGGATGCAAGCCAAGCACCAAATGTGGTTAAAAGGACTGCAGATGAAAGGACTCTATCAAGTGATCAAAGCCCCCGAGCATGTTTCAACAAAACATATCAAATCTCCAGACCAAGTCTGGGATCATGACCCCTTTCTTGTTTCAGTCACTCACCAGTTACTATATTTTTTTTCTCCTTATGTCCCTTACATATTCTCTTATGTGAAATACGATCTTATCAAAAGTGAACTCCAAAAAAAAAAAAAAAAAAAAAAAAAATATGTGATCAAAACTTGACCTGCCATCTACATTGATCCGGTAGGAACTAACCACCCTGATTATGTTAAAAATGTGTCATATTTACTAATCGATAGAGCCTAGAATGTGCCTTCAGTTAACTCTCTCCCGTCAGCTTGCCTATTCCATCCAAGATCTTATCCATCCCCCTTACATGCATGCACTAGGCATGATGATTTTGTGTGCTGCCTTTTCCAAAAAAAAAGCTCTCACAGCCAAAGTCACCCTTAATTTAAGTTTTTCTTAGGAAAACTCCTAAAGGAGGGAATGGAGTGGGTGTCCCTTGTGTGGTGTTGAGAGGGAAACAAACTAGCATTATTTTTGTTTTGTTCTTTTTTGAATCTGGACAGTTGGATTTTTAGGTCTAAGGACTGAGCACCTTAGTAGTAATTCTCTCAAAGAAACCCCTCAATGTCTCACAACAGTAGAGTTTATTTAGACCTGATTTCATTGTTTTATTTTTATGTTCGATATTAGAGTAAGGAATGATTATATATTAGAGTCGATTTCAGAATTTCCCTAATCAATGACAAGCTCTAAGAATGTCGTTAGAGGTGGTATTGTCATGTCCAACGAAGACTTAGAGAAACCCCAATTAAGAGGAGTGATCTGATTCCAATTGACGGAGATTAAAGATCTAAGGCAAGCCTAAAATGACCATAGGAGTAGTGAAGAAAGACTTGCATAGTCTAGGATGTGTCCCAAATATGTGCGTAGATAGAATTAATTGGATCTTTCCTTTTATTTTCATTTCTCCTTTATTTTATGTTTATATTCACATAATCAACCCTATTAAGATGGGATAATATTGAGTTTGTTGTTATTGCTATTGTTACTTCCTACTTCATGTGCAATATGAGTAAAAACCTCTCTAAACCAACTCAGGTACTTGTTAATATCAATAATTGGGAAAAAGACCTGAATCTGCTATTCCGTAAGCCACTTGATGAGGATTTAGGGAAGCATGATGATAATATTTACCTCGGATTGAGTACCAAGAGTTGTTATCCTCTAACTCATGCATTATTGTCATCGCACTTTTTCTACAAGAACAGGAGAAGTTGGATGGGCATCTGTGATAAAAAAATTTAGTTCTTGGTATAGTCTCTCACAATACTGGTAAAATATCGTTTTGGATCGGATCAAATTGAAACGATACAGATAATCAATCCGAATCAATTAGGTATCGGCCTTAGCTGATGCAACACAATATAACCGATACAGTCGATACAATACCAATACTTATGATCATTATTAACAAGAATTTTGTTAACACAATTTTATCCCTAACAACAAAACTCTACTCTAATATATACAAATTCAACAATAATTATATGAACCATTATATAATACATGACGTGAAAACCCAATATCAATCGTATAACAAAAAAAAAAAAAATATCATAAATTGTGTCTAAAATTAATTCATGATTTGAAGTTGGGTAAGAAGCATACTCTGAATTTCCATTTCCGGTGGTAGGGTACGTATAGAAACAAATGCAACTATCACATCATTGATGGATTATAGAACGAATCTATCACAAGTGCAAGGGTTGTAGTAAATGTCTTATTACATGATATTTTTTTTCGTATGAGTTTTTACGCGATTAAAAGCGTTGTTCATTGTTGATCTTCGTTCCACATTGTTGTTATTATTATTATTGCTAATGATGGGTATCTAGATCTTCCGGCTGATTAGTCCAGCAAACCTATATTGACCTGAAAATCATATGGATAGAGTCATACCAAGGTTGAATGAGAACAATTCAAGTTTCACTGAAATAGTGAAGAGCACTAAACACCCAATATATGTGTGTGACCCAAGAAAATAAAAGTCGAACTCAAAACTAAACGGTACATTTCAACCTTGACAAGGGAAAGAAAGAAAAATTAAAATAACTCTCTTTAGATCATGGTTCTAAAAAACGAAATGGACGATGAGGGACAAAAATAGTGAGGGCAGCTGATGAGGGCTTTAGAGATGTGTTCATCAAACTTGGAATTTATATTTAATATTAATTTTATTTAATTTTTATGATAATTAATAGGTTATGATTGCCTCATATTTTCACCCAAAATATATTCAACCGGGGATACGATTGGATATTTTGTTCATATGATCGTTAGATCATGCGTTCTTTAAAATGTTCATTCCAAGACGGAGGTGTGAATACACATACAATGTGTAGATTGTATAGAATCCCATGAGAATCATGCATGTATTATTATCAGTTGACAAGTAAGAAGATTCTCATTTATACAATTCGATTGGTACCTTAACTTGAGATGTCATGTATTTTTCTGACTATAAATCATTATACCAGATACCAGATTCAAGGTGTTTGATCGTGAAATAAAGAATTGATTAAGATAAAATCCATTATCTTTTTTGAGGAATAAAGGAGAGGAAATGTCTAAGTATGATTGGATACATATCCAGACCTGATGACAGTTTTTAAAAGTATTTACACAATGGTTGCAAAACTAATATTATTTTATTCAAATTTTTACTAAGATATTTTTCGTCCAATCCTTGGATTGATACAAATGAAGGGTAATATTTTTTTTTTGACAGTTAGAGAAAATTTTTCTGTTATGATCCGACTCGTATTGAGATCTGATCAATATTGAATCTGTGCGATCCCAAGATCAATTCCAATATCTTAATCCTTGCTTTCTAATCTAGAAAAATTACAAAGTGTTCATAGACTGATGTCATTATAAATGAGGGATGCCATGACAATTTTAAATGTATAAATATCTTTTTCTTTTTCTCTTTTTTTTTCTTTTTTCTTTTTTTTTTGATAAAAATGCATGGATATATAAATAATAGTCAAAAAATGGGTCATACATTCAATTTCATACTTAGATTTAATTATTTAAGCTATTCATTTATTTTCAGAGAGCTCTCATTTTTTGTTAATTTTTCAAAACCTTATTTTTTCACTTAGCTAATGTAATTTGGCCGAAACTCGCCATTTGAACAGGAGACCTTGGGCTTATCTTTCACAAAAATTTTGAATTATTAGAAAATTTGGAGTAAATTACCTCCCATTTAAATTATATATATCTACCAAACTATGAAAAATAGAGTTTTCTGATACATGTGAGAGCTCAAAGTAGTGGTCAGAGTATTATAATCTTACCCCCCCAAAAAAAATTGAGAATATTATAAGCATGCATAATTGCATACGCATAAGGATGTATGCCCATACATAGGATGGTATTTAACATGGATACGGATACAAATACATAGAGATGAACCACTTACAAGCTTATCAATGCCAAATCGTTAAAATGAGGTTTTACCTTGAGTGGAATATGTAAGGTAATGTTTTGGTTAAAAAAAAAAAGTAAGCTAAAATATACCACCACTGGAAACATGGGACATGAGACCGTACCTAACAGCTATTCTAAACTGGGCAAAAATTAGTGGATCATGCCACCAACAACATTCTCCTGACCCAAGTCACCCAACTAGCTGGCATACCCACTCCGTCGGTTAGCAACTGCGATTTGTGTTAATCCTACGCAACCGTGCATCAGGAAAATGTGTGTGTGTTTCAGGAAAAAAAAGTGAGAGAGAGAATGATAATTCCAACCGAGGTTGCTTTCTGTGCCGGTACAAAATATCATGATTACAAAAGGTTGGTCCTGTGGTTGGTTGGTGATCTCCATGTATTATTGTCATACATGATTCAGCAGCAGCAGCAGCAGCCGCCAAAAGCCAGATTTCGATCAGCAAGCAAAGAATCGCGCGGACAACTTGCATCCTTGCACTACTCAACTGAGTCACTGGCCCAATTACTGAAACGAGTTACTTAGACCATGTAATTAATAAACAAAAAAAAAATTCCCCCCAGTCGGCTGAAGTCAAGTGTCTTTCAACCTCACGATCACGAATCAAAGTAACCCGTTACCCTTACCTTTCATACCTTGTTTATTACTACTACTACCGCAAGTCTTTTCCAGTCTTTTCATATTATTAGATCCTCAGATCTCTATACAGATCCACAACTTACCCAGTTCTCCTACTGCTCTCTTAATTTCTTGTCAGGTATCATTCTTCCCCTTTTTGTTTTCTCTGCTACTTCACGTACATTATCTCCATTTAGGGCTCTGCCATGAACCTCTCCTGCTCCGTGAGCGCATGACGGAAGTGGCAGCGGTGGCCATAGGGACAGTTATCTCCGGCCAGGACCATCCGGCAAAC
Organism: Macadamia integrifolia; assembly: GCF_013358625.1. Taxonomy (NCBI): domain Eukaryota; kingdom Viridiplantae; phylum Streptophyta; class Magnoliopsida; order Proteales; family Proteaceae; genus Macadamia; species Macadamia integrifolia. The sequence continues at coordinate 15,486,505 of NC_056561.1, read as the reverse complement.
CTCCGTTTTATACCGAGGGTGGCGAATCACAGGGCGGAGCTCAGAGATGCCGTGTGCGAACTGGCAGTGATCCCCATAAGGACACGTGCCGGTCTCCTGCCATTTGTTGCACAACTCAGTCTTCAACATTCCTTGATTGAACGCTTCCAATTCGCTGGATCCCGCCACATACACACGTTGCTGTGCCACACACAAATACAAGGCGACTTGATCAAAATTATTCATAGAAGCACAAAATTTAGCACATATAGATGGGTCCAAAAAGGAAATCTTTCGTCCAGAACGGATTTTGTTAGGATACTGGGGCCGGGTATGAGTAAGAATGCAATCTGATGAGGGCCCTCCAAAGTCTTCATTAATTAATACTGATAAGGACAGAGCTTCAATATACTAAAATGAACACATTGATTATGGTTTCCAATACACATAAAACATTTCTGCCAGGGAAAAAAAATCTAAAACACATTGATCAAGAATAAGTGGATAACAAACAAATATCAACTATAGGACCAGCCATGCAAATGCTTTTTAACTACTCATTTCAATTTTATAGTGCTCACAGTGCAAGCTAAGAATGAAGCAGTAGACATTAGATAATGAAAATGGTAATTCTATCCAAAAAGAAATTAAATAATCTGAAACAAAATTGTTAAGGTCAGAATTGCTGATGATTATCATCTCTTTCAATGGATGTTTTAGGCCTCGAAAGGAAAGAAAAACGCCCTTCGTGAAGTGCACTGTGCACATAGCCACATGGACAAGGACATCTGTCTACGACCTAGTTTTTCCCTTATATTTTGGGTTAAAAATTAAAAGTATAACTGTATAAAACAGTGACACCATTATTTTTTTTTTTTAAGGAAAGAAAAGACAGTTACGTGCTCGCCACACGAAGTAACAGTGCAGGGCACTAATTTTGCTCTGTGCTTCATTCCCCCACCCCAAATTTGGACAAGTTTTTCAGTTTTTTTTTTTTTGAGTAAAAAATAGTCAATATTCTAAACAGGGTATAATTCTCATAATCTTGAGGGAAAAAAATACCAAAATTTATTTTTATATTGTTCGGTATGGTAGAAAAGATCTCGAAATTCTTCAGCTAAGAGTCTACGAAAAAGGTTGGGGATTTTTCCAATAAAAGATTTAACAAAAGATGACAAGACAGGTGGAAATTTTTAAGACGGAAAGAGGTAAGGGAGTTTTTCTACCGTTCCAGTGTCGACTGGACTAGCAACTCGAAGTCGGCTTGTGGCACTTGAAGCTCCATTGCTGCTCCCACTGGTTTGATTCAACTTCAGGTAGCCACTGGAACGAATTGAGATGCTCTTCGGCAACGAACCCCGATCCAAGCTTCTTCTCTCGAATGGATTATTGCCTATAACACTTGTTGGACTCTCATCCAGAAGTTCACTCGATACGCAACTGGTAGGTGTGTTATGGTCACCAAGACACAGACGACGGAAATCGTTGATGAGCGATGGAGAAGGAAAACTAGAGGGGATGAAGCGGTTCTGAAGGGAAGTTTGGGCTAAGAGTCTCAATCGGTTGTTCAAATCTCTGTTCTCAATTCGAAGTTCAGCGATCTCCTGCCGAAAGGCTTCAACTTCTTTCAGTGCCTCATGAAGATGACTGTAGCATAAACGGTACCGATCCAGCAGTTGATCGTACTCCAATGTGACACGAGCGAGGTAAAGGCGATTCTCTGTGGCTATTTCATTTTTATCTTCGTCGCAGGAGCAACCAGAGGGGCTTAGTGAAACGGAGTTCGAGACAGATGCTTTTGTAGGGAATGAAGACGAGCAGAGCGAGGTAAAGCCGATGCCCTCAGATTGGCGATTTTGCGAAGGGAGCCGCTGATCTTGCGATAGGGTCGAAGCGGAAGAACTGATGCCGTCATCGGTGGGAGATTTATCATTCTGCATTTCTTGATGAATATTGCTGAGCAGAAAACAAAGAAATCCTCAGTCATTTAGCAGCAAACATTTCGGATTCTTCTCGTTCTAATTTCCTTTGAAAACCTCAAGTGAACATGGATGACGGAAACTGTGCGAAATTATTATTTTTGCAATCGATAACCGTAACGACTATTGCATTGGAAAGTGCAGATATCATAAAGCTTCATGATCCAGATCTGATACTCCGAGAAGAAAAACGCTTAAGCAACAACTATCTTAACCAAAAAGCATTTCACGAAAGATCGTCATAAAGAATCGAAACTAACTTGAAAACAGATAAACAGAGATGACTCAGATCAAGAAAATTGAGAAGAAACCTAAAATTCAAAAGAAATCAACAACGAACAATAACATATTCAAGAAAAGAAAGCATGTGACTCTTGGCATTCGTACGTCGTCTTTGAAACTGCTAATATAATCGCATACTCCTAGTTAGAACTACTACTCGAAAGATTGTTACAAAATTTACTGGAACGGAAAGATCATACGAATTTAGTGAAAAGGCTTAAACGAAATCATCGATTGCTTCAAGAATTCAATTAAAGCCAAGAAGCTTAAATTCAAAGATCAAATGAAAATAGTGAATAAAAAGCTTAAACGAAATCATCGATCGCTTCAAGAACTGGAATGAATGCAAGAAGCTTACCTGCGTGCAACCGTGGCAGAGTAAGCTCTCTATGCTTGGGAAGAGGAGCAGAGAGAGAGAGAGTTGTAGGGGCAGCGGAGATCAGAAACGAAGGGGATGACCTCGTTTATATAGAGGTTTGAAGGCGAAGCATGCTCGCTTGCGGGGAGACCAGGGTCGGGTGATCTCAAACCGTAGTCCGACGTGGCAGGGATCGCAGGACCACCAAACCTACGTGGCTTGATAGTACGTCTAAATTACCGTTAATACCCATGATCTGTTATAACTCTGGAGCTTCACTAGGGGGTGTTCTCGTAATCTCAAAAAGTCAAGAAAGAGCTGTAAAAATCTTCGAATCGCAACGAAAAGCACGTCCGATGATTATACAGAGCATAAGCACATGATACTTTTGTCAGGCAAATGCCGTTTATAGAGGCACCTATCATTTTGAATTACCAGTTTTATCCCCCAGACAGACACTTAACTACGAAAGAATCCTACGACTTCGATAAAGTTGAGTCGCCGACCCGGTCCCGTTTTTCGGTTTGTTTCCGATTCAACTCAATATACAATATGGGATATTACTCGGTTCAGGTTCGACTAATACAAGTTTAGTCATTTAGTCTAAAATCGGACCGAAACAAATGAAATTCTAATTTTCAAAATCAAACTGAATAGAATTTTCTCAATCCTATTCGGTTCGATTTTAAATGTCGATTTTGATTCAAATTGACACCTTCACCTAGACTTTATTGGCTCGACTTCATTCTTGAAATGATCATCTTATTTGTTAGCGTGAAAAAACCCCTCAAATCTTGTGTAAGCAACACCAATATGTAGGACCATCTTCATCCCAAGATGGGGCAATGTGGTCATTTCACTAGACCTGTATCTGGGCATAGTACTAGTAGGGTTTTTTCTTCCTATTACTTATTAAAAACCTAATATTAGTTTTGATTTGTTATTAACCATATGATTTAGTCATCCACTTAAAAGAAGGGTGATTTCGGCTAAGACAATCTCTTAGTATATAGAAGTTTAACCGTATATGATCAAACCATAACATTTACCTTATCATAGATCAACGGTCAAGGTCATCTGCTAATCTCCCGAGTAATAGCTTAATTTCTGGGCAACCTTCATGTCATATAATGTGGGTCCCTAATAGTGGCTCCCTATATTATTGTGCTAGGATGATTCTAACAACCTTTGTAGGCCCCAGGTTGTGCCAAAGGTTTGGTGTTGGAGGATCTGGTCGGAGGGACCCACCTTTTCTTATGTGGGCCACCACACTATTGACCTTTGCAATATGATGCCTGGAGTAAAGTTCAAAAATTCGGAATCGAGATACATATCGGTCCGATCGATTCTGATTCGGATTAGATAAAAATCGGTTGGAATCAGTTTAAAATAGGTTTATTCACATCTTCGCGAGCGCAACCCCTCTGCATACCCAGCTCGGGTTAGCTCAGCTTTCTGGTCTTACTTGATACGGCAATAATTCTGGGTTACCTTTTGAGTGTACAATTAATTTTTTTGGTGGTAAGAAATTCATTTCTTATTGATATTGCTATTAATAAGGCCCGAAAGACCACTCTTTTGTCTAAGGATGCCTAACTGTTGCACCGATTATTCGAGGGGGAGACACTATGAGATGGATGGTTTATCTATAGGGCGGATGTCTCCTAAAGAGTAACGGAGGTGTGCGAAGGTAGGCTCAAACTGGTTTTTGTTTTTTTTTTTTTTGAAACCTTATCCAAACAATTAGGGGCACGATTTTAGAAATCGATACATGATCAATATGATACAAATATGACTTTTTTTTTAATGGAAAAAAATGATGTTTTGATCTCGATTTGGAACCGATATGATTCAATAAATATTGTATCGATATTTATCGGCAGCAACCAATATGAGCTGTTGCATATGTGTGTTTGCTTGGATTGAAAGATTAGGGTATGATGGTGGTGGTGGTAGTAGTTTGATTTTCCTATCATTTCATGAATAATGAAATGGACTAAGATATGATGATCATAAGTTAATTTAGAATGAAAAATACCAAAAGATGACATCATGTGTTTGTGTAGTTGCTTCTTCATTACAACTATAACTATAACTAACTCTTCTATGTAAGAAGTTTGGTTGTCCCATCAATTCCATATAAGACGTTTGGTGCACGGAACAAAATTTTCGATATAGGTCCAAAACTCACTAGTAGGCAAATGATTTTGACTCTAATCTTTGCCTACTTGATATTATATTATTATGTGAGAAATACTGCTTTTCAGTCAAAAAAACAAAAAAAAACAAAAAAACAAAAAAACAAAAAACAAAAACAAAAAAACAAAAAAAAAAAACAAAACAAAACAAAACAAAACAAAAAACTAAAAACTAAAAACAAACACAAAATAGTTACTGATCAATGCGATAGTGCTTCCTTATGCAACGGTAGTTGTTGACGTTTTTCAAGAAGTGCGGACCCTAGTGACCCCCTTAGTGCGGACTTCCACGAAGACTAGGAAAGAGTATGCCCATGCACCTTTTTCTTGATTCAAGGGAATGGTTGGCTTGGGTGTAAACCTATTGCTCCTAAAATGACCTTATCAAAAAAAAAAATGATCATATTGAAAAACACATTAAAAAGTATGGAATCAAGGTTTGGTTTCTTTTTTTTTTGGTAAGGGGTGCGTTTGATCCAATGGTAAGGTATGAACGTTGCAATTTGGTGGTCAAGTGGTCGAAACAACCTCTCAATATTCTTGGGTAAGGCTGCGTAATTCTCATGCCGCTGGTCCTCATACATGTAGGAGTTTCATGCACTGGATGTAACCCTTTTTTTTTCATTTTTTTTAAACTTAGGGTGAGAGAGAATCTCTTAATCCACATAATTTGATCTTATGATTGAACTAAGACGAGGGGGGTTTTGACTTTCAATAACTATGGGTGGAAATTTATAATGATACACAATGTTCCAAGAATCCGATCAAAGAGTCAAATCACTTTGGATGAAGATATTCTTCCTTCCCCCTAAGTGAAGGAAAACTTTCACCTTTGAAGCACAAGGTGAAGATTGAATCGTCGAACACGTCAACCTCTTAGGAGTCTCCAACAAGGTTGGAATCCTAGCGCGCTATGACTGAAAAGCCAAAGTGCGCTCAAGTGACAAAAATAGAAGCCCTGTTCTTCAACCACCCTGTAGTTTTCTTCGTGCTAAATGCCCTAGCTGATCTACAACCACCCTAGACGAGTTTTGGTGTTTTACGCTAGGGTAGCTTGCTTTCATTGGTGGTGGGTGGATGAAGGGTGCTCTTCAAGTAGCTGAGGGTGCGTCACAATCCAATCCAAGTTAGACAAACCGGGCACCACAGTGAGATGTGAAAACACCCGATCCCATTCCGACCTTGATATGTGGAACCGTCTTGCACCATCTGTACTAAGATTGTTTGGGAGACATGATCCAATCCAGATGAAGATGGAAGGAAGCCCTTTGTCCCATCATTGCTTGCGTCAGTTAGTTGTAGGTTTGAGTTGACACACCCCATTATCGTTTGTTAGTCCTGCGTAAGCACATCTTCCCATATAGGGGATTTGGTGGTTTGGCGGTTTGGCCTAGGGATATGATCATTGCCATGGAGCATCCTTTTTTCATTAAAAAAAAAAATCCTTTTAGGAGTTACACTCTACTGGTAGGTCACTAACTACTAACCAATTGTACTGACAGTTTCTACCTACATAAATTCAATGGTAGCAGGTTGGGTGAGAATTTGCCACCATGGATTTAGTTCATGGAATCAATCACTATTGATATCAATACCATTACAAATAATGATGCATATCAGTCATCAGACCTTATCGATACCAATTCTGGAATCAAACACCATTTTTCATCTAAAAGAATACCACATTCATACTAGATCAACTGATCCATAACAATCAGGCAATTGACCACTGTTATAGAAACATCCTCGAGTGCAAATTTTCTGTAGTACTATTAGGGCCCGTTTGATAACGTTTCTAGAAACGTATTTCTACTGTTTTTGTGTCAAGAAACGATAGAAATGGAACAAAAAGCATTTGATAAACCTGTTCCATTTCTGCTTATTTCAAAAACATAAATAAGAATTTATGTTGACTTATGGTTCAAGAAACAGAAACCACGGAACAAGTAGAACTTGTTTCATCGTTTCTGGAAACAGACATGTGGACCTTTCTTTCCCCCAAACCCGACATTATGCCCTTGACACCAACGTCTGAGCATTCGATGCCCTTTGAGTATAGATATTTCTCAATGGACTTGAGGGATTCGATTGGAGCTGAGCAGAGGAATCAACGTTGAGGGCTTCAAGGCAGAGAAGCTTCTCACGGAAGAGGACACCAAAATCGATGGTAGATCATGGTTTGATGGGGAGATGAGCGAAAAAGCAGAGCCTCAAGAATCGACTTTTGGCGGCTTGTTTTAGGTGCAACCGATGGCTTCGGCTTCATTAGTTGTGACTACGGCATCATCAATGGTACCGAAGAAGTTAACTTCAATGACGACTCTAGCTGCGGCTCCGTCGAAGGGGAAGCATTACAGAGGAGTAAGAAACGGCCATTATACCAAAAAAAAGACAACGGCCCTAGGGGAAAATTGCAGCTGAGATCAGAAATCCGGCAAAGAACGGCGCTAGAGTTTGGCCTAGTAAGTTCGAGACGGATGAGGAATCTCCTGTGCCAATTTGTAAGAACTAGGGCAAAATTTGTTTTCATTTTTTTTTTTTTTCAAAAACTTCTTTGATTTATGGATCATACAAAGGGGGAATTTGTTATTTTGATCAAGGACGGGAGAGATGATGATCCAGACTAGGCAACCTCTCGTAAGTATGAAGTTGTGAGGGGTTTGGTGGAGAAGCTCATCAATGAGAACCTCCGTGAAGGTTCCAAAACTTTAAAGGAAGTCAACCATGCGGCCCTCTCTGGGGTCTTCTCCAAGACTCTTCGTCAGCTTGAAGCTACCATGTTGAGGCAACAGGAGCACCAGCCTGTCGTCAATGGTGATGGTGAGGTAGGATTTGGGCAACTTCGTCGCCGGAGGAACAGGGTCTTAGGAAATATTCGGTCATTCCGAGAGGGTGCAATGAACGTGTTCTTCGTTGACGGTGTTGATGGTGGTGGTGGTTCAGTTGAGAAGTGGGCAGCAAAGCTGTCTTGGTTGGCTTGGAAGATGGGGGATTGTGGATGTGTGGAGGAGGCGGAGTGGAGGTGGGGGACGGCATCGAACTTGGCCAGGCTGGTTCCTGCGACAGAGAAACGTTTCAAGAAACAAGAGGTTTATCAAACACCCAAAATTCCGTTTCTGTTCCCATAAACATAAATATTTGTTTTTGTCATTTTTTGAAACAGAAACGGCAGAAACGTTATCAAACGTGCCCTTAATTGTTGTTGTTTCTATTTTCTGTGTCTCCATTAATCTCTTAGTTGGATAGAAACCTAATGGCTATAAAAGTTAAGCGTTAAAGAACGCTACCTCATAGTATAACCTACACCCACACACATGGGGAAGAGCTGGGCTTAGGCTTGGGTGTCTTTTCACAACCTAGTTCCACTTCCCCATGTATGTGGGGGTAAGGTACACCAAGAGGTAATGTTCTTTTCCTCAAAAGGGTTAAATAAAGGGCGATAGCCCACAAAATACCACTTGGGAATCTAACATAAAACCTTAAGGCGCCAAATGCAGATAGCTCCTGAAGTATATAAAGGCATCACGGACCTGAACAAACTAATATACGACTATAACTCTTTAACTTCCAACATCTCAACAATTCTATAGTTGGAGAGCGGATAAAGTTGAGGTTTTAAATCCCCCAAATCTCCGGAATGAAAAGGAAAGAAAAAAAATGAAGATTTTATATTACTCTGGGAGTCCTAATTGCAAAACAGAGCCACAACCACAAGTAGAAATGAAAGAATTTCTTTGCTGGGCCCAAAATTTAGAGCTTTTATGGATACCAAACCTTCAGTTTAGCAGCTCTTGGCTGTTATTAGAACCATATCATTGTTACATAAGCAAGATAGAAAGAGAAAAAAAAAAGGGTTGAAATTCACGCAATAAAAGAGAATGGAGCAAACCTGCTATTAAATTTCCTTTAGATTGATCATATACAGAAGCAAATGAAATTAATAAAGGAAGCACTTCTCAACAGACGCGTTATAGTAGCATCGGGTCCATACCCTCTGCCTTGACAAATTGGCTTTCCATCCACTGCTGCATCTATTCAAGCTTCCAGAGAATCAAACTGGATACATTTTTCTTACCTGAAAAAAAATAAAAAATAAATAAATAAATAAATGAAGAATTAGATGAGTTCATATAGGAGCATAACCAGTACATCCATGAACATGATCCAGGCAAAGCCAGATCCATATTTAAACTCAACACTCTTACTTCAGGTCAGAATTGTATTGGAGGGCTAGTGCTTAAGTTCTATGATTCCAGTTTATTTCCACTTAGATTTGTGGTTGGAGTTCTTCATCTAAATACAAAAGACAGTTCCTTATTCATAAAGGAGCATTATTTGTTCATAGACACTTCCAAGTACAATTGGTTTCTTGGGTTTACGCTTCGATATATTATTTAGTAACGAGGATAGAAAAAATATAATTTTATACATAAAGACCAACCAGCAGACAGAGAACATATTTTCTTGCCATGTGTCATTCTTCAAGAATTCTCATCTCCATGACTCCAAGTCCTGGTTAATATATAATTTTCAGGGCAAATTTTTATTATCTATCCAGATACTTAAGAGAAAGAGCTTTTTTTCTTCTTCTTTCATTTTTTTCCTCCACTGGTCGATAAGAGGTTGATACAAACCTATGATTTTGTCCTTTTTTTACAGCTTTTCTTTCCTTAAAAAGGGACAAAAAAATCAGTCATGTAAATCTCAGTGAAATTCACAAGTACACAATGGTACTTATATAAACTTATTGACAAGGCAGAAGCAAATTTCTGGGAGACAAGAAGGAAACCAATAGTCCAGAAAGAAATAAAACAAATTTACATTGGAAGAGTTAATACGATAACAATAAGAGTATCAGCTTATACCAGTAAGTTGGTGTATGCAGGTATTATAGGTGAAAAGATAATGATAGTATGAACTTCACCAGAAGGATACATATGTTCTTAATAAAAAGGGCCTAGCCAGTGCAAGGGGCTCCCACCATTGCGGGGTATTGGGAGGAACATAATGTATGTTCTTAATGAAAACTAATAAAATGGATGGACAATGTAATACAACATATTCATCTCTGCACTTGTAAATCTGAATCTTCTTGTTGGTTATCCTCAACTTTTTCTCTGTAATTTTGGTTAAACAGCTTTGTAAAATAATAGTTGCTTAAATTTTCTCCTACAGTATAGGAGTCAGATATGTCAAAGTTATTGTTTCAAGTTCAGCACGTATCCTAGTAAAACAAATATAAATTGCAGGATCAAATTATTTTAGAGTTATGAGGGCATTAGAACCATATTCATAATAAGAAATAGGCCTAAACTTCTTTTCTAGGCCAAAATATACCTTTAAATAGCAGGGAACACCGAGTCTTTAGCATTGCAGCTTTTCTTTATTTTAGAGCAATAGCAAGGCTTCCGCATACAGAATACTGAAGAAAAGAACATAACTGACACAGAGAGATGGCATAGCTTCTAACAGCTCGTTGACATACCAACAGAGTCAGACTTGTATCCCTACATATCAACAGAGTCAGACTTGTATCCCTCTGCCTTGACAAATCGACCTTTTATTCGCTTCCGTACATCAGCTCTAGCTTTCCGAGAAGCATATCGAATTCGTTTCTCATACCTAAACATAAGGGCATGAAAAGAAAAATTAGATGAGTACACAAGGGAGAATAACTAGTAAACTTACATGAAATGATATACAAGGAAAAATTAGTGTCGTGCTTTATGTTCTTGGATTTCATCTCCATTCAACATTTCAGGATTTGTGTGTGAAGCCCTTGCTCTCTATTAAAGAGATGAGTCTTTTGGTTAAGTCATAGTTGATCAAGTTGTAGCATCTCATACCCCTTGATTTTTCTTGTGTGGTTTGGAACATGGAAAATGTGAAAGATTAACCAATAAATATGCTAACCACGAAAAAAACTCAGTGTGGACATGCATAAGGACCACTTTAAAAACCTGTCATCATTAAATCCAACTCATAGACATCAAATAATGTACACGTAGTTTTGGGTTATGGCTAGTCTGAGTCATGATTCTAGCAAGCAGTTGCATGACCAAAGCAGTGGTGTGTTTCTGGTAGCTCTGCATAAATTTCCTATCCATGTCATAAACATAGGAAGAAGGTTCTGGAACCAACAGTTATTCCCAACATATAAAGGCATGATTGGTTGTTTTGATAGTTGGACAAAGGGGGAATTCTCTTGCCAGGCCACATGTCAATTCTATTGTTTTACTATGTGTAGGGATCTTCCATTTGTCTCCTTCATGATCCAAGTTCTTCAAATAAAAGCATAACATTTGCACATGGAAAAATCAGAATGGAACCAAAGATTAACCCCATGACTAAATGTAGAAGTGGACAACATGTCCACTAAGTTTTGGCGCCAACCACCCTGCCAAGCGTCTGAGAATAGAACACATGCTGGAATGCTTCAAGCATTTTTAGTGCTGGAAACCCACTTCCTGAAACATAAACCTTAAGGATCTAGCAAACAATATTTTACAAGATCTTGAATTTTCTTAAAGTCATCCATCACATTATACATTCAAAGTTCCTTATCTTTGCATATATTATTGCATAAGCTGTTCATATCTGGATAGGCTGATCCTTGTAGACATAGGAGTAACCTTTGAGTTGAGTGTCCTGGTTTGAATTCACTAAGCCAGCTGAAGGTTTGGTGTGGGATATAACAACTCTGAATGACACAACCTTCTCAAGACGATTATACTCCAGAGTTTTTTTGCATCTTGAGGAGGTGACTGAAAATCAAAAGTTATTTTCATCTTTTGATTTTATTTCCAGGAAGCCATAAAATACGGGAGTCATACAAACAGTTCAGAACCACTCTAGAAGATAAAACTCAGCTTCTCAAACTGGCCAGAGAATCAGTAAATTGCCTCCTAATCTAGTCAAATTGGACACCTGCAAAGTGCACTTCATGTTATCATCTTCGAAAGAAGGGATTAGAGAGATACTTAGAACTTACATCCGAGCCTTCTTCTTCTCCTTATACCTAATCATGGCATTTTCTCTTGCTTCAGAATGTGCACTATCCAGATCTGGTGAATTCCATGGTGGTTCCCCTTTCATGATGTTAGGTGAAATTCCGCTGTCAAGATAATCAGAACCACTGGTTTCAGCACTGGGCTTTGAAAGAGAGAATGACAAACTTGAGGATGGACAGATTGTATTAGCATAATCAATACTTCCAGCAAAGTGATGAGCTTGATCAGAGGAACCAATGTTCTTCTCTTCAAGAGACGACTGAGTAAAGAAATTTGATTGAGCAACTGAAATATCCTGTCATAACAGAAGAAGAACCAAATTACAAGAAAAGCACAACACTTGGAGCCAAAAATTAGAATGGCAAAATTAAAATTCACAGAAAACAAGAACAAGTACGACAGTCTTATTTCTCTAGTGGGCCAGTAATTGGAGAAGTTATAAAATACATGTGCCCAAAACAAAATAAGGAGAAATATTAGTTTGGCCACGGAGAGAGAATTATGCATCACTCTGTGTTGACTGGACAAAACTTTCCAATCACTTCTCTCCTTACCCTTCATATTCCCTCATACAATTGCTTGTCAAACAACTCTTAAATCCAACATCATAACCAGGATTTTCAATTATCATACGCTTCATGATTTGTTTGTTCATGACAATACAGATTCCTAACGTTTGATACTACACAACGAAACAAGGACAATTTGAAATCAATTCTCTGAGTACATCCAGAATTTTCTGAATGTCCTACAAATGTAGGGCAATGGAAAAACACAAAGGAAAAGATGAAATTGAGCAGAAGATACAATTTTTTTCTGAGAAAGCATAGAAAAGTTGGACTTACTACAAGTTATGAATAAATTGTGTGACATTCTTTCGCTAACTTTTTCAATTCCGCATCCCTCCGACCTCTCAATGTAAAAGACATCTCATTCTTTTATCTGTAACTTGTGCACCTAGAACATATAATTGTTTGGAAATCAATTCTTTCACATGTATTTATCCTCACATCTTGTGCTTTCATATTGGCAGCACATTAGCACGACTTAAACTTTTTCTATTTTGTTCACTTTGTCTAAGTTATATTTCAATTCATGTTCTTTTACTCTAATAATTACCCCTGCCATGGTGTGGGGGAGTTGTGCTCTATGTCCTGATTTGTAGAATAAGAGACAGTAATCAACCTCCATTGCTCTTGTGTAACCATTTTCTGTTCTTTCAAAGGATACATCATTCTTTGTCAAACAACTGGCAATATCTTTCTCGTGAAATGCTGATCTAGTTAGATCTTGATCAACCCCAAAAAGTTCTTCATAGTTTCTGAATGTGAGATCAACATCTGGAACATTAAAACCATCGTTGCAGCCAATTTCTTCACAAATTCCAAGATCTTGCATATTTTGAGACCACACCTGCACTAGTAAAAGAAAAGGATCTCAGATGTTTCAAATGATATCACTGCATGGAATGATGTAAAAGAACACCATAACCATTCATTTCCGATATTTGAAAGAGAAATGTTATATTATTATGAAAAATCCATGGGTAGATGAAGTTGGTTTCTATCATCCAGTGTCAGGACATGATTGAGAACTAAAAAGGGCGGAGGGGGGAATAGACATTCACATCAACAACAAAGAAACTTTCAAGAGTTAAGACATCTTTTGTGGTGTTTTGTGGGGTGGGGGGCGGCGTTATCCATAACTCCTTACTCTTGAAAGCTCATTCAAGTTAGATATGATCAGTCACTCTAGTAGAAGCAGATAGGAAGGCTCAAGCCTATGAAATTTAATTTTAAAGATGTGTATGGTTAGTAGGTAATGACTAAAGCCTCAGGAATTAAGATTGAAACCTCAAGGAATATAGCTACTATTTTTTGTACATGGAGTATAATACCAGGATCAAATCTGAAAAGGGTAAATAGTGATGCAGACTGCAATTCTATAACCCGGTCAATTCTTATTCCCATTTGTGATGTAAACATCTTTGCTCAGAGTTAATGAGAATATTCTTCTCAAAACATGATTTTTACTTAATCACTATAATATCCCACCCATTACAAAATGAAAGACAAAAGTCATAAGATATCCCATTTCTTTATGGGATCTAGTAACTGGCATAGATAAGTGCATCTTTAAAAGAAATGATAGTGAACTTTGCTGATAAGATGAGACAACCAAAGTTACTAACACTAGGATTGCAAATCAGAAGTTTGTATGGTTTCCAAATGTTCCTACAAGTATTTCTTGGACATGGAAAATTTTCAACACATTTTCTTATCTCCCTATACAAGATATGACATGAATCACACAATCAAAACTTTGATTGTTTTCTCCATTTTTGATAAAGAAGCAAATACTCCTATTAATAATCACCACACCTGATTAGTCTGAGAAGGAATTTTGCACTGCCAAAAGTCACCATGCAATGGAATTCCAGAATTTGAGGAAGAATTTAGAAGCTCCATTTGAGATAATGGCAAAGGAAGAGGCTGCACCAGCTCATGATGTATTCTTTCCATTTGAAGATCAGCACCAAGACCTTGAGGATGTGGGCAGTGCTGATCAAGATCTTCAGAGAGCTTCCCTGAAGTTTTATCTTTAGTCAAATATATGTCAGGTTGCACTCCATTACGAATCAAAGCTGGTTGATCATTTCCATCATTGAATTGAAGCCTTTCCAGGTCAAAAATCTGTTGCAGAATAAAGTCGCTATCTGGCTGCAGTTGATTTTCACAAAATATGAGCAAGATTCATTTGTCTCAGATATCAGTAAACACAGATGACTTGGATGCAAATGAATAATGTTCACAGTGATGAGAGAGAAGATTTGTGGTCTTCATTGTGGTTCATGAAATGACTAAATAGAAGGGGAGAGAGAGAAAATGACACAATAAAGATGTAATCTGCTCAATACTAACAGGACAGTTGTTGCATCAAAAGGGATCCTGCAACTTTATTTTCCCTGTTTTTCATTTATTATTTCATAAGCTTGTCATTTTTGTGGTTGGTGGGGCCTTGATGCTCAATATGTTGAGAAATTAATAATTTCTTTATACCTAGGTAAACTTAATCATTAGTTAAGATAGTATTTTGCATTTCAGGGGTTCAAAATGTTGAGATGCTTGCAATGAAGCTTGGAAACTAGTTCTTTTTCATGGAAGAATTCACTCTAAAAGGCATAATAAGAGATCAATATATAGAAAGTTGATAATGGAGTGAGTCAAAATATGTTAAATAAGGTAGTAACTTAAGCTCACTTATAGTTCTGCAACTTAATTAATTGTTAAGTTTGTCTGGAATTCTTGACCCGTTTTGAAAATTGACCCGATCCGACATATTTTGGCAGTGACCCGAATGGGAAGTTTTCTGAGATCTGTGATGGAAGCAGAGGGTTCAACCGGATCGACCGTGACCCGATGGGTTGACCCGCGACTTAGAATATATATATAATGTACTGTTGCTTGTTGAGAAAGTCATTGTATTTTGGGGTTATTCGAGCTAAGGTTTTAGGACGTGTTTTCTTGCTGCTGCTTGGGTGTAATCTCTCTTCTGCATAGTGAAACATCTTCTTCTTCGCCCGAGGACGTAGCACACCACCCTGGTGTGTAAACCTCGTTAAATCTCCGTGTCGTGCAGATCTATTGTCTCTTTATTTTTCGTGTTTCTTGGTGTTTGATCTAACATTAATCTATATGTAGCCACAAACACAATTGCGTTGGTTCATGTCATTGATAAAAATAACATCTTCTGATGGATAATCTCATAAATGTAATAAAAATCAATTTACAAAACAGTTGGATTCTTTTGCACATGGAGACTACTAAACAGTTTAATACAGCCCATGGCATGCCAGTATTTTTGTCCATGAACCCTTCCTTTCTGTAACTGGATATATAGACCAGATGTTAACCTAAAAAAAAAAGAAGATATATAGACCAGACAGTTGTTGGTTGAGTTGTCTAAGCTCAATATGGAGTTCCCCATGTAGTCTTCCTTGTCAAGAGTACTTACCTCATCCCTTATTATTTTCATTTTCATATTTATTAGTGGTTTGCTACAATTTTGATGCTAATTAAGGACTACTATTACACTAGTATCTTGTCTGTTCCTAGTCACTGAAGATTAGGAAACATGACCCTGTCTCTTATTTACCATAGCCAAATATTGTTGATTGTCAGACACACAATGCTTTATGATCATTTGATTTTTTCGGAAATGACAATATGGCAACAATACATTATAGGTGATAAAAAACTTATCTTGTCACCTGAAACCTGTGGTGGTAGACTGTTCTGTTCTAAGAAAAATCTGAAACATTTGATTTTTCAAGGAAACCTTAAAACTGTATTCTGAATGTTAGGAGTAAAAACCTCGATCCCTTTGCCATTAGCTGGCATATAAATGTATCTGAATGATCTCTGCCACTAGCAGCTATAAATGAATTCACTTACAAAAGTTAAAAATATTCAAATTTCATTTAATCAAATGAAAACAAGAGAAGAATCTATAAAAATTAGTTAGGCATATTGAAAAAGAGGGGCCATTTTCTGGATAAAAGCTCAAAAAAAAGTATAAAGTAAAACCTCTGGAATGCTAATTCCAGTAGCACAGAATCCTCTGCATGGAGTCAACTTAAGGTCCCTAAGATTTGGAGTTTATGCATTGGACAATTAGGAAAAAATCAACTAAGGCCAATAAAGACATGCCAAACTAAATATTGTGAATGTTACATCTAGAAAGAAAAGTTCTTTGAAAAGTGCACCACATTCATAATGGACCACCAAATGGGAGTGGAATCAGTTGATCACCATAATCTTTAGAAAGGATGCAGTTATGCTGCATCAAAATCCTGTTCCTATTCAAATTTTTTGTTAAACTGGACTCCATCCTGTAACCTTGGCATTACCTACCTTAAATTTAAGGACATCTCATAACAAGCAAGATAGAATGGCATACTTTGGCACTCTCAACAGGGGAGATGTAGCACAGAGCAATGTGGTGACTTCAAATGTGGATGGTTAGTAATTATAAATTAATGAACAAAAGAATACGGTTACAAGCTAATAGAAGGATGCAACAGTGTATGTGATTCTACTTTATGAAAAGTTTCATATAATGGATACAGGAAAATTTCAGAACGGGGACCTAAGATGAGATTTTGTATTGTTTTCCAGCCACCACATTTCAGCCTTTTAAGAAGAAGATCATATATATATATATATATGTGTGTGTGTGTGTGTGTGTGTGTGTGTGTGTGTCAAAAGTTCATTAGGATGGGCCCATCTTGATTAGCTTACCAAGGTGGCTCACCAATTTTTATCCACATGACTGGACGATGTGGCAATTCTGACTATTGGATAGAAAGGTCTAGGATTGGAATAATTCTGGTCTTGAAGAGATCATTATTACCAAGTTTGAAAAATCAATATATCGTCAACTTGCTTCCATTATCTTGTCCTTTATTTCTCAGGATATGAGTGCTTTAGAAAGCCATTCATAAGCTCAAACCCCCCCCCCCCCAACTGATTCGTAAATTTGAAATCATTTTTTACAATGTTTATTATATAGGAAACTTGTAATTCCAGCTATCCAAATACAATGAATCAGGGAAGGAACACAGTCATCCATGCTTACCAGCTCTGATTAATGATATCATAGAGCCATCATGAAGCTTCTGACCAATTATAATGCATCAAGCACAGTTTGAATACAAAAGATAAGTAAAGCTAATTAGGTGATGGGACAAGTTAAAATAAGAAAATAATTGAACTAGCAAACCTTTGGGATTAGCAATTCTGCCTACCTTGCTTTGCAAATTACTTGGACCCACTTCATCATCTGGTCTGAAGATAGAGCTGATGGAGTTCGCTTCAGATGTTAAAGAAGATCCTTCAATCCATGGCTTCGAACCATTAAAATTTGATGCACTTGGAGCCAAAGCACCAGATGAAACAGATGCTACAGCCACATCCTGAGAACTATTAGCCCGCAGTTTATTCAAGTCATAGCCCCATAAAACAGCAAAGTCACCAGCAGGAGGGCAACCCGTGTAACTAATCATCTCTAGCCTTTTATGTTGAGCAGAGGATTCATGCAGATTTTCATCACAACCCACACACATAAGCATCCGATGATCCATGCATCGAAGAGAAGCTGGATGGTTTCTGCAACTTTCACAAAGAAGGGCTCGGTAATGTCGTCGGGATAAGGCATTTGCTGAATGAGCCCGTGAATCACATGAAAGGCAAAGATGTGCTGCATCTGCCTTACAGTAAACAACTGGTCTTGATTTTGCACAGAATTCACAAGGCTTCTCCATTTCTTTACTTATCTACTCTTAACCTTAAACAAAAAAAAACCTTGAAACCTGCTGCTACGGCACTCCAAATTCAAATTCAAGCTGTGACGGTTGAAATCAAATCTCGCAATAGATTGATCCTGATTAGTAGCATCCATTTCATTTATAGATCTCTGATCAAGGATCCAAGATATGAAAAATCAAAGGATCCTGGACAAGATTGCATTCCCAATTAGAAATACGGAACACTAACTATATGATATAAACAGAAATTCTCGAAACGAAAACTGAACCAATGACTATTCCATCCGACTTCTCTTCCTCAGAAAAATCATGAAAATCTTTAAATCCGGAAGAAGAAAAATGGATTCTGGATCAAAACTGATCAATTGTAGTTCCGAAAGAAGTAAATGCTAACCTTCGTTCGACCTTAATCAAACTTCGATTCAGTATAAGAAATATACAAAGATTGGGCGAGACGAAGAAGAAGAAAGTAAATTTCTGTTAAATAATAAACCTAAAGAAAGAGTTTTAAGTGAATATCGCCATTAACAGAGCTTCAGATGTGGAAGACTGAGCTCTGCTGTTTATGTTTAGCCTGTTTAAAACTTCACCTTCTCTCTCTTCTTTTAGTTTTTCTCTCTATCCTCGCGAGTGACTTTTCACTCCTACGTGTCCGGTTTCGGCGAGAACTTACCGACGTGGAAAGTGACATATTGACACGTGTGGGTACGTGTGAAATGATATAAAGTGCTTGTGAAGTCGGCAAAGTGATCCAAAAGTTTAGCTACATAAACCAATAAGAATTGGACACGTCCTATAAAGACTATAAAAGACGGCTACGTGGTTTGCGCAACCGAGATGGTCCCCGCCAAGACAGAGAGAAGAGAGAAGGGCAAAAGGTAAAAACACGTGAAAACCGTTGAATGAGACCCAAGTGCTAGAGCTAAGGTCGTCGTAGACCCCGACTATCTACCCTCGGATCGGAATATAGTGTCTTGATGTCCAAGCTTAATGGCTTTCAGATTTGGCGAAGGAGAACTTCCAATTGAACACGTAGACAACAAAGAACACGTCACATTTTAGTCACAATCCCAAAAACTTGAAATAAAAAAAAAGTCTTACATTAATTGAAAGGATTACCTAAACGTGACCCTATAAATAAGGAAGACGACCCAGTTTCCCTTATCCACACTAAAGAGGAAACCTCTTACACACGGTATCTGACCCTTGGATTGGACAAAGGAAGATAATTTTGACCGCGAGAACACTAGAGTAAAGTTTAATGATGATGAACAACTGCTAATTTAGATGATGAATTGTGATGTACAAAAAATTCATGCTCACAAGTATATTTCAAGTTTGAACCTCGTGACTTTTACTTAAAAATGTGAGTTTAAGACGACAGGTTTCTGAGCTTATAGGGTGTCTACTTTTATTATACTTTTAAGGTGGGACATAATGTCCAAGAATCTAATCATAAGATCACATCAAAAGATTCTCTCTTCAACATTGTCTATGGATGAGGGAAAACTTTCTCCTCATAGGAAAAGCAAAACTTTCTATCAAAAGAAAATGGGAAAAGCAAAACTGGCTTGTCTGGCATTGAAAGGGATAATAATATTGGATATCCATTTCTGATTTTGGACTTTTTCCTGTTAAAGATTTTAGGTAGGGCTTTTGAGTTCAATTATCAGGAAAAGGTGAAGGGCCACATGATAGAAATCTCATTTCTGGAAACAAAACGAACCAATCAGATTTTGGAAATCAATTCCTAATGGGCCCCCAGTTACAACATTAGAAAATATTATTAGTTCAGACTTCAGACTAATGCCCAGTAGTCCCTTTTTCCATATCCGTAAAACAAATTTCAACAAATTCAAATGTCTTCATAAAGTCTCTTCACTTGCCACACCATTTATTTCTCAAATTTCTCATCCCGATCACTAAGGAAATTTAAAATTCCTCATCTCATGCTTATATAAAACATACTAAACTGCAAAAGTATGATCCTGCTGTGAAATAGAGCACTTCTAACAGAAGAAAAAAAAAAAAAAAAAAAAAAAGCCATTGTCAATGCCTCAGTAATAGGGTGTTCCATTTTTAACAATGTAATCCAACAATTTCAGAAAATAAATGTACCTTCAATTCACTTACCTTCTATTATTCTCAAGTTTTCTTCCATCCTTCAATGGAGTTGTTTCCCTAAGCTTCTCGTGCATCGTGCACAGGTTTCAGCCAGTTGAGAACATAAACTAAAGCATAGAATTGTCAACCAAGGATAATCAATAAATTAGCACACTCAACTGACTCATGGACTCATTGGCAAAATAGATGAACAAAACCAAGGATGGTGAAAGCAAGAAAATTAAAGAGTTCATCAGTTCTTGGCTCTGAGAGAGTTATTGTCTTTGATCCGGGCACGGTTATCCAGCTTAACAAAACGCTTGAGTTCTTCATATGGAAGAGTTTCCACATTCTTCCTCCTCAGTTCACTCAATGCTGGTTTCTTATCTAACAGGTGCCACAACCAATCAGGGTATTCAGAGTCTGCCATGAGCTTGGGGTCTGCCCCATCCTTGAGTATATTGGCGCCAACCACTGTGGTGGACTTGACCTCTTTGCTGAGTGTGGAACCCTTTGGAGCATCACCAGCCCCACCTCCTTTCGAGCCCTTCTTTGCTTTTCCACCACCAGCTGCAAATGTTCTGCGGCTCACTATACCAACTGCCTCCTTGGAGATGATGTATTTCAATGACCTGGGATAGCTCATAGCCATTTCTAATCCCTGCAGCACAAAAGAGTTGTTTTTTTATTATTATTTATGTTATAGTGGACAAACAAATGTAAGTGCATAGGTGTGCACTATCATAACAAGCTGAAACTATAGATCTGATAAATGAAAAAAAAAAACCATAAAAAAATAGCAAGCCTTTTGGGAGGCTGAATGGTGAGCTCAAGAGCTCAGCTTTTGTCTCAATTTTACTGAGCCGACAATCAAAGACAAGGGAACTCTTGAGGAAATCCGAAGACAATACCTTGCAGCAATGCCTCTTTCATCTCTACTTAAACCAAACTTACAATTAAAAATAAGGGAACTTTTATTGAAATGACATGTAACATAGGCATAGAAGGGCCAATGTTTAAAACATCCAGTTCCATTACTTCTTACTAGTTGTGATGATGGGAAAAACTGGTCTCAAAACAGAAAACATCAACATCTATGACAAATGACTTGGCTTCCTAAAAACTAGATCAACTTCACTGGATCATTTTAGTATTCATAAAACCTGATAGGAGAATAATTCCATGCTTGGTCAACTTAGAATAAATATATAAATTGATGACATCTTTCATATTCGAATGCAGATAGCGCTTGTACCATTGAGTTTGTTTCTGTTTCCAGACCTCATGTAACCAAAGCATTAACTTCCCTAAGTACTGTCACAAAAGAAGGAATACCAATTCTGGGGTCCTCACTATGTCAGCTGACCGTTATTGTACGTGCACATAGAAGGCAAATCATTTTGCAAGCTTACATTTAGAGGCACAGCCTAATCCCTATGCATAAAGCAAATTATGTAACCTATCCCATATGCGAACTGAGAATATGAAGGATGTATGAGGATATTCCATTAAAGTTTTTAGAGTGACAGAAATCCTCCGTATTAGGTGAAGAAATGTGTGCATGTCAACTTGATTCAGAGTAGCAGATAATGATTCCATTAGAAAATATGAAATTATATGTAAAGAGAGCAAACAACAAGAACGAAACCTGAAACCCAGGTAACATATACACCAAAACGATCACAACAAGAAGATTTGGTAAATTGGAACTTGGAAGAAGCGTCGCTTGTAGACCCCACCCCCCCCCCCCCCGGGGCACCTTTGCCAAATCATCAGCCACACCATTAGCAGATCTTGGCCAACATTGAAAAAAAGAAAAAGAAATAACAGGGACATGGGTTTTCTTAGAATGTGCATATATCTCCACAACCCTGTGCTATATGAACTCAATCACTATAAAACCAAGGCTAAGTCACCCAGAACAATCAAGTTCAATCACCCATTGGAAGAGGGAACTCTTAAGCCCTTGATTACTGCCATTCTGATGCGGATCCAAATCCCAAGGGCTGAAATCGGATCGCTTAGGGCCCACTTAAACACTCAATAAAACAAAGGCAACACCCAATAACAATTGTATTGAAATAAAGCTTCAACTAAATGGCAGAATTGTAATTAAGCTGAAGTTTCCAATGAAGGTGGCAGTTTTGTAAATAAATAGAACTTTAGAAGGGAGTGGCAGACTTGTAATTAGATGGAACTAAAGGCCAAGCTACAATATGCTAGTAAAAGGGTAATTTAGGAACCAGGGAGAAAATAGGACAAGAGATAATAAGGAAATAGAATTGAGGGTAGTACGGTCAAACCAAGGTTTTAAAAAAACCTAAACATAAGAAGATTTCTCAAAAGGGAAAGCCACGTTCAAGATGGGGAGGGGTATACTTGGAACTAAGAAATAAAATAGGTCCACTGAGAATAATAGAAGAAGAGAGGGGTATTGATGAAATTTAAGGTAAAGAAAACAAACCCTTCACTTTATGAGGTTGTCTTCAACCTCTCGACAACTCACAGAGGGGCGGTAGGACTGAAAAACGAAAAGAAAGGAACCTTGTTGATACCTGTTGGCTGGGGCTGCTATTCCAAGCAAATCATCACCACAACCTGATCTTCCCAAAGCAATAGATTCAACTTGGGGTAGCCTGCAACAAAGAGATCCAAGGACCTGACCAGATCTGGACAGAGAAGGATCTCGCATGCAGGAAGGAGATTTCCTACGGTTGCTTCAGCAGGCCTTGGATGGTCCTGCTATTCTGGTCGAAGGGCCCCCTAGTGGTCCTCAAGAAACCCTCCAAAGGGCTTTAGTTTTGGCTGACTGGTTGGAGAGTTCTGGCCAAGGTCGACTGTAGCTCAAACCCTGATAATGGTGATCGATCTTGGACCTGTCTCTGTACTTCAACCTGAACTTGGTGGCTGGTCTTGGATCTTCAATCATGCTCCTACAACTCTCTCACAAAAGCTAAACAGAAAATAAAGAGGGAGAAGAGAATTGATGGTGGGGTTGAACAAGAGGGAAAGAAAGACAAAAGGATTTCAGAGAGGGATAGGGAAGAGGGAAGCATTCACGGTAGCCATAAGCATCCTTCAATTGTTCAATGTTCAAAATAACTTCAAAATCTCCAAACTGAGTTCTTCTCTATTACATGACTAATATAAAGGAAAAATCAAACAATTAATGGAAACTATTCTAAAATTAGAAGCTAGCTAATTTAAAAAGAAATTAATTCTAAAACAATAGAAAATCAAATCAAAAGATATTTCTTTCCTAAGTCCATCGTGCAACTGCATCACATTCATTCAACTGTAATGAATCGAACCTCTCAATAGGACCTGAGCATGCCAAGATAGCAATGCCTTCCTAATGTAGGACTGGATTTGACAACCAAACCAGACCCAAGACTGCAGGATCTTATAAACCAAAGAACAACCAAAATTCACCGAAAAGGAGACAGCAGCAATAATCCAGAATTTAATCAGTAAACAGAATTTGAAAATCAGAAGTAACAAACCCAAATTTCTGGAATATCGACTAACAGAAATTATACCAGTAAGCAGAATCAATTAACAACAGAATTAGGACAGAAAATTGGTCACAATCAGTCACCCCAAATCACAGAAATAGTATCGATCTGATAGGACAGTAACACGGTGAATAAATCAACCCAGTAGCAGTTTTAGATTTAAATCAGAAACGGTTGAAGCACTAACAGTCTTCAATAATCAGAAAACATTATTCAGCAGTCCAGAAAATACTATTCAGATCAGCAGAACTAGAATCCAGAAAATAGAAACTTCAACCCACTAAAAGACAAAAATCTGGAGACTTCTAATATCTCATCAATGGCTGAGTAGAATCAGCCAATATTTGGATCGATCCTCACTGGTATAGGGAGGAACCTTCGACCACAGAAATGGCCTAATTGGATAACCAGATCAGCTGCTTCCAGCAGGGGCGAATCCTCTAATTTGCAAAATTTTCTGGGCAGCTGAGTGATAGATTACACACTGGTTTTGCAGCCCTAATAAGTCTTGAAAGAGATATAAAAACTTAAGGGAATAATACTTGAAGTGGACCTCCTGGACTTCACGCCGCAAGGAGTCAATTGGATCAAACCCCAATTCCTTCAGCCTTGATCAAACACAAGACAACTCTTCATGAAGAAGACAATAGCAACAACCATTATTTTTTTTATCAAAATCATTCTAGGCTTTTAGGAGCCTCCTCTTCTTTATTTATAATGTTAATGGGGGAGGGAATTACAAAATAGAAGGTTCCTCAAAAAGGAAACCAAATATTCTCCTAATACAATAGTTACTAAAAACTGAAATTAGAAACTAACTGAAATTAGAAACTAGTTGAAAAAGGAAACTAACTACTAATGACTTGACTCAATTAATAACTTGACTCTTAAAGAAACAAATATAACTCAAATCAAGCCCAATTAAAAAGGAAACTAATGAAAATGGAAACTAACTAGTAATCCCGTATTCAATCTTAGACCCCCCCTTTTAGACCCATAAAGTGGTCTATTACACTCAAAACACATGGGATCAAAGGCCCAACATGTATGGAACCCAACCCTAGCTTATTCCTAATAAAACAAGCCTATTTTGTAATTAATCTGCAACAACTCTCCCCATCTTGAAAAAATTCGTCCTCGAATTTTGCAGTGATAAGGAGGAAACAACATGTGCGTAATAGCTTTAACCATTCCCAAACAAAATTCTGGTTGCTTGTAGACTTTTGGAAGGTAGTCTTCAAGGTGTGGAGCTTTCTCTTCAAAGAACCATGATGGCATAACAAACTCTATATGCTCAACCTTTGAATCAATACCAACTGCGAATGTCGTGTGCATAGAATTGTCAATGTTGGTAACCTTCTCATCAAGGATTGGAACAAACGCTTCCTTTTCATCATGAATCTCAAAGACTTGTTGTGGAGTTCTTTTAATCACTACCTCATCTTCCACATCTTTAGTCTTGTCTATTATGCTCTCTTCAATGTAGAATCCTTCACTGGAGTCTTCTTCCATGGTTTCAGTCTTTGAAGCTTCAAGAACATACTCTTTAATGTGAACCTTGACTTCAAGTTCTTTTGGTTTGAATAGAGATATCTTCACTTCACATAGAGGAGTTGTGGCTCTTGGGGTTGCTAAAGTGTTAGGTTTAGTGGTTGAAAAAAATTTCTTGACCTCCCCAGCTTGGTAACTAAACCTTCTACCTGGCTGTGCCATAAGTTCCTCTGCTCGAAGAGCCTTGTCAAAGCAATCTCTCACTGTATACACATCAGCAACACCAATTCCTCTATTAATTTCAGCTCGTAATCCCAGTCGAAACTGAGAAAGTAATTGCCTCTCATTCTTCCTAATGCCTGTGCAAGAATAAAGTGCATCAAACTTATTCATATACTCCACCAGAGTCATATTTCCTTGACGAAGAGAGTTCAGTTGGTCTTGTATGCGAGCTCTGAAGTTGCGTGGCAAGTATTTATCTGATAGCTCAAGCTTCATCTCCTCCCAAGTAGTAGGCTCTCTACCACGGTCCTCCAATTCATATTCATAGGTTCTCCACCAATCACAAGCAGCCCCAACTAGCTTAGCACGAGCTAGTTTCATTTTCCGTTCCTCAGGTAACTGATAATAGTCAAAATAGTCGTCTAGTGCCACTACCCAATCATAGAACAATTGGGGGTCATATCTCCCATCAAACTCCTTCAGATCGAGCTTGACCTTCTGTGAATCTCTAGAATACCTCTGTTGCACGGGACGCTCAGTCTCAAAATATCCTTTTACACGCTCTTCAACAGTAGGTTGTGCTATCGAAACTCTCTGTGGTGCTCTCAGATTAGGGTTTGCTCTCCTGTTAGTCAACTGAGCAACTACATTCAATGGGGTTTCTACTTCGGGTGTTGTACGTGAATCATCAGTAGGCTGTTGTGGTGGGGTCTCTTCATTCAACAACCTGGAATCCAATTCAGCCTTCAATTCAGTTCTCCATTTCTGTAGAAACTCCATAATAGAAGCTAAGGTGGGGGTGTTGTTCTCAGCCATGCTCTGATACCACTTAATGTAGGACTAAATTGGACACCCAATTAGACCCAAAACTACAGGAACTTTTAAAACAAAGAACAACCAAAACCAACCCCAACCAGGTATCAGAAATTAACTTCAGCGACAACCCAGAAACAGTACCGAACCTACAGAACAGCAACACAGGGATTAAACAAACCAGTAGCAGTTTAGAACTAATCCAAAGATTATTAAAGTGCCAACAGTCTTCAGAAATCAGAAAAGATATTCAGCAGTACAGCAGGTTATCGATTTCAAGAGAATAACAACAGAATCCATTCCAACAATGATTCTTAGGACTAAACCAGGAATAGATGGGAGTCCGTTCAGATTTAAGTTAACAGAATATTAAGAACAGCAGTCCAGAAAACACTATTCAAACTAGCAGAACTAGAATGCAGAAAATAGAAACTTCAGTTCACTAAAAGACAAAAATCTGGAGATTTCTAATTTCTCATAAATGGCTGAGCAGAATCAGCCAATATTTGGGTCAATCCTCACTGGTATGGGGAGGAACCTTTGATCAAAAAACTGGACTAATCGGATACTCAGATCTGGTCATTCCAGCAGGGGTAAATGCTCTGTTTGCAGAATTTTCTGGGCAGCAGAGTGATAGATTACATAACTGGTTTTGTAGTCCTAATAAGTCTTGAAAGATATATAAAAACTTAAGAGAGTAATACTTGAAGTAGACCTCCTGGACTTCACGCCACAAGGAATCAATTGGATCAAACACCAATTCCTTCAGCCTTGATCAAACACAAGACAACTCTTCATAAAGAAGACAATAGCAACATCCATTAATTTTTTATCAAAATCATTCTAGGCTTTTAGGAGCCTCCTCTTCTTTATTTATAATGTTAATGGGGGAGAGAATTACAAAATAGAAGGTTCCTCAAAAAGGAAACCAAATATTCTCCTAATACAATAGTTACTAAAAACTGAAATTAGAAACTAGTTGAAAAAGGAAACTAACTACTAATGACTTGACTCAATTAATAACTTGACTCTTAAAGAAACAAATATAACTCAAATCAAGCCCAACTAAAAAGGAAACTAATGAAAATGGAAACTAACTAGTAATCAAGTATTCAATCTTAGACCCCCCTTTTAGACCCATAAAAATGGCCTATTACACTCAAAACACATAGGATCAAAGGCCCAACATGTATGGAACCCAACTCTAAGCTTATTCCTAATAAAACAAGCCTATTTTGATAATTAATCTGCATCACAAGTGGTACAAAGACATCTTCCTGACCAAAGTTTTAACCAGACCCGACGCAAACCTTCCCTGTTGGAAAGAAAAATTCCTTATAGGTCTTCTAACTTTATTTTCAGAAAAAATCAAACGTCTTCGTAAGCAAAATGATGGGATTATCCCGTATGATCAAATGACTTACGGCCAAATTATTAATCTAATCCATGAATAAGGCTTAGCCCTCTGTACTGATATTAGATTAAGAAAACATATTAACAAAGAAAATAAATTTTACAAACGTGAATTAGGAAGATTTTGTGAACAATTCGGCTTTGCTCCTATTAAAACTCCAATAAAACATAAATATAAATCCTCTCGTAAATTCTACAAAGACTTTTACAAATCTAAAAAATATGCCTCACGCAAACCATTTACTACTCCTGAGTTTTACCAAAAATCCCCTTCTAAATCAAAACATACCAAGTATAAAAAGCCTTTCAAGGCACCTAAAAATTCTAAACCAGACCAAACTTCCCAAGGTTGTTTTAGATGTGGCAAACCTGGCCACGTCGCCAAATATTATCGTGTTTCAAAAAGAATTAATTCTTTGCAAATTTCTGAACAAGACAAATCTCAAATTCTTGCTCTTCTTCAAGAAACCTCTTCTTCATCCTCTGATGAACAAGAATACAAACTAAATCAAGTCCAAGCTTCTGAGCATTTTGTTTCCAGCTCTACTGATAATGACAACTTCCAAGCCTGTGCTTGTGACTCTTGCATTATTGGTTTAAGTTGTGAAGATTGTGCTCCCAAATCTGTTCGTATATTACGAACATCTCCCCAAACAAATATTTTTGAATACATAGATAATTTAGCTATTCCAGAATAAAAAAGAGCCTGCTTAGAACAATTCAAGCAAAACGTTGCTTCCCAAAACACTCCCCAACCTTATAACCTGCAAAAAATAATGCAAAAATTTGACAAACTCCAAACTCCTTCAACCCCTGACCACTCTACAAGAATCAAAACTCTTGAAACTACTACTGCAACATTGCAGTATGAAATTAAAACTATCAAACAACAACTGTCCCTTCTATCTCATCCACAAAATCAATAGAACCCCTCAACAAACAGTGAATCTAACCCAAATGAACCATTTGTCAATCCATTCTCAAACCCCGAGTCAAATACTGGATTTGTTAATACCATTTCCTCTCAAAATTTGTATATCCACATAACTCTTGTGATAAATGCCTCTTTCAAATTATCTACCATTGCCCTTGTTGATTCAGGTGCCCAACTTAACTGTATCAATGAAGGTGTCATTCCGACCCAGTACTATGAACGGACAACCCAATGACTAGCTACCGCCAATGGGTCTGGATTGAATGTCCAATACAAATTATCAAATACCCATGTTTGCAAAAATGGTCTTCGCCTCCCCCAAACCTTCCTTCTAGCCAAAGACCTTGATCAAACTATTATCCTCGGCCAACCCTTTCTTGAAAAACTCAAACCTTTCAAAATTACTCAAGACAGTATAACTACCAAGTTTAATGGTCAAAAGGTCATTTTTTCCTTCTTACAAGCTCAAACGTCTATCAACCAAAGTATTAATAAAACTAAACAACTAAATTTTCTTAAAACTGAGCTTCTCCATCAACAAATTATAGAATAAATTAACCATCCCAAAACTATCCAACAAATTAACCAACTTTGTTCTAAATTCGAGCATGACCTCTGCTCCGAGGTTCCTGATGCTTTTTGGCATCGAAAGAAATATATGGTTTCCCTCCCATATGCCAAAGATTTCTCTGACCTTCAAATCCCCACCAAGGCACGAACAGCTCAAATGAATCAAACCCTTCTTGAAACTTGCAAACAAGAAATCAACGACCTTCTTGCAAAACAACTTATTAGGCCTAGCACCTCCCCCTGGAGCTGTACGGCCTTCTATGTTAACAAAGCCTCTGAAATTGAAAAAGGCACTCCAAGATTAGTTGTTAATTACAAACCCCTTAACGATGCTCTACAATGGATTCGATACCCAATTCCCAACCAAAAGGATCTTCTCCAAAGAATTTATCAAGCCAAAATAATTTTAAAATTTGATATGAAATCTAGATTCTGGCAGATCCAGCTTCATGATAAGGATCGTTACAAAACTTCCTTCACAACCCCCTTTGGCCTCTATGAATGGAACGTTATGACATTCAGCCTCAAAAATGCTCCTAGTGAATTCTAAAAATTATGAACGACATCTTTAACTCCTATGAACAGTTTACAATTGTCTATATTGATGATGTTCTAGTTTTTTCTGATTCAGTGGAACAGCATTTCAAACACCTTAGAACTTTCTATCAAAATATAAAAGCAAATGGCCTAGTCCTTTCAAAAAGAAAAATGGAATTCTTTCTCACCAAAATCCGTTTTCTTGGACACATGATCGAAAAAGGTACCATAACCCCTATCGATCGTGCCATTTCCTTTGGTGACAAATTCCCTGACTAATTATTAGACAAAACCTAGTTACAAAGGTTTCTTGGGAGTTTAAACTACGTCCATGATTTTCTCCCCCAATTCAACAAAATTACTAAGCCATTATTTTTTAAGCTAAAAAAGAACCTAGCTCCTTGGTCCTCAACCCAAACTAATGCCGTTCAAACAATCAAAAGATTACTCAAAGAGATTCCTTGCATGTTTACTCCTAATCCTGAAGCATTTAAAATTGTAGAAACTGATTCCTCTGATATCGGATATGGTGGAATTCTCAAACAAAGACTCAAATACTAACAAAGAGCAACTTGTCCAGTTCACCTCTGGTATCTGGAATCTTCCCCAAAAGAACTATAGCACTATAAAAAAAAAAGAAGTTCTCTCCATAGTACTTTGCATTCAAAAATTTCAAAATGAATTATTAAACAAACCATTTTTAGTTCGTGTTGATTGTAGCGCTGTTAAATTTGTTTTACAAAATGATGTCTCAAATTTGGCTTCAAAACAAATTTTTGCCCAATGGCAAGCCTTACTTTCAATTTTTGAATTTCAAATTGAATATATTAAAGGAGAATCCAATTCTGTCCCTGACTTCCTTACTCGTGAATTCCTATAGGGCCACAAACTTCACAAATTAACCTTCTCCAAATGGCTCCTCCCAAAGAGTCAACCTCTTCAAATTCCCTTGTTCGTTCAAAAACAAGTTACGACACTACTGCCGCTCCCTCAAAACAAATTGAAACCAGAAACCAATCCCAATTAGCCTCCTCTAACGACCATACTCCCATACCGTGGTCCTTTCCTCGGCTCCTGGTCCCCTTCAAACCACAAACAAAATCAGCTCCAACCTCCAAACTACCCAGGCCAAGCCTGTCCAAACTACCCAATGATCCAAATTCAAAAGCCAATACTATGAAAAACCCCTCAAAGACGAACTCTTCATCATTGAAGAATCCCTACAAAATTATATTGATTCTCCAATCAGTATCGCCCAAAGAGTCTTCTTTCAAGGATGGCATTTCTATTCCTCTTCTCCTGCAAAGACACAAGAATTCTACGAATACATCCTCGTAGATACTGACTCTGTCAGACTCAAATTAAACTTTGATAAACAGGATAAATCCCTGGTTACACATACAACTGTAACCATTTGCAAAATCCTCAATCTTCCAAACTGGGACAACCATCCCCTCATAGCAAAAAATTTCTCAAATACCTACAACCCCTCTGGTTATACCTACTATGATTACCAAGAGGCCTGGTTTAAAGCTTTTCAATTCCAAAACAGAATTAACCCCCATTCCTGGTTTTTCTGTTTTGATTACAAATTCAACAATCAAACCCCCCTTTGGTTTCCTCGGTGGTGGGATCAATATAGTCCCTATGTTTGATATTCTACCACCCCAAATCCAAAATTCCTACCAAATATTTTGCCAACACTCTCCACAGCAACCTCACTAACCTGATCTCCTTCGGTTTTTCCTCCACTGCCGCTTGGCATGGATCCTGTTTTGGGAATACGAGATCACTGACATCCAAACCCCCGACTGGATTGCCCCGGTGCTCTCTCGGGTGTACAACGTCAAATGGTGGGATAATTGTGATGTCTCAAAATGTGAAAAATCGACCCTCATTCAAGCATCACGGGCCTCAAACCAGTCCTGATTCTCCCGGCCTCCTCAAAATCAAGCATCAAAAGTGAGAAGGAAGCTCTTCTAGCCTGCCTCGCTGAGCTCGATTCCGACTCAGAAGGAGAATCAAGTGATGGTGCCTACAGCCTTAGTTCCATCAAAGGATCTATGCTGGCTCACTGTCATCATGAACAACTGGCTCAAAACCCAATTTTTTAAGTTTTTGTGCCTCAGGATTAGAGATAAAAAGGCAAGGAATTTCTTTAACCAATTTTTTAATTGTTTGAACGGCATTAGTCTGAGTAGAAGACCAAGGCGCCGGATTCTTTTTGAGCCTGAGATATAATGGCTCAGTAATTTTACTAATTTGGGGAAGGAAGTCTCGGACGTAATTTAAACTTCCTAGAAACCTTTGTAACTGGGTTTTGTCTAATATTTGGTCGGAAAATTTATCACCAAAAGATATAGCTCGATCGATAGAGGTTAAGGTACCCTTTTCGATAAGATGTCCGAGAAAGCAGACCTTAGTGAGAAAAAATTCCATTTTTCTTTTTGAAAGGATGAGGCCGTTTGATTTTATAATTTGGTAAAATGTTCGAAGGTGTTTGAAATGCTGCTCAATTGAATCCAAAAAAACTAGAACATCATCAATATAGACAATTGTAAATTGTCCATATGAATTAAAGATGCCATTCATAATTTTTTGAAATTCACTGGAAGCATTTTTTAGGCCGAATGGCATGACATTCCATTCATAGAGGCCAAAGGAGGTTGTAAAGGCAGTTTTGTAACGATCCTTTTCATGAAGCTGGATCTGCCAGAATCCAGATTTCATATCAAATTTTGAAAATATTTTGGCTTGATAAATCCTTTGGAGAAGATCTTTTTGGTTGGGAACTGGGTAACGAACCCATTGAAGGGCATCATTAAGGGGTTTGTAATTTACAACTAATCTTGGAGTGCCTCTTTCGATTTCAGAGGCTTTGTTGACATAGAAGGCCGTACAGCTCCAAAGAGAGGTGCTAGGCCGAATAAGCTTTTTGGCTAAAAGGTCGTTGATTTCTTGTTTGCAAGTTTCAATAAGTGTTTGATTCATTTGAGCAGGCCATGCTTTAGTCGGGATTTGGAGGTCAGAAAAATCTTTGGCGTAGGGATGGAAACCATGTGTTTCTTTCGATGCCAGAAGGCATCGGGGACCTCAGAGCAAAGATCATGCTCAAAATTAGAACGGAGTTGGTTTATTTGGTGAATAGTTTTAGGATGGTTGATCTGCTCCATAATTCTTTGATGAAGGAGCTCAATTTTGAGAAAATGTAATTGTTTAGTTTTATTGGTACTTTGGTTAATAGAAGCTTGAGCTTGTATGAAGGGAAAAATAACATTTTGGCCTTGAAATTTGGTAGTTATACTGCCTTGGGTACTTTTTGAATGGTTTAAAAGTTTCAAGAAATGGTTGACCGAGGATGATAGTTTGGTCAAGGTCTTTAGCTAGAAGAAAGGTTTGGGAGAGGCAAAGACCATTTTTGCAGACATGGGTATTGGACAATTTGTATTGAACATTCAACCCGGACTCATTTGTGGTAGCAAGCCACTGGGTAGTACGTTCATAGTACTGGGTTGGAATGACGCCTTCATTAATACAGTTAAGTTGGGCTCCTAAATCAACAAGGGCAATGGTTGAGAGTTTAAAAAAGGTATTTACCATAAGGGTTATGTGGATGCACCAATTTTGGGACGAAATGCTAAGGACAAATCTTGGAGGAGGGGTGTCATTAGCAAAAGGATTTTCAAATGGTTCAATTGGAATTGGTTCTTTGGTTGTGGGATTTTGTGGAGGTGGTTGTCGGGACAAGAGGGACAATTGATGTTTGATAGTCTTGATTTCATGCTGCAGAATTGCAGTAGTTGTTTCAAAGGTTTTGATTCTTAAAGAATGGTCAGAGGTTGAAGGTTTTTGGATTCTGCCAAATTTTTGTATTATTTTCTGTAGGTTGTAAGGTTGGGGAGAATTTTGGGAAGCGATATGTTGTTTGAGTTGTTCTAAGCAAGCACATTTTTGTTCTGGGTCAGTTAAATTATCAATATATTCAAAAATGTTTGTTTGAGGAGAAGCTTTTAACATACGAATAGATTTGGGAGCACAGTCTTTGCAACTTAAACCAATAATGCAAGAATCACAAGCACAGGCTTGGAAATTGTCATTATCAGTTTAGCTAGAACCAGAATGCTCAGAAGCTTGAACTTGGTTTATTTTGAAATCTTGTTCATCAGAAGAAGAAGATGTTTCTTGGGGAAGAGCAAGGATTTGAGTTTTGTTTTCTTAAGAGATTTGTAAGGAATTAATCCGTTTAGACACACAACAATATTTGGCGATATGACTAGGTTTGCCACATTGAAAGCATCCTTGGGAATTTTAGTCCCGTTTAAAATTTCTTTGATTTTTAGGTGCCTTGAAAGGCTTCTTGTATCTGTTATGCTTTGGTTTTGAAGGGGGTTTTTGATAAAACTCAGGCATTGTAAAAGGTTTGCGGGAAACATAATTCTTTGATTTGTAAAAATCTTAATAAAATTTGCGAGAAGATTTGCGTTTATGTTTATGTTTTGTCGGTGACCTAAGAGGAGCAAAGCCAAATTGCTCACAAAAACCTCCTAATTCTTTTCTATAGAATTTGTTTTCCTTGTTAATTTGTCTCTTTAACCTGATATCAGTGCACAAGGCTAAGCCTTCTTCATGAATCAAGTTAATAATTTGGTCGTAAGTCATTTGGTCATAGGGAATAATCCCATTGTTTTCTTGGTGAAGACGTTTGATTTTCTCGGAAAATAGAGTTGGAAGCCCTGTAAGAAATTTTTCTTTCCAACAGGGAAGGTTTGCGTCGGGTCAGGTTAAAACTTTGGTCAGGAAGGTATCTTTGTACCATTTGAAATCATGTAATTTTTTACACCTAAGGTTTGATAATTATTCGGCTGTTCTGTCTTTGAGACGAGAAGGGTTACCTAAAAAATAATTTGCAATGCTGAAAATAAGAGTATTAACAGCATCCTCAATAGGTTGTCCTTCGGCATCAAGAAGGGGAGTACCATCAGGGGTAGTTTGGACGGCCATTAATATTTCAGTTTTTTTTGTCGTTAGTTAAGACATAATCCCACCAACCTTTGAGTTGGCCGGTAAAGCCAGAAATAAGCAAGGTTGCAACGGCACTATCAGCCGTATTTTTGATATGGTGTGCATTACTAACCATAGTCATTTCTTGTAGTTTGTTCATGAGATTATGTTCGGACAAACCATCTATGTTCCATTCATAGATGATTCCGCTTTGGTAAGAAGTTTGGGGGCAGTTCCTCTGGCTTCAATTTGAAGGTCAGGGAAGACCGGATGTTGGGTTGAACTTTGGCCAATTTGGTTGACTTGGGGGATCTCAGAGTCAGAGCTAGAAGAGTAACTCGAAGAATATTTTGAAAGGGCATCAATTTGTCGGATGACCGACTCAGCAGTTGATTGATTTTGTATTGGTGTGTCGGGAGCTTCTAGATTTGCGAGGCAATAATTGATTTGATTAAGTAAAAATGATTTGTTAAGTTCTCGTTGTTGTGTTTGTGGAATATTATATGGTTTGAAAAGGGGGGTACTATGAAGAATAGTGGCCGGGATTAAGGATGAAGAAGCCACAGGTTTTGGTTAGACAAGGCTCTCAACTCGGGAGAGTTGATCACCTATGGTTTGAAGACTTAAATTTGTAAAATTTAATTGTTCAATTTGTTTTCTATTTAAATTATCTTGTTCTGCTACTTTGAACAGAGAAGCAGTTAATTCTGTGGTTTTTAAGGTATATTTGACACTTTCCACCGGGGGATGGATAGCAGTGGTAGTTGGACTGGTGCCAAGGGTCCAAGATTTATGGGTAGCAGTTTGGGTACAAACTTGATTATGCCATGGGTAATCTAAATTATTGTCTTGGGCATAAATATCAAAGTATGTAAAAAAGAAAACATTTGTTTTAAGATTTGTCATAAAATTATACCAATTTGTTCTAATTTGATTTTGTTGTTCAAGATTAAAGGTTTTGAAGAACCAATCTCGTTTTGGTTTGTTTTTTGGTGATTCGAAATCAGTTCGTAAAAGGGGCTTGTCGATTTGATATTCTTTGTTGGTTTGGAGCATATAGACTCCTGGGTCACGTTGAGGTTGAGCCACCTCAGACAGGGTAGGAGATTGGGGGTGATTTTGGTCAGAAGGAGTTGAATCTGGAACAGAGGATGAGGTTTCATATGTTCCATGGACAACATTTTGACTGGAATTTACTCCAGAAAGGTTTTGGATAGGAGGAGTCCTAAGAGGCGGACTTAAGGGAAAGTAATTTGAATTTAAGAGATCGAAGCATCAGAGCAAGACCTCCGAGAACTTTGGTAGATACTTTAGGGTATTTATCGGTTAAACCGAAGGGTTACTAAGCCATCTATAGTTTGGGAGATGGACTGGATATTGGTGTTTGAGATTTGGGGTTGAGGTGTAGTGGTTTGCAATTTCCACTCATCAGGGAAAGAGATATATTTCCACTGAACGAGCCTAGGATAAACGACTTGACCTTGGATACAGTCGGTTTCAAGGTAAAGGGTCTGTCCTTTTAGAGATCGTTTGAGGGCTCTGGGTTTGACAGTTTTCATAGGTTTGTATTTGATACGATGAATGACAGCAATAGGAATTGATCCATGCATCATTCTGTATCCATGGATTTTAAGGTTAATTTTGAGGGAATGTAGAATATTTGGGTCTATAAGTGCTATGGACATGTCCGGGTAAACATTAAAATAGATAGGACCATAACAAAGGCTTGTTTCAATAGCTCCTAGAAGGGAATCATCGAAATCTATAAATCTTTAGTCACGTAAGGCCAATAACATGGAAGTGTTAAGGCCTTCACGATGAAGGGGTTTGATGGCCACTTGGACGAGGCCAATATGGACATAATTAAATTTGTTTTTGAGATGGTCTTGTAAAGACCTGGGATCAAAAAGGGTAATTTCATGTGTTTCATTTGTAAAATTGATGGTTTGTTCAACAGTTTTGATGGTCTCGAAATATGTTTGCCAGTCATTCTCGTATACTTCTCTTTGTGAAATTTTGGGCATATGCCGCATATCTCAATTTTGGAGTCTTTTGTCTATGTTCGTTATTTGTTCATCATAATTGAGCACATTAGAACTTGTGCTCGCCTCACCTTCCGATCTCATCAACATAGAGTAGGATAGACGATTCATTGTTTGAGAAATCTTAAACTTGGGGTAACCTCCTAGATCTAGTCATTTGAAGGGGTATTTCCAACTTAAGTTGGGCACAAACGTGGTCTTACACTCTTCTGCCACTCCTCCCAACAGTCCAAAGGCTTATACACTGTCAAAAACTAAAAATATATATATCGGCCTACAGAAGATTTGTACGATGAACAAACCAACCTCACCCCTAGAAGAAGAGTCCACCGGAAATTTAAACTCTTAAGACTTTTTACAAATGCATTCTCCAGTGATCTTTCTCTTCTCATTCACATCCTCCAATGATCGCTCCTTCTACTCCACTGGCAATCTCTGTTACCCTGTTTTCTGGCAGCTCTTTCTCTCTGAGTTTCCAGTTTGCGCATCTTAGGAGTGATTTAGATTTCAGTTTCATGGTGAACACTAAGGTTTATTATGGTTCAGGGTTTTAAGGATTTTTTCGTTTAAAAGACATAAGAAGAGTTCCCCATCGAGATTTGTGTTTCAGGCAATGGGAAGGAAGAAGAAGACCTGCAGGAGCAGGGGGGAGAGAGAGAGAGAGAGAGAGAGAGATCCTAGAAATAAGGGAGAAAGAAGAGGATCATCAATTGAAGCTTTTTTTCAAGGGGGAGGGTGTTTTGTGCGTCTCATTTTAAGTCATCCAATGAAACAACCCATACACGACCCAAAAACTATATACTACCCTCCTTGAAGCATTTTAGTTGTTTGAATTTATAAGAGGACGAAAGTATCCCAAAAATCACAACAAAGATTAGAAATACCCTGAAAAGGTCTGTGTGTTATGCTATCTTACAATATTTGGGATATGATAGCATATTGTTGACAAAAACACACTGAAAAAAATATCAATTTAGAAGGGCACTATAATTGGTGTTGTTTGTCATCTTATATGCTTTATTAACCAAAATACTGTTAACAGGGGTTACAGAATAGGGTCCTGATACTACATTAGGACCCAGGTTGAATGAAGGCATTGAAATTGTTTTTTCTCTCTTAAAAATTAGGAAAAATACTGTCATTTTTTTTTTTTTTGGATAAATAAATAAATTTATACCCAAAATGAAGAGAAAATACAAGGGGAAAAAGGGGGGGGGAAAAAAGGGGGGGAGGGGAGGCTTAAGCCAACAAGGAAAAGCCAACCCCAGGGGGAACAAAGCAAAAAGCAACAAAGAGACAAACAACAACAACCAACAACATCAGCAGCAGCCAACAACCAACAGCAGCAAGCAACAACCAACAGCCAAGGAACAACGGGGGGCGAGGGAGGGGCAAGAGGAGGGGGAGGGGCAGGCAAAAGGCTCCAGGAAGAGATTATGTGGTCATTTCTGAGAGAAAAGGGGATCGGCCGGGATCGGAAGGATTTCAAAATGGATTTTTGAGGCAACATCAAAGAAGATGGCTTTCCAAATCCTTTCCAGGGAGCGGGAGTTGGAAGACCATCTACGAGTGTTACGCTCCATCCAAAGGTGAGTAATTGTAGCAGAGAAGGCAAGCTTGCCAATGGTGGAGCCAGCAAAAGTCATCCAAGTACATTCCCGATCAAAGGGAAGAATTAACCTAAGGGAAGGCCAGCAACGAGCTAGGACAGTTTTCCAGACCAAGGAAGAAAGAGGACAAGATAAGAAGAGGTGGGGGATATCCTCTTGACCATCAGGGTAGAGGCAACAGGCAGGGTCAACATGAATTTGCCGACGAAGAAGGAAGGACTACGTGGGGAGGAAATTGGATAGACATCTCCAGGTAGTGAAGCTGTGCCAAGGAATATGACCTTTGAACCAGGCGAGGTTACGCCAAGGAACAACAGGTCCCGAGGAATTGACAAAGGACCAAACAGAGGCAGAGGAGAACAACCCATTGGAAGAAGGAAGCCAGACACATTTGTCTTCCCTTCCACGATGCCCAGGGGGAATGGGGGGAGGGAGGCCCACAGATCCGCAAGGATGGGGAGGAGAGAGAGGAGGGGTCCAGCCCAAAGGGGAGAAAATGGAGACAGGAGAGGATTTGGGAAGACCCAAGGAATAGATGATTCTAGGGGTGACTAGAGAAGAAAGGATACCCGAGGGGTGCCAAGGGTCCATCCAAAGGGAGGTCGACTGCCCATTGCCAATGATATTGGAGCAAGCAGTAAGGGCGAGGGGTCTGAGGCTAAGGATTTTCCGCCAAATCCACAAGGCATCAGAGGGGGAGGGGCAAGTCCAAAGGGAGTTATGGGTAAGCAGAGAAGAGTATACCCAGTCCACCCAGATGCTTCAATGCTTGGAGGCAATCTTCCAGATAAGCTTGAGAATGCCCACAGCATTGACCTCATTGATCCTTTGATACCGAGACCTCCTTCAGATTTGGGCCAGTAGACCTTTGCTCAAGGCAAAGGATGGAGAAACCTGGAGGAGTCGGAACCTTTCTAGAGAAAGGAACAAAAGAGACTTTCAATGGTTTTGACAGTGGAGGCAGGAAGGATAAAGATCCCAGACCAGAAGATATGGAGAGATTGGAGGACAGATCTGATAAGGACAAGCCGACCAGCATAGGAGAGGAGCTTGCCTTTCCAGAGCTGGAGCCTCTTCTAGATCAGATCAAGCATAGGGGAGCAATGGGAAGAGAGCCTAGAGGAAATGAGGGGAAGGCCCAGGTATTTCATTGGCAAGTAACCCAAGGAAAAGCCTATGATGTGAAGGAGAAGGGATTGAGTATCGGAAGAGACACCAGAAAGGAAGAGATTAGATTTAAGGAGGTTGATAGAGAGCCCAGAAAGGGATTCAAAGGATTGAAGGGCAAACATAATGGAAGAGATGGAGAGGGAATCAGCTTTAGAGAAGACCATGATGTCATCTTCAAAAGCGAGGTGAGTGAGGGAAAGAGGCTTACACCTGGGAATAGGGGAAATGAGATGAAGATTAAAGGCCGACTGAATGGAGCGGGATAGCACCTCGAGAGATAGAGAGAAAAGAAAGGGGGAGAGAGGGCAGCCTTGGCAGATACCCCGCCCAGAAGGGAAGTATCCGGCAGGGCTACCATTGACTAAAACTGAGAACCAGGAGTGAATATGCAGCAGAAAATCCAGTGGACAAAGGAAGTGGGAGAAGGACATTTGGAGCAAGACTTTAGAGATAATCCCAACTGATAGAGTCAAAACTCTGTCAATTATTTCACAGTGAACATCTTCAACGTATTAAATCGAACTTCAGAAGATTAATACATATAAGGTGCTAGGTCTATGTGCATGAGTTCCTACATCAGGCCTAAACTTTTTGACACCCCCTACAACAAACAAAAAATGTACTAATCCCTTTATCCTGGTCCCATGATGCCGCACACTCGGATTTGGTTAAACCAGTAACACCGAACTGACCAATAACCATGGCAGTAAGTTCCATCAGTTTAAAGTTACAAAATATCATCACCCACCCCGCCCCCCTCCCAAGAAAAAAAATGAAGTAAATATCACTAATTGAATATCCCTTCAGACCACAAAAGCATGGTCTATGATTCTATGGCATCAGCACTGACAAAAACCCGATTTGGTGTTACTTTGTTTCTTTCTTTTCTTTTTTTAGTTACCAAAAAAAAAAGTTTCTTTTTTTTTAAAAAAAAGTTTCTTGTTTTTTCTTTCCTCTTTTTTTCTTTTTCCTTTCTTTTTTTTCCTTTATATTTCCTTTAATGCATATCCATGTAGCCGACCCCATTTAGTTGGGAAAAGGCTAAGTTGTTGTTTTCATTGTTGTCAACTTGTCATCCCTCCTGAACAACACATAAATGGGAAAATGGTTTCTATCCAGGAGTGTGGCGCAATGAGAGTGCGTGTAGGCATCAACCAGGAGGAGTGTGGTGGTCATTTTGCACCCCCTGTGTCTGCGCAAAGGGACGCACTTCCAGATAGAATGCATTCCCATAATAAATATCCAATTGAGTATAAATAAATCATCAACCTATTTTAGTATGTGGGCTTATTGTTTAGGGTGAAATAATCCTAATTTGGAATGTATATTAGTATTGCATTGTAAGCCACCTTCTTTTCACCTTATATTTCTTGTTTCATTTTCTCCTAGTGTTATGCTGAAAGCCATATTATTTGCACAAGGAGAAAATTTTCCACTCTAAATTTTGTTCAATCAAAACCACAAAACTTGCCAAGCAAGCATGCTAATTACACTAATGTTTATACTAGAAAGGCTAAGAGATAAACATGATACCTTCTCCGTATAGTATTCAAAAGCCTTCTTCTTCTGCCCTGCTTCATATATGTTGCACTGGGAGTATATCTGGCACAAAAATAAATAAATAAATAAATAATAGAAAAGTCTGCAACGAGTGAAATGCCTTTACACAAGTATCTACATAGATAAGGTTTGTGAAAATCCAACTAGACATCCTCTCAAGATAGCCAGTAAATTTTGATGGTGATTTCCCACATAATTTTCATTATATGAATCTTGATTGATATGATTTGGTATTTATGTCGATCTCTATACCAAATTATATCTATATTATAATAATAGATTTAATATTCCAAATTTTTGTGACAAATAGAATATAAACAATAGAATCTCCTATACAATTTCGAACAGAGCTACTTGGAGACTTGGAGGGCTATGATCTGGGTTGCTGATTCGTGAGTGGGATGTCCAAAAGTTTTTTTTTTTTGGCCCTTGGGTCCATGTAGCCGACCCCATTCAGTTGGGATAAGGCTAAGTTGGGTTGTTGAATCTCCTATACAATTTCAGCCAAGAAAAAAAAATACAAGAAGACTCAAAAGAATAGAAAGCACAAGAGGAGAAATGGTAACTGCAATGAGATCCTTCTTCTGTGCAATTCTCATCCTCAATCTCCTTGGGGAGGGTTAGTTTTCTTTATTTTGATCAATTTTTTAAGTTTGAAGTTATTATTTTGAATTACTTTATTTATTAATTTCTTTTTTTTTTTCTGATTGTTTGTTTTTGGTTATTAATATGAAAACTACAGGTTGTGCCAATGTACCTTGAAAAGCATAACAGTTTCAAGTGAAAACGGGGAAGGTGGTGGGAGGGAAAGACGAGTACAAGGTGACAGTAAGTAACACCTGCACATGTACACAAACCAGTGTGACACTGAACTGTCCAGGATTTGCTCTGCAGAAAGCATCGACCCTTCAGTCTTAACAGTGAATGGGAATACATGCACACTCACACAGCCCTTGTTTGATTCCAAACCAGTCAGTTTCAATTATGCATGGGAACAATATTGGAAAATGAGTATGGAAAAGTGAGAGGTTAGTGCACCAATAATGGCGTAACTAGAATGTAGTCCCCAACCTCCCTTTCATATTGGATAAATTTTTGTATGATAGGCAGTAACTTGTAATTGTGTAATTGTAGGCCAACAATTGAACACAAATAGCACTTCACTCCTAAAAGCAGGAATAAACTTATAGACATAGGAAGGGTCCAAGATGTTTAGCCTACACCTGCTAGGAAGGGTCAGTGTAGTGGACAATCACATATACCGCTAACCATTGGCCACCTACTTACTAGTCACCATGAAAGACAGCATTCAAATCTTAAATTTTCTTTAAATTGTAAAGGGACAAGAAATGGGGCTCCGTTTTGACCGCATGGGGAATGTCAAATGTATTGATGTGGTAGATATGGAGAGGATAAGATTTCCAACATATAGACACTTTAGGCCTATCTCACAACTCACATGACTTGTGCACAAAAAACCTGCCCACCAGGAGAATAAGTCTAGCAAACCATCCCGCAGAACTCAGATGCATTTTTAATCAATTGAGTTGCAGGTGTCAAAGTCATCAGTACCTGTGATTCTACACTGGCACAAACAGCATATATGCCCCAACCTCTGGTGTAATTGTTGTAAAGATGAACCTTGCCAAATCTAACACGAGGATGACGCTGTCGGGTCCCATCAAAAAAGCAATGGTGAATGGTAACTCGTATGCATCTGTCTCCAGTGTGACTGGGGTCTGCACCAATGAGCATAGTCTTGTCATGCCGCGAAAAATGACATCTGCTTGCACAAAGTAAAGAGTCAGATTAGAAACCTTTACTCAACCCGAAAAAATTCTGAATTTGTAATGTGGACAGGTGAGATCCTCACCTTGAAACAGTTATATCTGTACTTTCACGAGTGATATCAATCAGTCCATCGTCATAATCCTGCAAGCTGCAACGATCTATCCATATGTGCCTCGACTTAGGTTTTATTTGAATGCCATCAACATCATGTCCCCTACCACCTTCAAACTCCAGATTGCATATAATTATATGTTCACATTCCTTCAGCCTTAAGCCTTTGCCAGTGAGTTTTATCCTTTGGCCCCGGCCATCAATTGTCTTGTATGAAGATACACTCAAGTAAGATGAGAGCTCAATGGTGCCTGAAACTTCAAAAACAATCCAAAGTGGTCCTTTTCGACGACATCCATCACGAAGTGATCCAGGACCATCATCTGCATTAATAACAGAGAAGGGGGGAAAGTGAGAACTTTTAGTACAATAAGCATTATTCTACTGCAAGCTATGAAAATCTACACAAAGCAACCATAGCATCCACCACAAATCAAAATAACAGGAAACAACCACAAAAAAAAAGGAGGCAAGTAATGTGATACAAAACTAAGATGTCCCAGTGGGATTTGATAATAACAATTTCAAAACCAAATTTATATCTAGGCAACCCTGTTAATTGCAAACTGTACAGTTCCAAAGGTTATACTGGAACCAAATTTCTTCAAAACCTTGAAAACCTAACAGAAACCATAAGATTTAAAAAAATAATAATAATAAATAAAATAAAATAAAGGTAAAGAGATGTTGATAACAATGTCGATATGAATCTCTTTATGCTCCTATGATCTACCATTCTCCTTTCAGTCCACCTGTTGCACTAAACCCCTAATGGGTTCTCATGAGCTTGGAGGCCAATGATGGTATGCCTCGATCCCATCATCTATATTTTGGATACAAATGCACATGAAGCAGGTAGATGATATATGAAAACTAAGAAAACCTAACAGTTACACTGGATCCACATTTCCTCAAAAGTGAAAACCAAAAAATAAAAAAACTAATAGA
This sequence comes from Macadamia integrifolia, assembly GCF_013358625.1. Classification (NCBI taxonomy): domain Eukaryota; kingdom Viridiplantae; phylum Streptophyta; class Magnoliopsida; order Proteales; family Proteaceae; genus Macadamia; species Macadamia integrifolia. The sequence goes on along the minus strand of NC_056561.1, from coordinate 15,442,543 downwards.
AACCATAATGACAAGAACAAAAATGAGGAAACTGTGACAACCATGACAAGATGAATATCTTTATGCCCCCTATGATCTACCATTTTCATTTGAATCCACCAGGATCACTAAACCCTAATGGAGACCAATGACGGTATGCCTCAATTTTAATCTCTATATTTTGCATATAAATGCACATGAAGAAGATAGACGATGCTTCCACAGAAATTTCATCATATTAGCGCAAGTTCTGTCAGCACTTCCATATAGAATCGCTAATTGTAGTGGCGAAACGGTTAAATTAGCCAATCCAAAGACCCTTGTATATACAACCTCTATAGACAAACAATACAGAGCAAACCAGCATAGCTCAGACATCCAAATTCAAAGAGAAAAGAAACTGCAAACGGCAATGAGGGGGCATATGAGGCACAGCAGACCTAAACAGACCCCAGTGGTAACTTATATAAGAATAAATTCGAAAGAAAAGAGATCCAACTCTGAAAGGAACTCTAAGGAGACGCCAAAAGAACGGGAGAAAGAGAAGGAAGAGAACCTGCTAAAGTGGTGACGTGATAGAGTGGTCCATCAAGGCCACCGACGGAGAAACGGCCGAAACCCTCCGCCCGCCCGGCCAATGCCCTCAAGCTGCAATCGACGACGGCGTAGGGAAGAGAAGCCATTGAAGTTAACGTTGAACTCTGGCTGTGAGGCGGAGGTGGAGGCTGAGCTGTAGGCAAGTCACCATAATTAAAAGAGCCGTTGCTGGGGCCGTTTTCCCGAAATTTGCTGTTGTAGCTGTCGATCCCAGAACGGCCATGTCTGTTACCCATGAACCTCAACCTCTTATTGACTCTCTATTACAGTCTATCTTCATTAATTATCAAATTAATGATAAAAATTTAAGAACGGAGTTCAGAAACGATCCCGCATCACGCGTCGGCATTTGGCACTGCACTTCGTTACTATCGCCTTACCATCGCTTTGCTTTATTTCCCATTCCCATAATGGCTTTGTTTGGTGGTAAAGCGAATGCAAATTTTTTGAGGTAAAGTGGATTTTTTTTTTCAGAAAAAATAAATTTAGATGTTTAATTGTAAGAAAAATATATTTTACATATGAAAAAAATTTCACTTAATCATTAAAATTTATCTTTTTATTTCCTCACCAAAATAGGGAGAAAAAAAAAACCCTATTCCCACGATCTCTCTCTCTCACCAACTTTTGGAATTGGCCTTTCAGTCGTTATCACTTGTGAAGTTGTGATCTATTAATGTTTTCTTTGTGATCATCTTTTGTATTATTTTAAATATCTATTTATGCTACATTCATTTGATATATATATAATGAAATGGTTTATTTTGGTTAGTGATAGAACATAGTATCTGATGACATTTGGTTTGATTTTGATACGGACCTTGAATGACTTGATTCACTTAACCAATATAAATTTTGAGGAGCTGGGTGGGTTCTAGATTGAAAAGTACTCCCCCCCCCCCCATCATCTCTTTTGAGGAGTTTGGTTGGATTATTAGTTTTTTAAAATTTTACATCAATTTTACATCCAACCAAACAATTATGGTAAATTAATTTCACTTCATTTCTGTTGCAACCGAACGACTCAAAAGGGAAAAAAAATTCGCTTCACTTCCCTTCACTTCACTTCACTTCACTTCCCTTCACTTCACTTCACTTCACTTCCCTTCCGTTCCCTTCCCATTACCCTTGCAACCAAACGCAACCAATGGGAAAATAGGGTCCTCGGAGAAGGGGAAGATGATGGGAAAGGTGGGGCTTATGTTAGTCGAGCCCAGTTCACTTATAGCTTAAATTACCCAAATTCGCTTGGAGGCCCTGAAGGGAATCCACAGGCGATGATGGGCTAGGGGGTGCTTACATCGGTGGTGTTGGTGTATGATGTCTTGTATTCCGTTGCAGTTTAATCCAGGGAGTACTGGTGCAGCACCTAGACAGGCAGGACGGCAGTCCCGCTAGCCGGTTAGCGGGCCGTGGGGGTTGCAAGGGGGGCAGGAGGCCCCCCTGCATAGCAGAGGGTGTAGGGGGTGTAGCCCCCCGCTCAAATTTTTTATTTGAGGGTAATTGTGTACTTTCCGGATTAGGGTTTTTTCGCTATATATTTGTAGCGAGGGTTTCTTTCTCTGTAATGCAAGTAATACTGAGAGGTGTAATGCAAGTAATACTGAGAGGTGTGAGGACGAGCACTGTAACCCTATTCTCCATTGATAGTGAAGCAGGATCTCATCTCACCGGGGACGTAGGCAACCTTACCGAACCTCGTAAAATCTGTGTGCATTGTTTGTTTTGTTTTTCCATTATCTTCTGCATCGTTTTAGGGTTGCGTTTCTACAGGTGGAGCCCAGCTCACTTAATAGTTATGTTTATAACGCAAAAGAATTAAAAAAGGAATGAGTTATTAATGGGTTAAATCTATATTTTACGAGGGAAAAAAGTGAGAAAAAAAGGAATGAGTTATTTTAATGTGCCCTCACACTGGGTTGTAAGTATTGGTATTGTATCGGTGATATAGTATTGATAGATTGATATCGATACTTGACCAATCTATATCAAGTATTAGTATCAAAACAGGGGTACAATCATAAAATCAAGCCTATTTTTATGAAAAGTAAGGATAAAAATGACAAGGTCAATCCAAGATCAATATCGAATCTATTGATATTGATCTAATACTTGAGAACTAAATCACTGGTGCACTCTTCCTTTCAGGAAACCCTCTCATTTTTAACCCTTTTATACAACAATTTTTTTTCCCCACACATTTCAAATATATATTTGAAAAATATGCAATCTAAAGAATTTTATTCTTGGGGATGTTACGTTTTCTAAATACACATTGTCAACAATTTCAACACAAAATAGATTATCTTTCACAAAATTGCACAAGATTTCATTGGGGGAAAATACACATAGATGATTAAACACTGAAGTTTCCCTCTCACATAAAATTTTTAGTTTTTTTGTTTTTTCTTAATGGAAAAAAAACAGTAAAACAGTGTGGCCCTTGTGTCAAGACACATGGGAGGACGAAATGATCGTTTTGCCCCCCATGAAGGATAGAAATTCCACCACTCTTGATGCTTTTATGTATGCTCCTACTATGCCCTACATTGGTGTTGAAGCTAAGCTATCTTTTAGGAAACCCTCTCCCTTTTTTAATATAGGAGTAAACATTAGTGTACATGATGTGTGCATATTCCTCCCCACAACAATAGTGTGGGGAAATATCCATAGTAAAAGGGAAAATGTATTATATTCAAAAGCATGACCTACGAGTCTATGACAATGATCTTTTGTGTTTCATCTCTCTCTTCCTCATATGAAATATTATCTCTACACCTTTCTGGGGAACATAGGCTATGCTCCCAGTTTAGCTTTTTTTTTTTTTTTTTTCTAGTAGAACATTCCCTTAATACAATTAGGGGAAGAGGAACACTACCCATCCATTCTCTATGTTCCCCATGCCCAGACACAAAGCACACAACCCTTGGTTTTCAGGGGGGGGAAGGGATGACTTTTCATAGCCCTTGAAACCATGGGCATGGGGAATGCAAACGAAAGAACATTCTTTCTCCTTATAATTAAAGGCACGAGATCTTTGCCTAGTCACATACTTGTACCATCACGAGGGTCAATGAAAGTACATGTTGGAGCATTGACATGGATGGGATTCTTGATTTCATGAGGCGGGGCGATATTTTATGGGCTCCAATGTCTCGGCACATGAACCACGCAATCAGGTAGTCTACTTCTTTACCTATAACTAGGGGAAAAGATAACCATTGGGATGGGTACACTAGTACTTTCTTGTCTAGGACTCTAGGTACACTAGTAATTTGTTGTCTATCTCCTTGTTGCCATCCAATGTACGATATTATTTGATCGCACCTTTTTGGTATGGTCTTTCTTCAATGCGGATTTATTTATTTTATTTTATTCCCTTTTTATAAACTATACTAAGATTGGTTATGGGAAATGGCTTACCGTCCGGAGTCCCCAGCCAAACGTATTTAGAGGTACAAACAAAATCTAGTACTTGGGCTAACCTTTTTTTATGGTAAGAATACTTGGGTTGACCAACTTGAATGGTTGAATGGGGAACTAGTTGAATGGGGAACTGAGAAAATAGCTTTATCTTCCGGACTTCCCAACACGTATCCAGATTCCAGAGGTCCAAATAAAATGGTACTTGGCCCAACCACTTGAATAGGGAACTAAGAACGACTTTGCCGACTTTTTAAACCCTTCCTGTTTGCTAATGCACACTTTAACAGAGACACCTCAGCAAGAGATATTCAGATTTCCAAAAATATGGCCTACAATTGTGACTTGTGTGTTTTGTGGTGCTCCTTATGTGCTGGCTATCTATGGAGGGTATGGTTTTGTTCCTTCGCTGCTAAGGATTGTAGGTCCAGGCTTATACCAGATAAAACCAAAAGGAGGGGCATTTCATATACACTTGGAGTGTATCGGTGGTTCCTTCCTTGCGAAGTAAACACGGAAGAACTTAGAGAAGAGAGACTGAGCGTGTTTGAATTTGGCTTTTCCTTTTAAAATTTTTCTTGTAGTCACAGAAAAGGTCGTAGGATTACGTCTCATGTGTCCCCATAGTAATGGCGTTTATGGCTATGGTTACCTCTTACTCTTCTTCTTGGCCGCCTTACTAGTCATCAAATCCAAAAATCCAAAACGACAGGTCCCAAATAGCCGTCTTGGCAGCGCTAATGGTGGGATATCACATCCAAATTCCTACACACATCATATCCGACTCTGATCAATTCAAAAAGAAGAAGAAGAAGCCCGCAAAAGTCATATCCATCGTTACGAGTTACGACTTGAGGTTGAGGGGCCATCAATGGAGACAAAAATGCCGTTTGAGATAATTTTAAGTTTTATTGATTCCTATAGTCCATAGAAGAAGAATGACACTATGAGCCATTCGTTTATAAGTTCACTTTCGGCAAGGGAGCACCCCAGAGCACCCCACCCCAAAAAGACGCCATAGACACCAATTCATAAATACGAGGTTTTGAGCGAGCTTTCTGTTCGGTGGTCAATGCTAGTCAGTACTCAGCAACTGATCAATACTACGTACACTACAGAAGAGTTGATTGAGGAGAATGGAAGTGTAGAGATTGGAGTCTGGCCGGAAATGAAGAAGGGTCATTACTCCTCTGCCAAAAGAAGACGCCCATGGACTCCTGAAGAAGATCTGCTGCTCAGGAAATGCGTCGAGAAGCATGGCCAATGCAACTGGCATCTTGTTCCTTCCATGGCAGGCATGTCTTTTAACTTCCTTCTCTCATCTTTTTTTGCTTACTCTACTTAATGCTTCCCTCGGCTTTGATGTCGGTTGAGGTGGTGGGGGATGGGGGATGGGGGGGTGGTTGGTTGGTCAAGGTGGCTCTTTTTTGTGGGCCTTGAAGCTCGAGGGACTTCAGGCCATGACTGGTGCGAGTTGGAGAGAATTGGGGAGTAGTAGCATTCCCAGAGCAGAAAGGGCAGATGAGGGTACCGCCGTGTTGGTTTATGCAGCACTAAAAATGTGGCATGTTATCAAATCATCATCTAATCAATAGTACTTTTTTGTTTATATCTTTTACCCACGATAAAATGATTTCTCTATCCTTTAAATCGAACCAATGGGGCCTTTGGTGAATGGATCAGATTTATGTATGAGAATATGGTCCAATGGTCCGTGAATTTATAATTTATTAAATGAAGAGATAGAAAATTGATTCTAAATCGATGAATCAAGGTCGTTCTCATATGTTCTTGTGTGTGAACCTGATGTGCTCTCAGACCCTTTGTGGTTTTCTCCAGCCCATCTAGGCTTTATTATTGGGTAGGAAATGTAGAAACAGTTTCTTCATATGGGACCTATTTTTCTTGACCTTAGAGTAGAAAGAATCTCTTCATCCATAGCATTGACCATTTGATTAAATCAAAGAAAAAGTATCTAGATCTTTGATTCTTCCAAAATAGGGGAGGAAAGTTAATGTTGACATATTCTTCCTAGGATCTAATTATAGTGTCAAGTCTTCTTCACCTGTGGAGAAGAAAAACTAAATCCGTTTTATTATGGTCATGTGTTTGACTATTGCCGGAGCCCTTTTTTTTTTTCAGCCACATAACTTTTCATCCACTACCTTTATTGTAATTGACTACAACTTTTAGGCAAGATTGGTTAATTTTCCAAATCTATTCAATGTTGACGAAGGAAAACTTTCTTCATAAACCGTAACAACAAGATGAAAATTTTCATCCATGCAATTTCAAAGTAACAAAAATCAAATGGTTAGGTGTCATGAGAAAAACAATTCTTTTTCTTTTTAGAAAGAAGTTTTTTTTTATACCGTGAGTCTAGGAAAAATACTCTCATTTAGGATCACAAATGTCGAGATAGAATCCATTGCTCGTACGATCATCTGGTTGTATGAGTCAATGACCAACACCTGTCCCACTTCCTGCCATTACAAGGATAAAAATGGATAATATCTAAGAACAAAAAAGACAGATGGTGATCGCTAACTCGTCCGACCAAGTGATCGTACGAGCAGTGGATCCGTTCTCATAAACGTGCTGCCCTCTATACTACGAATTTGATAATACCTTATGATAGTTCCTCGCGTTCTCTGCAAACCTTCCATAGATTGAAGGAATACTGCCTCAAATTTTTTTCCTCTATTGGAAACTATACTAGTATTGACATAAAACAAAAAGGGAATTATACCCAAATTTTATTTTTCACAGGGATAAAGAGGTGCCGTAAGAGTTGTAGACTGAGATGGTTGAACTATTTGTGTCCCAACATCAAGCGAGGGGAATTTACTGACGACGAAGACGACCTCATCTTCAGGCTTCATAAGCTCTTAGGCAACAGGTATGCTGTTCTCTCCATATCCTTTATTGTTCTGATCAGGAAAGCCCAATAAAACATTTTTTCCTCCAAATTGTATGACCTGGTATAGAATCCATCAAGATGGTCCTCCTCGGAACCACATAGGACGTACACTTTTGCATTGTTGTGTCACATTTTGGATGGGATTCAAATTTTGGATTCTAGGTCAGAATCTAGTGGTTGGAGAAACATTTCTGGACGACCTTGATTCTAGAATCTAGCTTGAAATTTATGATTATTCTTTCCATTGTGTATTTGGATTCTAAAATCTTCTCCAAATCCCATAATTGTGAATCCGGAATCCATTCATATATAACCTTAGTTCCATTTTATCCTTAGTTCCATTTTTTGTGTCTAAAAACATCTTTGGCATGTCTTCTCGGAATAGATTTTGAATGTAGAACGCATTTTGAAATCTGATTCTCTTATGTTTCCTTCATTCAAAATGTGATATAAACCCAAAATATATTCTAAGAATACATACCAAACACCTAAAAATTAAATAAATACAAAACATAATAGCTTAAATATGTTGTACTTTTTATTTTTAGTCAAATCTTATCAAGGGCCCATAAGGCCATTAGAGGTTGGTGTCCCAACTCAAGAAAGAGCGGCCAGAGGGTGGGGGTGTTCTAGATGGGTACACCATTAATGGGGGGAGGTGGAAGATAATAGTCAAGATACTTGAACTCGAGACCTTCTAGTGAGTATGGGCTTTACCCACCTCAAGTGATGTTTTTACTTGTGCAGATGGTCGTTGATTGCGGGAAGACTGCCAGGTAGGACGGCTAACGATGTGAAGAACCACTGGAACTGCCACTTGAAGAAGAAAATTGTCATCTCTGATGTATCTAAAAAGGAAATCCATGAGAGGGTCCAAGTTATAAAGCCACAGCCTCGGCTTCCGCCCAAGGATATACAGACTTGTGTAAACAAACAGTACTATGGCGAGAATGAAGTGGGCATGTTGATGACCCCTCCAAGGGCTACGGACAATAAGCCTGTGAGGTGTTGGGATAGCTTGCTTAGTAATGAAGAGGAAGACAATATAGTAGTCATCCCTGGAGACATAGACGAGGTGGTGAAGCAGCAACCCCTTGTAGGCAATAATAGCTCTTTGTTTGATAGTATTGAGCTCGGTTCATCTGCTGAGGGTAGTGCCTTTATGGCCGAAGGCTGTGATTGGGATGTCCTCACCACTCATGTGGACTTGTATCACAGTGATTGGTTCGATACCTTATAGCCCAATCAAAAAGGAACCTGTCTTCCCTTACGAATATGTGATGATATCTGTCGAGAATTTGAATCCAACGCCTGTCTTTTTTGCTTCTATATATATATAAGCATATTTTGGTATGTTTCCTTGGGATTAGAATGTATTTTAAGGAAAAGAGGTGTACAATAGAAGTATAAAACGTATAATAAAATTCTACGTAAAAAAAAAGAATGTATTGTATGGTTAAAATGTTTTTGTATCTTAATTTTTACTGTGTATAAAATTATAAAATTAGATACTTCTCTTTTATACATATTCTCTGTCTGGGCATTAATGCTAGAAGGTTTTCTGAGTAGAGGAAGTTGCACTGTAGAGAAAGTTTTACCAGAACTTTAAATTTCCTTTGAAGATGACTGGAATTATCCCATTTACGTATATTTATTAATCAGATAAACATAAATTTAAACTATGCTAAAGAAAACCTTAATCACTGTCAGTGAAGGAGTTCCCATTTCCCAACTCATCAATAACCAAAATTAACCAAATGCTACTTTACTCATTCCCATTCCCATTCCCATTCCCATCAAGCCCAGAGAAAAAGGCAAATTAAAAGCCTCCGCCCTTCCCGGTCCCCCACATTATTTGTTGTACCAGATTCGTCCGCTAAATAGTGCAATAGATGAGCATCATAAATGCTTTCCATCACAAGTCGTGATACCTCTTTTGCTTTATTCCTTCTGGTCTTCTCCTGTCTTAATCTTTATTTGCCCTTCTACTGCCACCAATAAATAGTGATTTCTTGGGATCGAAAAAAATTTAGCTGGCCGCTGGGTTTAGTGAAGTTACATAGTCCAATAAATGAAATCTTAAAAGATAATTTAAAATAGAAATAAAAAATCTACTGTCACCAATAAATAGTGATTTCTTCGGATCGAAAAAAATTTAGCTGGCCTCGGGGTTGTAGTGAAGTGACATAGTCAAAGAATTGAAATCTTAAGAGGATAATTTAAAAAAGAAATAAAAAACTTAGAAGAGTATATATATATATATATAAACTTAAGCGAAGGGAATGATTTCGTTTATTTGACTGTTACAATTACTTGACTACAACCCGGGTAATAATTTTAATTTTTTTTCTCTCAGGATCACTGTCAGCCCTTCTTTTTCTCGACAGAATGTCACAATTTTGACATGTCACAAATAAGTTTGCTTTAAATGTGCATCGAGGCTTGGGTTGTAAAATTTAGAAATAGATCGATTAAACTTGTCAGTTTGATAGAATTTGCAAAAACTAATCCTGACACCTATCAAGCCAAATAGATCTATCTATCTTGAACATGGTTTTAAAACTTGAATCGGATCAATTAGTATTGATTGGATTGAAATGGTATTTGTTTACTGATCTTGATTCTTGCCCTTTCAATATACACATGAATGGTTCAAAAGTAAAAATCATAATAATAATTGATTAAAACAAGAAAAAAAAAGGTCAATCTAACTGATATGGTCCAATCCAAGTCAACCCAATTTGATATCAAAATAGAATTGGTCTTCATCAATCCCATGACCATTTTGCAAGTTTTAGAACCTCGATCTTGGAACCTATTGGTTCCTAGTCAATTCCTAACCGATTGAACACTATTGAGGATGTGATCATATCGGGTTTGAATGAGAATCATTTAACTTTTATTGAAAATAGTGAAGAACACTAAACACCATGTGTGAGTGACCCAAGATGTGTCTAGTGGAGTCGAACTTAAGACATCCGAGTTTACGGTTTATACCAAGTTCGTTGCTCACCAATTGTGCTACCCCTTGGATTAACATTAGCTTAACTTAATGGTGGTGTTTCAACTTAAACATTCAAGCCTAAGGGAGGAGGTTGTGGAATTATATCTTTCACACTGGGGTGAGTGGGTGTGTTGTGTGTGGATTTGGTGGCCATTCTAGCTCCTGTAACATTGAAGATCAGGATAATTTTTTTTTTTTTTTTTTTTTTTTAAACTATAGAGAGTAAAGCAGAAATTAAGACGCCTGAGTAATGAGCTCACACGACAACCAATTTGGTAGTTGTTGAGAGAACAATTGGGCCGGTTTTATGGTTGGGAAGATCATCTTCGCATGCCCATCTCTCTTTCTGGTTCAACTAGGCCACTCGTCTCGGAATGATGCTTCTATAAATGTCAGGTTTGAAGCCATTGTTATTGCTCATACGGTATACAATTCAAAGTTCATCATCAATAAATCGATCTGATCTCTCACACTGTCTCTGTCAATATCAATCATGGAGCTCTTGATGTTGGTACCCTTTATGCTTGCCCTCTTGTATCCATTCATGTTCCTCCTCATCAAGCTGGTTCATCAATGGAGAGAACAGGGCACCTGCTACATACTCCACTACGAGTGTTTCAAGCCCTCTGGCGACAGAAAGGTGGACACTGAATTCTGCGGCAACATCATCCTGCGAAACAAGAACCTGGGCATCAACGAGTACAAGTTCCTCTTGCGAGCCATCGTCTCTTCCGGCATTGGCGAGGAGACATACGCACCCAGAAACGTCATTTCTGGCCGAGAAGAATCTCCCACACTACTCGATGGCATCTCCGAGATGGAAGAATTCTTCTACGACACACTCGACAAGCTTTTCCATCGCACCGGAGTTCCACCGTCGGAAATCGACATACTCGTCGTGAACGTGTCGTTGTTCTCGCCGGAGCCCTCCCTGGCGGCGAGGATAATCAACCGTTACAAGATGAGGGAAGACATCAAAGTCTTTAATATCTCCGGAATGGGTTGTAGTGCGAGCCTTATCTCCATCAACATCGTTCAAAACATCTTTAAGACTTACAAGAAAGCGTTCGCCGTCGTCGTCACGTCGGAGTCTATAAGCCCAAATTGGTATTCTGGCAACGACAAGTCAATGATCTTGGCCAATTGCCTATTCCGCTGCGGTGGGTGCTCTGTTCTACTGACAAACAACCAGAGTTTATGTCACCGGGCAATGTTCCGGCTCAGGTGCCTTGTCCGGACGCACCTGGGCGCCAGCGACGAAGCCCACGAGAGCGCGCTTCAGAAGGAAGACAATCAAGGGCGACCTGGGTTTCACCTGAGCAAGAACTTGCCCAAGGCTGCCACCCGAGCCTTCTTCAAGAACCTGAGAGAGCTAGCCCCCAAGGTTCTGCCTCTCAGGGAGCTGCTCAGGTACTTCATTGTGTCACAACTCCGGCGTGCCGGAACGTCATCGTCTGGCAATAAAGCCGTTCCGACTGTAAATTTCAAGACCGGGATTGACCATTTTTGTCTCCACACGGGAGGAAAGGCGGTGATCGATGGTGTCGGGAAGAGCCTGGGGCTGACAGAGTACGATTTGCAGCCGGCAAGGATGACCCTTCGCCGGTTCGGCAACACATCGGCGAGTAGCCTGTGGTATGTGTTGGGGTACATGGAGGCGAATAAGAGGTTGAAGAAAGGTAATAAGGTGTTGATGATCAGCTTCGGTTCAGGCTTCAAATGCAACAGTTGTGTGTGGGAGGTGATGAGGGATTTGGAGGATGGGAACGTGTGGGAAGATTGCATCGCTAACTATCCTCCCAAAGCTTCTGTTAATCCTTTCATGAACAAGTTCGGTTGGGTCATGGACGAGAAGCCTGAAACTGTCACCGTCCCTGTGGATTGAAGATTTTAGATTCACATTCTTAGGGCTTCCTCTTTCTTACGATTGGGATGCTCAAAATTGTTAATTAATGAAATAAGGCCCGTTTGATAACGTTTCAAGAAACACATTTCTACCGTTTTTACATCCAGCAATGGTAGAAACGGAATAAAAAACGTTCGATAAAACTGTTTCGTTTCACTTGTTTTCAGAAAATCTATTTATGGTTCAAGAAACGACCCAGGTTCGCCATCGTCATTTCTGGAAACTACTTGTGGCCATTCTTTCGTCGGTTACTATCGACTTCCATAAACATGACTTATCAAACACCTTCAAATCCGTTTCTATTTCTAGAAACGGAAATTTATGTTTCTGCTGACAGAAACGTTATCAAACGGGCCCAAATTCGTCGGACCTGGGAAGAGTTAATGGGGATTCGATCGTTCCATCAATCTAGATTTCCGAGTTATTAATTCATTGAAGCTGGAAAAACCAGAGACTGCACCTACATTCTACAACTAAACCTTTTTTATCTCCATATCTTCACCGAATTCCAATCCCTATTAATGGAAAAGGTACAAGGGTTAATAGCGGATGGGATTCATTCGCCGTCGGCATTAATTACTGGTAAGCATCAAAGCATTCATGTCAGTAGGGATGTAAACCGATAGGATAGGATACAAATTGGATGTATTCGGCTTCGACTATTTCCTAATCGAATATAAATACCCCGAAACGAAAATAGATGTATATCGAATTTGGATTTTCAACAATCTGTTTACTCTCTAGCTATAATCCATCTTTTTAAGTTGTTTTAGCTCTTTTTCTCGTTCTTTAGAACCTGTCTAGACTTCAAGAACTCTTAAAATCATTAATTAATTATTTAATTGAATCGGATAATTTGGATTTTAATCTAGACTCCCTTTGATCAGATACATATACCCCTAAATGGATACGAATGCTAATTCAAATTCAAGTTTGGATTTCGACCATCCATTTACATCCCTCCATTTCAGGATAACTTCGATAGCTCCATTGAATTGGTCAACCCTATTAGCTATTGATTTCGAGAGACAACTTAACCATGGCACTTGTAACTTGCAAGTCCTAGGGCAATTCATCAAATCATAAACTTAAAACTCATGGAATAAAGTTGGTTGTGTCGCTCTTTTAATTGGACCATGTGGGAGTTGATGTCGCGATTATGACTTTTTGGAATGTGACAATCGTTCACAGCAGCTGCATTGGTGTAGAGAATCAAGTAGTTGGGAGCCCCTTGGATCGTGTGCCTATGTATATCCAGATACTCTCAACCATCCGATGTTGATCACATCTCACTGCTCGCTGCAGAGGACGTGGATTCCTGTTTTTGGATATCTTGGGTTTGGAATTTGAATTGATCATGTATCAAATTTCAATCTAAAATATAAATTCTGTCCTCTCATTTAAACAAGATTTGAAAATTGGAGTCGGTGTTTGGCTTATCCTTGATTAATTTCGATATGGATTAGTTTGAATTGGCCAAGATCTTCTACTGTTAGGATAAAAAAATTACAAAATCCTCACAACACAACTCCTTATGATATAACCCTAATATATATGTTTTGCGCATTACATAAAAAAATCCTTATCTTAGAAAGTATAAAATTACCCTTACTAAATAATTCTAAGAATAACTCATAAAATAATTCTTAAATTAAATTGAGATCAGGCTCACCAATAACAAGATACTCATCAAATCCGATGCAATAAGAACCACCCAACATCATTATTAATAGCTGCATTTAACGAATTGGACCTAGATGTTCAACAACCAAATGTCTATGCATTGAATGATTTTGATGATTCCGTAAGCTATAGTGAAAATGTCAGATACAATATTTAGTCAGGATCAACTCATTTTGCTCTTAGTACCAAAGTAGTAAATCCTCCACAAGAATTTGGTAACCCAGTTTATACTTAAGACTTCCTCACACCTCTCATGGTGATTTATACATTACGCATAAGATACGGCCTCCTCATGTAGGTCTTATACTTTTTTGGTAGAAACAGATTCATTCATTATCTTGTGTCGAGTACGTCTTATACTAACATGTCTCATTTTCAGTTAAAACAAAATTTTCTAAGTTGTAATATAAAGACATCGAAAATTTTGAGACCTCCCAAATTGTAGAAAGATAAGAAGTATAGTAAAATATAGAGGATATATGGATGAATTTGAAATTTTAAAATGCAATCAAAATTTCGGACCACAAAACAATATGACAATTTTGGACTCGTCCCTCTCTCGCCTCGTTGCAATAAAATGTATTTGTCTTTTTTTTTTTGTTTTTTTTGGTAAAGTGAAGATGTATTTGTTAGCCTCGCGAGCACCACAAACTCAGACATTCCTCCAGTTTAGTGGATAATGAGCAATAGAGCTTTTCATCAATGTTTGATACCTCCACTGTGGAGGGGTGGTGTGGGGTAGAAGTTGGGGAGAAGCTACTTTAGCCTTTTTACCAAAAGCAGAGACCAACTTTCTTTCGTTGCGCCTTCCTCTTCTGTCCATCTCCTCTCCTCTCCACTTCACATAACACTAGAAATCGCAACTCACGGTTTATAACTGAGATGAAATTCTAGGGTTTGGTCAGACCGCAATCATGGGTTTAGAAATTGAAGACGGTACGTCTCCTCACTCCTCTTGTCCTTTTCCTCTCCCCTTTGTCTTGGTTCTTGAACGTTTAACAATATTTGTTTGTTGATTTGAATTCCTGCAACTGATCGTCTTTGTTCTTCATGGGCTCTGAAGGAGGGGAGAAGGAATCGGAGAAGGGTCTGAGCACTTCAGCCGACCCTCTGCCTTCGCCTTCTCCGTCACCGACGGCGACGGCTTCTGCTCCGGCTCTGGTCCTGTCGAATTCCGGGAAAAGGATCGACCAAGGAGGAAAGAAGAAGTACGTAAAGCAGGTGACCGGTAGGCATAATGACACTGAGCTTCATTTGGCGGCTCAGCGAGGTGATCTGATGGCTGTGAAGCAGATTCTCTCTGATATCGACACCCAAATGGTCCGTACGATGAGCGGGGCAGATTTCGATGCTCAGGTGGCGGAGATTCAGTCTGCCGTCGTAAATGAGGTCAATGAGCTGGAGGAAACTGCGTTGTTTACGGCAGCTGAGAAGGGACATCTCGATGTGGTGAAGGAGCTTCTGAAGTATTCCACCAAGGAGTGCATTTCCAAGAAGAACCGCTCGGGCTTCGATCCCTTGCATATAGCTGCCAATCAAGGACACCACGGTAATAATTTTCAATCAACTGTCTACTTCTTTGTTCTTTTTAAATCGTGTAGAGGCCTTTTTCCCCCATTCCGTTTTTGTAATTTTGGACGGCGCTAGTTTTAAATCAGCTCAAGAAAGTTGGGGGTTGCTCTGAGAAATAGAAGGCGTGTTTAGGTTTCATGTGTTATGTGAGTGTAGATTTATAAAATTGATACTCTTATACTATCTTTTAGTCTGTGTTGTAAACGAAAAAGTTTTACGATGGCTTAATCAACCTGCTTGAACTCAATGTAGGCATGCTACAGAGACTACTTTGCAGAGAGATTCCATTTGTGTACATATTCTACAGATCAGATCTCCCTCCCCTTCATCTTAATAATCATGAACATTATTAGTTGTTGAACTTGACGCCTGCAACTGCGACACTTGGCCAACAAATCCAACTGTGAAATTAACTTCGTTATCATAAGAAGTCTCTTTGGGAAGACAGGATTTTCCACAAAGCATGTGTGCATTCATTTCCAATTTTACCCATCGTACTGTTGCCACTCGTTCATTTCTATTTTTTGGGTTTGGCCACTCACCCATCTAGGGCTGTGGCCATTTTCGTAGGTGTGTTGTTTCTTTATTGCTGAGTATTTGACTTCATAAAGCTTGATTGGGTATATAACCCGTCTTATAATTTTTATTTTATTTATGTATTTATTTTGTTTAGTTGATTCGTATGTATTGGCCATGCAACAATTTGGAATCACTTTAGAAGGAGTCCTAATTTGGTTTATTGCAGAATGCTGTGGAAATGGAGTGTGAAGGTATTTTATAGTCAATGCCTTCTCTCATCCATGGCTTATTCTTAGGATATCCACTACTGCCTCTTTCAGTTAGTCGTAACCAGATCTCCTCTATTTGGACGCTGGTTTTGCAATATTCTGACATTGTCTTGATAGTTAGGTCATCATCTGTTGATCCATGTTTGGATCAAAAGCTCTATGGGTTCCCTATTACCTTTATGGGGCTTTGAGTTAGTATGGGTCATATGTCTCGTGGAATGTTTGAAAGCAATAAATATAACTTCATCACATTGATTCAACCCTGTCTATCAGTATGATTAAGAGGCTACAGTGTTGCTTTTATTGTTATAAAAATTCATGAAGTAATACTTGCTCCAGAAAAAAAAAAGAAAGGAAAAATAAAGTAAAAAACAGAAAAGAATTATTGTATCTGTTATAGCAGCCATTATAACATTTTCTCTGCCTTGTTTTGGAAGAGCATGGAATGCTCTTCTGGTTTAGGAGGATCAAATGTGGTCTTCTTCTTGAATAACACTATGTCTTCATTAAAGTCTACAACTCTTGGAATTGTGAGAGAGCATCATAAGATATCTGCTTTTGTCGTGATCTCATATTTGAACCGCTATGTACTCAAGATTTCCAAATTTTTACTTGGCTTCTAGAGGCTGTTAGCAGACTTTTCTTTCAAGTTCTGTTAGTTAGACAATCTGGTTATATTGTACCTCTTAGTTGTAGGCTTCATGTGGCATTAGGTGATTGGTTGAGTTGTTAAAATATCAAACTTGAGAAGTTTGGATGTCATGGTCAAGTTTGTCTTATTTTTTTCATGCAAATTGATCTGCCGGTTTAGAGGTTCAGAACCTGACAAATTGACTTGATGGGGTTGTTTGGGATACTTGAAATTGATTCATTTTTTTCTGAAGCTTTTTATGCATATGTAGTTATGAGATTTATGGTGTAAGAAAGTTTCCTCAGGGCTGGATTTTGTTTGTAATGTTTCTTATGCAATTTACGGACTTCCTCAATATTTCGAACTGCTGTGATTGGGAGTAGTGGATTGAATTGTATTGCGGCTTGAAATTGTTGGGCGGGCCTATAACCATAGGCTTGAATTTATCCTGCACCAATTTTCTGTTTTAAAATGTTATGGCAACATTTCTCTTGGAACTTTCACATACAGTTAAAGTGATTATCCCTCTGCAGCTGTTGTCCAGGTGCTACTTGACCAAGATCCAGGATTAAGCAAGACACTTGGCCCCTCAAATTCTACCCCTCTTATCTCTTCTGCACATAGAGGTCATATGGCAGTAGTTAAGGAATTGCTTTCAAAAGATTCTAGCCTGGTAGAGATTTCTCGTTCCAATGGGAAAAATGCGCTACATTTGGCTGCCCGACAAGGGCATGTCGAAATTGTAAGAGCATTACTAGACAAGGATCCGCAGTTGGCACGGAGGACTGACAAGAAAGGGCAGACAGCTTTGCACATGGCTGTAAAAGGGCAAAGCTGTGAGGTTGTGAAACTGCTTATTGATGCAGATGCAGCCATAGTGATGCTCCCTGACAAGTCTGGTAACACAGCATTGCATGTGGCCACCAGAAAAAAACGAGCAGAGGTATTTCTTGGTGGTGCTACACTTTTTTCTTTAGAATGTGCTCTAGATGCCTGCGAACCTAATTTCCAAGTGGCTTACAATTAATCTATCTCTAGATATTTTAGACAGTCAAGAGTTTGTGAATTACTGCATGCCCAGCTGGCATCAAATTGTTCTATTCGGGTGTCATGCTTGATGTATGGGATCAATTTGTCTACTTTTCAGATTCCTGAAGGAACTTTGAAAATTTTATTTTTCAATGAAGGGGAGAATTAACATTTTCGGCTACTAAATTTAAATCTGCCTTCCCTTTGCAGTGAAGAGAAAAAAACAGTGAATACCTTGGAATTTTTAACATCAGTCTAAATCATATGATTTACTGTTAGGACATGGTTAGCACATTCTCAGAAATCTGAAAAAGGTCCATCTTATAAAACCTATGAACAAATTTACAACATCTCCACTAGTAGTAGTAGTAGGTCCTTTTTTTATTGTTATACAATTCTATTTGTCCACTTTTAGCTGAAATACCATTCAGAAATCCTGTGGAAGATTTTGCATTGTCTCATCCCAAATCTTGATGTTCTGGTCTTCTGCGTCATCGGAAGAAGGTATTCTGGTGTTTCTGATCATTTGGGTTTTTCGTGAAGACCGGTTTGAACAGTTGCTCTCAAACAGGGGAAAAAAAAAAGATTTAATGCATAAAACAACGAGGTAAGTTCTCACTATCTTTGGGTTTTGTCGAGTTTTGGTGCTAAGCTGAATGGTATCGATGTAGGATTAAATGCATTAATTTCTTCAGGAAAGCATGATTGAGAATCAGTAGATAAGAAATCGGTGAGTGCCCCCACACCTCCCCCAAAAGAGAAGAAAGAAATTGTGATTATTTATTTTGTTTCTATTAAAAATTGCTTCAGTTTTAACTGGGGAAGATTCCAGTTTCTTTGTGCTTGCCTTGGAATCAAACTATGCCATGGATTTCTTCGTGCATTTTAAGACCTTTTTTCTATTCCAAGCAGTTCACTGAGTTTTTTATTGATTGGTTGCACATGTAAATGGAAGTCCAGTTAGCATTCGTATGACATATTTGGGTGGTGGAGTTGGGATTTTAAAGAATTAAGGTTATTCTTATTTCTTGCAGATAGTAAATCAGCTTTTGCTTCTACCTGACATGAATGTCAACGCCCTAACCAGAGACCACAAGACAGCCTTTGACATAGCTGAAGGACTGCCCCTTTCAGAAGAATCTGCTGAAATAAAGGGGTGCTTGGCCCGCTGCGGTGCTGTCAGGGCAAATGAACTAAACCAGCCAAGGGATGAGCTGAGGAAGACCGTAACAGAGATTAAGAAAGACATCCATTCCCAGATTGAACAGGCCAAAAGAACCCACAAGAATGTCCACGGGATTGCCAAGGAGCTCAGGAAGCTGCATAGGGAAGGGATCAACAATGCCACCAATTCTGTGACTGTGGTAGCAGTGCTCTTTGCTACAGTGGCATTTGCAGCTATCTTCACTGTACCTGGTGGGGATGATAATAATGGGACGGCAGTGGTGGTGAGCAGCCCTTCATTCAAGATCTTCTTCTTATTTAATGCAGTTGCACTCTTCACATCCTTAGCAGTCGTCGTGGTACAGATCACACTGGTTAGAGGGGAGACAAAATCAGAGAGGAGGGTTGTGAAGGTGATTAACAAGTTGATGTGGTTGGCGTCTGTGTGCACATCTGTGGCGTTTATTGCTTCCTCGTATATAGTGGTGGGCCGACATCATCAATGGGCAGCTATTCTGGTTACTGTCATTGGGGGTGTCATTATGGCTGGAGTTCTTGGCACCATGACATACTATGTGTTGAAGTTTAAGCGAAACCGAACCATCAGAAAGAAGGAGAGGCATTCAAGGAGGAGCGGGTCAAGCTCTTGGTATCACTCCGAGCTGTCTGATTCAGAGGTCAACACAATTTATGCCCTGTAAGACGGATCCTTAGAATGGACGTCAATGGTACTGTTTTATCTGTCTCTGTAAAGCCTGAACCCCTCTCCCCTTATTAAAAAAAAAGAAAAAGAAAAGAAGGAAATATCTGGTGCAGGTTTTTTGACACTTTGTATATATATATATATATATATATAGGGAAATCTGGGAATGGAGATTGGGGATATAAAATCTGAAGTTCTTTAAACAAGGTAAGTGACCATGTAACTCATTATATGCCAAGTTTGCTGGCGCCGAAAGATACTAGGATGACCCATTTTCTTTAAGATATCAATCTCCGACTCATGCGATTATTGCTCATACGATGCATAACGATCAATTAAATTGAGACTTCCATGCCATGCCACGCTCGCAGTTCCTTGCGGACACCTCTAGCTCTGTTCGATGGTGGAGCCATTAACAACTTCAATGGAATACCTAAGCAAAGAATTGCTGGAATAAGATCGAATCCCCAATTTAACGAAAAATTAATAGAGGCAGCGGACAATCTGAAAGATTAATGCTACTTCTGTGAGTCGATGGTTTGAGGTTAAGGACCTCAAATTTTGCAGGTCCAATTGGGTTCTGCCCTTTTGAGTGTGATGAAACAAACCTAGGCCCAAAAGGCGATCAACATAATTAGCACTATATATATCCAAATGCCTACACGAATATCTGCATCTTCCCTTTAGCCACGTTCACCCATGGGTTCTAGGAAGCAGTATGCATTATTCGCCCGATTCCCGATTCCCGATTCCCGATTCCCGATTCCCGATTCCCGATTCTTATTGGTATCAGCGATTCAGCAGAGACTGATGCCGAAACATTGTTGCAGCTTGCAGGATCGTGTAGTGAATTGTGAAGTTTCATCCCATTGGCCGTTAGTCGTTCGTTTCGAATCGTATTTCGTATGGTCAAGGTCCCCATAATAATCAGCGATCAATTCACCAAACCCCTTCGTATTCCATTTCATGATTCCACGAGGGATGCTGGCAGTCCAAAGTCCGAATTACGCTGGCTCCGTGTCTGTCGCGTCCCAGAGCGACGAACTCACAGAGGGACTGCGTAGGATCGGATTTGTTGGGTAGGGAAACGGCTTGTTCTTCGCGGAGTGGTGTTGCCGCAGAAAACATATTCCAGGGTCAAGGTACCAAGCAGTCGTTAGTCGTGGCTTTGATACCTGAATATCGATGGAGAATGCGGAGCCGCCGCCTCCTCCTCCTCCTCCTCCCTCTCCTCATTCATTCAATCTTCTGTTGAAGTGCCCCACTGGTCTCTTACCCTCACAGGTTCGCCTCTCTGAGCTCTACCTACCCCCTTTCCCCCACCTCCTTTTATTTATCCTTTCGAGAAAAAAGTTATTTACTGGATTGTTCTCATTTTCTAGTCACTTGATGGTATTCGTTTCTTCTTTATTAAATTAAATTGATCAATAATCTATTGCTGGATTTAAGGTTTCCGTGGACTTTAGTGCATCTTACGACAGGATTCCGCACCAAGACACCGACTTGGAGAACACCATTGCTGAGGTGGTTTCGTTTTCTCACTATTGTTGTCTTCTTGACCCTGCTCTAGGCACGCATGGTACTGTCTGCTATTTACCTCGTCTTCTAGCGTTAATGTAACATTTTGTTTTGGCTAGATATGGGATCGACGGATTAGAGAGAACCCATCTCTGTACGATGGTAAAAAATTTAGGGTATGTTTCCTCTTTCCTTGTTTTGATTTTGCAGAATTTTGTTCCTTTTTGCTATAATCTTTCGTATTTGAATGTGTAATTTTCCAGAAAATCTGCTTTGGTTCTATAATTGCATTGAGCTTCTATTTAATACCGCTGCATCATGGTCTGAACTGGCAATGAATTGTAAATGACCATTATGTAAACGAGAATTGTGGGATTTGAGAAAGGTCTAAACGACAATGAGGGAAGGAAACATAGACACCTAGGCTTTTAATGGGCTAAGAGTTGGGGAGAGGGGTCAAGGAAACTTATCAGTGGAGATAATTTTTTTTTTTACCCAGTGCGTTATTACAAAAAATTGGGAAGACAACTACCAAGAAAAGTGACGGTATCTTCATTCAGTCATAAAATTGTCATCCAAAGAAGACACTACCCCAACACATCATATGGTTGAATTCTTTTAGATCAACCATGCTTAAATATGCTTCCCTGACATGTGCAACTAGGAGGAGGACGAATGACAAAGAAATAAAAAAAAAAACGTATTTTATAACTAGAAATTTGATTTTTCCAACAAAATTTTTCCATTGAAACAGATGGAGTTGTAGAGAAAAATCGTTAATGTTGATCTAAGGTGTTTGAAGTTATAAAATCTCTAGGACTGAATGATTCTTGAATTGAAGTTTGGAAATGCATGGGAAATGATGTCCCTATTTGGCTAGCCAGCCTTTTGAGTTATTCACCAACTCCATTAGAAGGGAGAAAATGCACATGACTGGAGGAAAAGTATATGGTACCTTAATCCAGTACATAGCCAGCGAGCAATTAATCTGTATTACGTTGGTTTATCCTTAAGTTGGGCTGACAAGGGACCACTTTAACATCTAGCCAACAGTTCAGGTTGAAGGGCCAGTTATGGGAAGCAGTGAGGGTGGGATGTGTCTCCAATCACTGGTTGGGGTTTTCTTTGATTTATCCTCAACTTGGGTTGCAAGGGTATGGTCCAGTTCAATTCTTTATATTTTTTCATTTGGTCAGTCTTCTAATTTTGATCAACTGAGTTGTAAGTTTTTTCAATTGCGGTCAACTGTCTTTTACAGTTTTACTTAGGTTAGATTTGGAATCAAAGGGGAATCAGAGCAAAAGCCCAAGTATATATGGATTATAAAGAAATTGCTTGATTACATATTGTTTAATTATTTTGCATTAGGTTTTTTAGATCTATTTTTTGGATTATTCTATTTTAAATTTGGGGGGGTGTTTCCTACCTGGTAGCAAATGCTACACAGGCAGGCGACAGCCAAAAAGCGCCCCCTATCGGTTCAATCAATAGTGGGCAAAGAAGTCATTTCATGTGGGGAGGAGAGAAATAGAGAGAGGAGGTGCTAGTGGAGGCTACGCTCCCGGACAAGAAACTTTCTCCCTTTAAATTTTAATTGGATTAGAATCTCTAGAAGTAGCTCCAATTGAACTTCTGTTTGTAGGGCTTGAAGTACCCTGAATTTCTTGGAGGACTTATTGCACATGAATGACTCCTGTTATATTTGTTTGTGCATTCTGCAGTATGGGGGGCTTGTATTGTATAAGCATGGTGATTTGAACCAAGTGTCCCATGTATGCCTTCAACTTGGTTTGACCGATTACAGGTCTCTCTCTCTCTCTCTCTCTCTCTGTATGTGTGTGTGTGTCTTTTCCGTGAGTTATATTATTTGGGAACTTTGTGGACTCTTATATTGGTTATTGTGGGCAGATGTCATTTACAGCAAATCTATATTGCAATTTGAAGAATCTAAAAGTTATGGTACTCAACTGCTGTCTTAACTGTGGATAATTAGGGGGTCTTTCACAGTTTTAACAGATAATACAACTAAGTCTTAAGTTCTAAGGATGGAATATTTAACTTATTGGTCTAACACCTTTTATTTTTTGGGGAGGGGGGACGACAATGGGTAGATGGTTCAATGGAGGGACAACCCATTGTTAGAAAGCCGCTGCATGTAATCGATGGATGAAAAAAATTGGTTGGCACTGGGTTCTGCAATTTGATGCAGTACAAGGTCGTTCTTCTTTTCATAAATATGAAAAGACTGGAACTGTCTTTCATCAGTAGTAGTCTATACCTGATAGTTTTTAATTTTCAAATGGATTTCTGAAGAATCATGATCAATCCTGGGGAGAATCCTGTTCTAAGATTGCATAGGTAATTCACAGACCCAACAGAAATCCAGTTTTTGTTTGAATAGTTAATGACATTCCTTGGACATACAAACCCTTTGGTTTTTGTTTGGCCCCCCCCCCCCCCCCCTTTTTCATTTTTTTGCATAAAATTTCTACTTGGTTTGAAGTGGTGGATTTGATAGAGATATGCCATTAATTGGATAAAATGAATTTTTTTTTATGAGATGAGCGTATTTCCCTTACACTTGAACTCTAATTTCAGCCCATGTGCATCCGCCTCCCCCTTGATAAGTTGAGTGAGACTAAAATTTGTGAATGATCAAACAAACATGAATCTATTTGCTATATTAATGCTGTATTAGGAGAATATTATGCACCTGTAAGTAAAAAACTAGTAATATTTGAGGATCTTACCAAAAAAAAAAAAACATTTGAGGACAAAGCAAGGAAAACTAATTGCTGCATGAAACGTGAGATCCCAACTATTGAGGACAAAGCAAGGAAAACTAATTGCTGCATGAAACGTGAGATCCCAACTATTGAGGAAGTAACAATCTTGAGGCCATTGAACTCCTTTATGATTTGCAACCAAGGGAAAAAGTGGCTTCTCCTTTCCACCAATTCCATAGAACCAACCTTATTCTCAAAGCAGTACATGTTCCTTTTCTCCAAAAGTCCCAGCAAATGACAAAACATGTCATTCTTTGATGGAAAGGACCATATATCCCAATCTTGGATATGTGCAAGCTGGGTTCTGGGCTTACAAAACTTACTTTATCTTCTCACCATCCTCTTTGGAACAGATATTTATTTCATATTTCCTTCCCAATCGATCAAAGTTTTCGACTCTAAGCTGTTCTTAGGCAATGCTGTCTGGCAAAAGAAGGCAATTTTTCTGTGGGTTGGTGTGCCTCAAATGAGCCTTATTAGACTTCAGGGATCTCCTTCTAATTGTAGCAGAGAAAAGGATTTCCTGCTTATATCCTATTTGAGATTTCTTATCACTTAGGTGATCAATGGAGAGTTCTTCAATGGTTCAACCTGGCTAGGTTCTTTAGTTGAGACCCAATCATCCAATTTCTCCTAGACCTTGGAACCACTTCCCTGTTATCCAATCAAGCCGGGAATGCATTTGTACATATTTCATTATATTTTCTTCCTTTTGTCCGCCTTATCCATAAAGTGCTATATTGTTACTGAGCCACGACTGTTTGCTAGGATTATGTCTAGAAATTTCAGCGTGGCATGGTGTTACTTGAAATGTATATTTGGACTCTCTGTATTATTTTAATGTCTTCTGCACAAATAATGATTGATGTATGTCATTTAGGACTTTTGTCGGCACAAATTTAAATCCGCTATGGGAGAAGTTCCTTGTTCCTTCAGAAGGTAATGTTGCAAGCAATTAACACATAGATTGGATATAATATGCATCATCCTGTTATTTCCATCCTTCATCTTGGACTTGGAATTTCCTAGCTGATTAGCAACATATCAGTACCTACGCTAGCAGTTGGTGATGCTTTCTGTTTTGTGAAGTTTCAATTCAGAGTCTTTTCTTGCCCTAACACTTCAATGAGAAACATTACTGATTCCTTTTAGGTATGGCAATATATTAAGGCTGAAGATACACCCTCTGCCATATCTGTATTTATGTGATATTAATTATTCATTGACAGTGGAAAAAATGGCCTTGCAACTTTTTATATGTAGGAGCTACACGAATCTTGTTTTTGCACTTGTTAAGCCTGATTTGATGTGTTTAAAATTTCTTTAGGAATCAAGGGTCGAAATATTATCATTCCCTGACATGATTATTCCAACACTTCACCCCAAAAAAAAAAATAAAGACATGATTATTCCAACATGATTAAAAAAATCCATTTTCGAAGTAGTTGTTTCAGTGGAGAGTAGGAATGGTGGAAAATAGTTGATTTCTTATGCGACTCACATTGGGACTTCTTTAGGTGTCATGAAACCTTATAGCATTGAAGAAAGTCAAAGTTGTATGGGATGGTTGGACTGTTTGGGAAAAGGTTTCAACTGGGTGGAGGCAGGTTCGGAAAAGTGTGTCATTGCGCTGTTTGCCATCCAAAGCCCATATGATTATTAAATTGTATTGGGAACGCATGCCAGAGCCCAGCCCATTTATAACAAAGCGGGTTCAGGTAGTTTGTTTAAAGACTAAAATGTTGAATTAGTAATGAACAGTTTTAAATTTAATTATTTCATTTTGATAGAAATATGTTGATTGGGCACTTGGGCTTATTCAAGCAGATTTGGAAGAGTTTGGTAGGTTAATTAAGTGGGCCAAGCGAGTTTAGGTGGGGACTGATAGGGTACACTTGTACATTAGTATGGGCCCCTGCTTGAGTTCAACCCATTTATTTATTATACTATAGGGCCTAATTTGATGACAGCCTGATAATGGCTTGGGCCAGGTAGTACAACAGGCTAGGCTGGCAATGCTGAGAATTGATATACCTAGTTTGAGCAAAACAACTTTCTTTTTTGGGGTTGTTTTTCTAATCTTTAATATTTTCAGAAGGGTAATTTTGGTATTTTGGTCTTAATTATTTTATTTTAAGTCGGATTTGAAATAGTCAAGTTTAATATTATCTTTGGTTAGTTATCATCTGTAGGTTTGTCCATGTATAGTTTTGAGTGTTTTCACTTTGTCTTTAGAAGTCTACATAAAGTTGGTACCTGTCCATTCTTCTTGTTACATAAGAGATTGGCTCTATTGTCCTGCAGATGACTCAGTTCATTGTCAACACACCTCAAGTCCCTTGGGTAATGGTGCAGTTGTAGAGACAGCTGATAAAAGGATCGTCGTCTTGCAAAGAAGCAATAATGTAGGAGAATTTCCTGGACATTTTGTTTTCCCAGGAGGCCATCCAGAGGTAACCGTTGTGAACTAGAAATAGAATTTGGTAATTGTTAGATGATTTGTATCCATTGTGCTAATCTAGATATAGAACTATATGCTCCTCTTTCTTTTCTTTTTATTTTTCTGAATTACCTCTAAGAAATATGCCACACATGAGACGATGAAATCATTCACTTCATATTACTAAATCTTGATGGGGATGTTTGCCTATCTCTCTCTTTTTTTATTTTATCTTTCCAGTGATTGGTTTTCCTTTTATTAATTATATTTGTGAATTTTTATTTTATTCATTATATTTGTGAATTTACATTTTCTGCTTTACAACCCTTTGAAGCATGGGTGTCTATTGTAGCAATTGCTGTCAGCACCGCAGCCTCAGTGCTTGCTTGTACATGTTGTTTGTTTTATGCATTTCAGTTGTTTACAAAATGTGTTCTATTGCTTGCAGCCACATGAAATTGGAATATTAGCCCATCAACATGAAAAGGACTCAACAGATTTCAGGCATATAAGCGAGGGGGTTTCACAGGAAATGTTTGACAGCATTATACGTGAAGTAGTTGAAGAAATTGGAGTGCCTGCACCATCTCTGGTTAAGTTACAATGACTCAGTTAAACTGGGGATCACCTTCCATATATTATTTTATGCTTTCACATGAAATCTTTCTGTCCTTATGTTGCCTGAGACTGGTAGTTTTTCTGTTACTGGTTGGGCTCTAGTATTTTGTCTTCTCTTCTTTTGCATTTTTGGTTATTTCAGCACATTGGACGTGCACTCAATGTTTCACTGCGTCATGGTGAACACAATCTTGTTTTATGTATCTGAATTATCAGAAAAATTATGTGCTCCGTGTCAACTATTTACTTTAATGGCAATGTGTATCTTTGTTTAGGTGGGTCAAATCTAATTCAAACCCCTGTTTAACTACTGTGCAATGAGGATGACATGCTAAACCAATAATATGCGGCTTTACTATTCCGGTTTATTTCAATTTCATATTTGGTTCTTCACTGAAAGGCTGATCACTGGTTACAATGCTGCCATTATCTGATTTCGTTTCGTTCTAGTTCTTTAGTTTCAGTTTCTCTTTTGAACCCTTCACTTCCATCAATTTCCGGCGTTCCTAGTACTGGTCAAATTCTTTTGAATCAAACTTTGCAGGTCTTAAATTTCTGTTGTGATAATCGTATGATTAAGGTTTCCGATTCATCTGATCTGTTTTGCTCAAATTACTGAAATTTATTTTGTTCTGGTTTGTTCCTTTTTCCATCGATCCGTAACTTTTCAGGATTTCTAATACTGTATTCTGTTAGGGGGTTAGAAACCCATTAGTTAGGCAACAGTTTAGTTCTTTCTGATGGACCCAAATGGTGACTAATGGGGATTCATGATTGTAGTACAATGGAAAATAGCATTTAATTGAAGGGGAGGGTGTCTCCTTGGGGGCTGGAGCATATATCTTGTCTTATCAGGGATTCTCGATCTTTAGAATTCCATGATCTTTTTGTTCCTTTGGATGACTAGTGGCGAATCGCATTGTGGATGAATTAGCTTAATAAGGGTTTTCTAGAGTTCCTATGTGTTGGGATGCATGTTTTTAGCAGAGTAGTGGGTGCCCATGTTATGTATGTGGGAGTCCAGCTAGACTCTCCCTTTTTTTTTTGCTGAAAAGAAAATGTTAATTGTTCCGCGGCATACAGTTTGCATCCCCATTCTTGTTATTATTTCCTGTGAAAATATAAACAGAACCTTATGCTTTATGCTGCATGTGGAGCTATGAATATGATGTTCTATCTGTGTCCTCTAGGAAGGGATAGTATTTGTCTGATGACTGTCATTGGTTTCATTTTTATGTTTTTTACTTGCATTCTAGTAATGGGGATTAATGTTTGTCTTGCTTCTACCCATCTGATATCAATTTTGTGGGCTTTTGCAGAGCAATCCTGTCTTTATCGGTATATCTCGCAGGGAGTTGAATGTCAGACCAACTGCTTTTTTCTTTATTAGATGTAATCTTGAGTCGCAGGAAATTCAACAACTATATTGCAATGCACAGGATGGCTATGAGTCAACACAGCTCTACTTTGTTTCAATGGTTAGTGTCATATTTTCTGAAAGTATCAAAATTATATATGGGAAGGGTTTGCTGCCAATGGAAGCACACACATGAGCATCCATGGGAAGGGGCGGGTTGGTCATTTCATTGCCCCATGTGAGGGCGCAGGGGAATGCTGCCAAGCAGCGATCTTTTTCCCATTATATATACTCTTTGGCTATTTATTGCTTATTCACATTTTACAGATTTAATAAAGCCTGAGCATTTAAGTTTTGCATATTTCATCTTTACTGGTAATTCTTTCTAAATATCAGAGTGAGTTGGAGAACATGACATCTAAAATGCCTGGCTGCCACGCTGGTGGATTTGCTCTCTACACGTTGATGGTAGAAGCTTTGATGGGCATCTGATTGAGAAGAGAAGCCCAGAGCTGCTGCTCCTATCAAGGTTATCACCCTTATTGATATGGTTTCCAATGGAACTATTTGACCATTTTCTGTTGTGGAGCCCATAATTTTATATAGTTATGAGGTTTATACAGGTGAATTGCTTCATATATTCCCTTTGTGTATGGGTAGACAATAAAGCATCCTTCATATTCTAGCTGTGGCAGCATCACTTGTGCATCTTAACTGCTTCCCTGCTAGATTGTCTATCCAGAAGTCCAGTTTTATGTTCTACCCAAAAAAAAAAAAAAAAAAGTTTTATGATCATAATCATTCAAACTGTTCGAGAAAATGTATGTAGACTATAGAGCATGGATCATAGCATCTAATCAAATGGATGAATTGGAAACCCCTGGTGCATCTCTATCAGGAAGCTTGATTCTCCACTTTGGGTTCGTTGAGGATATTTTTGTTACTTTGATTATTGGACCAGTTTTTAATCAGAGTTTTTGGTCAGTTTAATACTTTAAGCCCTTTTTGGATAACGGGGGAGTGGTGGGATGGGAATAAATGGTGTAGGAAAGTTGTCGAACGTTTACCTAAACATGGTATTTTCCTTCTTGGAGCAGTGTCTTCTCTGCGTAGAAGTCCTCTTCAGTGAGCGGTAGTGAGCATTCTTCACTGTCATTCACTGTTTATCACAGAGGATTTGAACCCTTCTTCTTCACCCCATCCCTTTCAGAATCCCATTGATTCTCGTGGGGTTCATGTGGGGAAGTAGAGATAAGCAGCACATGGTGGTTGTGGTTGACAAAGCAACAGGTGAGGGAGTGGTGGTTGCACGAAGTGTAGCATTGCCACACTTATTCTTTGCCGGAGGGTGGGGAGAACGTATATCTCTCTCTCTCTCTCTCTCCCCCCATTAATTATCTTGCTCCCTCCATTGAAGAGACCACCTTGTCACTTTGTTTTGGATTGAAGAAATATCTTATCTTCATAATGTATTGTGGAGACAAAATTGGTAATATTCAGAGCTTCTGAGAGCCGAGAGCAGTAGTAGTTCTTGCAAAGGGATCAAAGAAAAAGAGCCTAGGGAAGTTGTAGTGGGGGTTCTTCAGAAAAGCGGTCTTAAGACTTGAAGATGAGGAATTATAGATGCCTAAGATGGTCCCCACCCTTCTCTTTGTTCCGTCCTCTCTTTCCTCGCTCTCGCTCTGTTTTGAACATTGCAACAGAAAATAAAAGAACATTCTAAGTAAGGATGTGAATTTGAAATCGAAATCGTTTATCGAAATCGAACTAAGCTGTTTATACAAAATCATAAATCCGTTTGGTAAATGATTCAGTTTTGGTTTCAAGTTTAAGACCAATTAGTTAAATGGGTCATCGAATTTAACCGTTTAACCCGATGGTTTCAAATCAAATTGATACCGTGAAAATCGAACTGTTTAAACCATCAAAACCGATCTGATTAATCCATATAATAATTAAATATTTGGTTGTTTTAACAAAACATAATGGTTTCTATAAATAAATAATAAAAAAATAAAAAACAAAACAAAACAAAACAAAACATAATAGTTTAAATTAGGGACGAAATAAGGACCATAGAGGCTGTCCAACAATCTATTCAATAATTTACTCATATTATGTAGTCATATAGTTAAATTCTTGCTTGTTCAATGCCTCATTTAATTTGATACAAGATTGAAGCGTTTATCAACAGAAGCAAATTTTAGTAAGCATGCGAATAAACTAACAAATCGATTACTAACCCTATGGAATAAACCGTGATCAAAACCGTTTAAAACTGTGAAATCGACATGGTTTAAAAACCGTGAAACCAAAACCGTTTACTAAACGGTTGCGGTTTCAAAAAATGCAACCGTTTAGTAAATGGTGCGATTTTGATTTCAATCAAATAAATATAAACCAAATCAAATCACATCGTATACATCAAAACCAAACCGATTAACACACCCTTAATTCTAAGGCCAGCCAAATGAACGTTTAGATGGAAAATACGGACAATCCCTCCTTATTACTGTCTTCATTAGTCTATCCTTAGATTCCTAGTTATATAAATACAATCATTATGAGAAATCCTAACCACTCTTAAGAATTTAGAATTATAATTTAGAATTAAATGAGAAATACAGAGAAGGAAAGAAAAAGTCTCTTCTTCATTAGGGGTTTTCCATTGAAGGAGATCGTGTATCGATGGGTCCAAGTCTTGCGTTCTATTGGAGGATTTAATCTATGTATGTCAACCTCAAGGTAATCTTGATCTCTTTTTGTTGTTCGATTGGCAAATACCCTAATGCATACTTAGGAGATGTTCTTAACAGTCAAGAAAAACATTGGCGAAGGTGAAAAGAAACTGAATCCATATTCTAATGTCCATGTGGAGAAACAAAACAAAATTCCAATTGATGATTTTATGGTCAAATTCCCCTTATAAAGAGTCAATGGCGGAGTTAGTGGAAAAGAGTTCAGAACATTATTTCTCAACCTAATAATGGTCACAGGTCTTCGCGATCAACTCTACTCATTTTCCTACTCTAATCCCTTTTTGTCTTTCCCCAACGACCTACTGCTTTGTATTTAACAATTTATTTCTTCTTCTCACCAACTGTCCAACTGTGTTTTGACTCCTCATTTTTCTTTTATAAGGGCTTACAATGAATTTAAGATTTCAAAATGTCACCTGTTCTCTATTTTGTTTGAAATCCTCATAAGGTGAATGTATGTAATAAATATGGTTAAAAAAATGAAATAGTTTATATAAAGGTGAGATTCAATCTCACATCACATATTACTATGGAGAAATAATCTTACTAGTTAGAAGCTAGTTGGCACAATGGTTTGAGAAATTGGATCAAATCAATCGGGATTCGGGATTCGGGATTGGATCAGAATTGGCCTTGATCGATCCTGATATCAAATTGATATTGACCTTTACCCATCAGTTCATCGAGTTCTCAAACTTGGTTGGCACCTTCTAAAACTACACTCCTCTCATGCTCATCTTTGTATTTTTTCTTCATTAGCCCTCGATGTGGCTCGATTGTTGACATGTTTAACGCCTGACTTTCAAGTTGCTTGGCAATAATGGAGCATTTTTAGTATCACATTTGTGGATGACAATATGTGCATTTAGATTCATGGGAGTAGAGTCTTAGCTAAGATGAGGGAATCCATCACCATATCAATACACATCAAATTATTAATATAAGATTGGAACATAGTCTCATGTTTTCGAACCATTGTCTACAATGGCCCACTCCAGACCAAGGGCTAAGACCTGAAATTAATTCAACCCTGAGTTATTGCTTAAGTTTTTAGATTGCTCATAGCATTGCTGTAAGGATTATGGATATTATAAATGCACACATAGGGTAGTATGAGGGGGGAGTCATTGAGAAAGATGCTAAAACCTTGTAAGGTTTGTGAACCCTAGGATGGAAAACTTTGTCCTTGTAAAAAAACTCTGGCCAAACCTTTAGGTATAGATCCTACAATTGAGTAGTAAAAATAAAGGGAGCTCACCCCACCTTCGCCCAACCGAACAGCTAAGCCAAGCTGTTAGGGTTCTATGAATGGAGACATATAATCCTAGGCAGAGAGCCATTTATGCGACGACGAAAAACCTACGGTCCTACAGGCTTTTCCACCTCTTCTTCCTACCCGAATAGTTACTTGTAATGCTAACAAGTGTCCTGTGTTTTTCTTTTTCCCTGAAAAAACAACTTCAATGAAACAGGAGACCCAGAGGGAGATACCCACCTAAGATCATGGCGAGTCACTAACCTGTCAATTAGGAATGCTCTAATGCGCTCAGAGAACGAGGTTTTGAAAATTCTCCACATTTAAACTAATTTTATCTTCAAATTGAATAGTCCCGGAAAATGATATAAATTGTATAAACTTTACTCAATTTCTTATTGCTGTAGAAAAAAGTTTTGACTTACTACCATAAATGGCTTATAAATTTTTAAAATGATTCAAACTTTTCAACAAATTTGTCTTATTGTCAAATCCTTTGAACCAGCAAGAATAAAATAGAGTTATAGAATGTGGGATATAATCCGTTTCGTTGACTAATTCATCGCAAGCATCCACCTTTGTCTGGTTCTGTAATCGTAGCTTTACAAAAGTCTCTCTTTTAAATGTTGCCTTCGATAAATATGCTGCATTCGATCAGTCATACATAATACATATGCCTCTGCCAGTGGTGTTTCTTTCTGTGTTTCCTGTATTGCAATTTGCTGCTGCTTCCGTTCTGGGTTGTTCTCCGCTCACCTTTTATGATCCCGCATGATTCTGTCGAGTCTGCTGCTCTTTAATAGGTTTCACATGGGTTCTATGGATTCTCAAGCCGACGAGGATGTTGAAAAGCCCTGTTCTTCAAATCCCAGGTGAAAATTCTTCTCCTTCGAACCCAAGTTTTCTATTTTTGTGTGGGTGATGGTAATAATGATCAAGGAGATAAATGGAAGAACTCAACTGGGTATTTATTTGTTTTACATTAAGACCCAGATCATTATATTGAGTTAGGTGGGCACTATTTCGTCTGCAATTGTTTCTGATATTTTTCCAAATTATCTCTTCTAGTGGAAATAGAAATGATATATTAGATAAAAAGGGTGACTGTTGATCTGGGTTTTCTATGGTGAAGAGATTCTCGTCTAGTGGCCAAAATTAGTAGAAGGAAGCAATTATTCTGCAGTTGGTCCAATGGAGACGCCCCGAAGGAAGAAGATGACGAAACAATTAACTGGGAAACGTGAGGACACTCCCCTGCATTCGGCAGCAAGAGCAGGGAACCTACCTGTGGTCATGGAAATCCTAACCCAAGCCACAGAGGAAGAGCTTAAGGAATTATTGTTGAAGCAGAACCAGTCAGGAGAAACAGCCTTTTATGTGGCTGCTGAATACGGTTATGTTGATGTTGTAGAAGATATGGTCAAGTACTATGATATTGTATCTGCAAGCATCAAAGCCAAGAATGGCTATGATGCCTTTCACATTGCAGCGAAGCAAGGGGACCTGGGTACATTCTCCTTTCAATTCTATCTGTTTCTTTTTATGCTTTTCTTTGTTTCTAGTTGCCGGAATTGATTACATTGGGTTTTGATCCATTGCAGAGGTGGTGAAAGTGTTGCTGGAGGCCCTACCAGAGCTATCTATGACAGTTGATCTCTCAAATACCACAGCTTTGCATTCGGCTGCAGCGCAAGGCCACATTGAGGTGGTTAATATCCTCTTGGAGCGAGGTAGCAACTTGGCCACCATAGCCAAAAGCAATGGGAAAACGGCCCTGCATTCAGCGGCAAGGAATGGCCATTTGGAGGTTGTTAAGGCCCTTCTAAGCAAAGAACCTGGGATAGCTGGGAGGAATGACAAGAAGGGCCAGACGGCTCTCCACATGGCTGTGAAAGGACAGAAAATTGAGCTGGTGGAGGAGCTTATCGAGTTAGACCCTTCTTTGATCAACATGGTTGATACCAAGGGCAACACAGCACTACATATAGCATGCAGGAAGGCTCGGTCTCAGGTGAATTGCTTATGTACCAAGGCTTATTAACTGGAATAATGGAGCTGTTGTATCTCACCATGTTCATGCCATGATTGTTCTAAAGCTTGGCCAATTAAACTGTAGCACATCTTTATTAGTCTTGATTGAGAATATATTCTAATTCTTTCTGTGGAATGGCCAATTCTAGATCAAATTTTGCTAAGCTAATCCTCAGGAGCAGGTCAGCAGGATGTAAGCCCAGTCCTTGGGATTTAATCCATTCAAATATGGCCTTTAGATTGGTGAATTGGTGAACTCAGGTTTGTGAAAGCTCTCAAAATCTTTAAAATGAAAGCCTGTGAATCTATGGCCTGATTTACCCTAGACTAAGATAAAACAATACAAAGAAGTATGTCCTAATTCAAAACAATAAAAAGATAGAAATAAAAGATGAACTAGATGGTCCTGTGCAGGTATAAACTTGACAGCAATCAGATCTGATCTAGAAGTTGCAGATATTTAAAGTCTAAATCTCATGGAGAATAAGGTTTGAGTGACTTGGTTGAGTCATTTTGAACTTCCTCTTGGAGAAGTTTATGTAGTTTACTATGATCATTTTGTGGGGCTTATCTTGATTGATGCATTAATGTTTCGGTTTCCTGAAATATGGTGGAAACAAACGTGTTACACTAAGTTGGAAGAGGATCAATGATGTAACACTTCTACTATTGATGCAGATTGTAAGGAAGCTATTAAGCTTCAGCGTTACCAATAAAACGGCTGTCAATAGGTCAGGGGAAACAGCTCTTGACACTGCTGAGAAAATGGGAGTCTCAGAACTGATGCTGATCCTACAGGCGAATGGTGTCCAGAGTGCCAGGGCCATCAAGCCATCACAGACAAGCACAGCCCGAGAACTGAAACAGACTGTGAGTG
Organism: Macadamia integrifolia; assembly: GCF_013358625.1. Lineage (NCBI taxonomy): Eukaryota > Viridiplantae > Streptophyta > Magnoliopsida > Proteales > Proteaceae > Macadamia > Macadamia integrifolia. Next base: position 15,407,503 of record NC_056561.1, on the reverse strand, counting down.
ACATAAAACATGAGGTTCACTACCAGCTAGAGCAAGCCCGCAACACAAGAAAACATGTGCAGGGGATAGCCCACAGGATCACTGAAATGAACACAGAGGGCCTCAACAATGCAATCAACTCCACAACGATTGTTGCTGTCCTTATTGCCACCGTGGCTTTTGCTGCCATCTTCACCGTCCCTGGCCAGTATGTCGATGACCCTGAAGATATACCTCCTGGGTCCTCCCTTGGGGAAGCAAACATTTCTCATAGAACGCCTTTTATAATCTTCTTCGTCTTTGATTCCATTGCCCTCTTCATATCCCTGGCTGTTGTGGTAGTACAGACTTCAGTTATAGTAATAGAAAGCCAAGCCAAGAAACAGATGATGGCAATTATGAACAAGCTGATGTGGTTGGCTTGTGTTCTTGTGTCTGTAGCATTCTTGGCAATGGCATTTATTGTGGTTGGTGATCATGAGAGGTGGTTGGCAATTGCTGTGACAATCATAGGGACAACAATCATGGCAACGACACTGGGCACCTTGTGTTATTGGGTAGTTATGCACCGGATTCGTGCCTCAAATTTGAGGTGCATTCGGAGGTCATCGTTGGGGAGCAGGTCACGGTCGTTCTCCATGTCTGTGTTATCAGATAAAGAACTTCTGAGCAATAAGACCATGTATGCAATTTGAGATCTTCTGGTCAGAACACCAGATAGCATATTTCTTGATGGCTTTGTTTGGTTGTAAGGGGAATGCAAATTTTTTATGTAAAGTGGAATTTTTTTCCTAGAAAAAATAAATTTAGATTTTTGATTGGCGAGTGGTAGCATGACGTATGTATTGCAATCTTATTTTCACTTTCTTTTAATATTAACCGTCCATTTAAGTTTAGATTAATCTAAACCATCTATTAGTTTTTTATATTGTAACTAATTCCTAGTTTTTAGGGTGAAGAGATGACGGATGTGGTTACTTAACTTGTCTAATATTTTTTTATATAAATAAAAAATAAAAATCCAATATAAGCGGACTCTTCTTTCGATTTTGTTGGGAAATCTCAATTCTCTCTCTCTCTCTCAAAATAGGATGAGATAAGAAAAAAATCAACATAACTATTTTCAGGTACTGAACATATGAGAGATTTGGCCACACATATCTAAATACTATGTTTACATATTAATCATCAGGGAAGGGATTTGGACAGTAAAGTTTGCATATATGGCAAAAGACAAATTTGAATTTATAAAGTAAACAAAGCTATTGAATATCTAGGATTTTATTATTACTTATTGGGTAGATATTATTAACCTAGGAGAATTTACCATGGATGCAAATCTTCACTGAAATTGGTAAACAAAATTTCAATTAGACTGAAGAACAGTGAAAAAGGAAGAAGAAAGAAGGAACAACCTTGAAGAAGAAGCAAGGAAAGAGAGAGAGAGGATCGAGATTTCTAAGCGGAATGAAAGGAGGAGTCCGCTTATATTGGGATTTTTATTATTTATTTATTTAACTATTAATAATATTAAACAGATTTGTAACCGTTTACAACTCTGTTAGCAGGACTAATATATTTAACACGTGTCAATCATATCACTTACGTGAACATTCACCGAGCTCCAAACGTTCTGCATTCCTATTTTTCTGCATGTACCGCGACCATTTTGCCAATATATTTTACATGTGAAAAAAATTTCACTTAACCATTAAAATTTTCCTTTTTATTTCCCCACCAAAATAGGAAGAAAAAAAAACCCTACTCTCACGATCTCTCTCCCACTCTCACGACTCTCACCCCGCTTATGACTCTCAACAATCTCTCTCTCTCTCTCTCTCTCTCTCTCTCTCTCTCTCTCTCTCTCTCACACGACTCAATTGGGTTTATTTTGACCAAAAGACTTTGGGTTTGAGCTAAATGGAGCATTACTGACGTGTTGGGTTTGTTTTGACCAAAAGATTTTTGGAATTGACATTTCAGTCGTTATCACTCGTGATCTATTACTGTTTTCTTTGTGATTATCTTTTATATTATTTTAAATATTTATTTATGCTGCATTCATTTGATATATAGAATGAAATGGTTTATTTTGGTTATTGATAGAACATAGTATCTGATGACATTTTGTTTGATTTGATACAGGCCTTGAATGACCTGATTCACATAACCAATATAAATTTTGAGGAGTTGGGTGGGTTTTGGATTAAAA
>NC_056561.1:15158319-15405292 GCF_013358625.1 Macadamia integrifolia | reverse complement strand
ACGCCGTTAAAGAAGTAGAAATTTTGTTCCATCAATGTATCAGTTTCAACATCCTCTCTTTTGATAGCAAACAACCTCCTGAGAGGCATTTTTCCTTGTAAAAGAGTGATTTTACATTCAACTAAAAAACTATGGTAAATTAATTTCACTTCACTTCTGTTGCAACCAAACGACTCAAAAAGGAAAAAAAATCACTTCACTTCACTTCACTTCTTTTCCCTTCCCATTTTCCTTACAATCACACGCAGCCAATGTGAACTTGTAAGTAGAGTTTCTCATTTCCCGCCTCATTGAAGCAAAAGCTGTCTCATGGTCAGCTTTCAATTGCTGCAAACTAAAACGCCGTTAAAGAAGTAGAAATTTTGTTCCATCAATATATCAGTTTCAAATCCTCTCTTTTGATAGCAAACAACCTCCTGAGAGGCATTTTTCCTTGTAAAAGAGTGAGTCTTTGATCACATTATTAATTTTTCTGTAACTCATGTAAGACTCTTTAAAGCCTAAAAGGTGAGCACAGTGGTTCTTTCAAACATGGACATAGAATCCAAAATATTCATTTGAGTACTCAAATTGCCATTGGTGCACTACTTATCAGGGATAATCAGGAATTTTTGGTGTACTGCACATAGGCCACCATAGATGAGAGAAAGAGAGGATCTTAAATATGCACCTTAAAAATAGGGAAAATTTTATTTCACGAATTTGTTCTATTAGAAAAAAAAAAATGTTTCAAAGTTATTTCAAAATTTAGCATTGACATGTCAATTACATTATAACTTCATATATGTAACAATGTCCAGTGAGAAAATATAAAAGGTTCTCTGGTATATCCAACTAGGTTGGTAGACATCGATTGCCACTGGTCATGTTAGATAAAGTTGAAATTTTATGGATAGTCAGACCCCAATGTTCCTTGTTTATATGTTGAGATTAAACTCAGACGGAGTAATCGAGTGGCAAAATAAAACCTTGCAAACTCCAAGGCTACAAGAAGCTTTTTTTTTTTTTTTGGGAGGGGGGGTGTTGTGTTAAAAGATGCATGTTAATATACGGACGTTGAACAATACAATGGAAGATGCTAATACATGAAAATGTATGTGATAGAATTTGAAGTTGACATTATGACTTGTAAAATATATATCATTTTCTAAATATCCAATGGTCTTTTTTTTTTGGTTAAAATGTTATAATTACTACATCACTTTTTCACTTTGCACAGCATATTTTAAGATACTTAGCTTATGCATTGAAAAAATAAAATAAAATTGGTAAACCGTCATAGAATTATTTTTGAAGGGGGGAGGGTTGTATTAGAAGGAAAACGCCGTCTCATAAGCCCCTTTAGCCCAATCCTATTTGAGGGTAGACTTGATCCCAAGCCTTCGCTATCAACATATGGAGATATTTTTTGGTAGTTAGAAATTCATTCAGATAAAGCAAAGAAATATGAAACAGATAGAAGCATGAAATACATAAAAGCTTGGGTACAATATACTGAAAGCCAAAAAATAGAATATGACCAAGTTGTTTGAGATGTCTTAAACAATAGTATGTCAGACTAGGGAATGGTCGAGGCCAAAAGATTTAACAGAAACATAAGGAGACTTTACTTTTTTTTTTGATAAACATCAATTCATTTAGATAGAAGACATGAGTTACACAATGTTTCATTACCAATGGGGTTGGTAGCCTAGTGGTGAAAATGCCCTCAACCCATCACCGCTTGAGTCAGTTGGTTGTGGGTTCGAGTCTTGGCATACCCACTATCGCCCATTGGTCCTGCGGAAGCACTGTTTGCCCTACGGGGGGCTTGTCCTGGGGGCTATGATCACTATCATGGAGCACCTTTTTCTCATTACCAAAAAAAAAAAAATTTTGCATAGGACAAGAAACCAAGGAGTGGAATATGACAAACCCATTGTACATGTCATTAACAGGACCTTCCAAGATAGGGGATGGGCAAAACCAATAATTTCCCTAGACATACAGTTGTAAACACAACTTTCACTAACAAGTGCAAATTTCTCTTTCACGATAGAGAGAGATAGAATCGTAATGGGCTTAAGAGTAACACATGTCAGACACGAAGTACCATAGTATGCATGTGGCCCAACGCATGCCAGACACAGAGTATCACAGTGTGCATACGACCCAATGAAAGACCGACTGCCTCTTCTGATGGATTTAATGCCATTGGTAACCGAGCATCCATCGGTGATGGGTGGACCAAGTTTAGATCGAAAAGTGCAAACATCAAATATTTCTCCTACGAGGAAAGTCAGTTATCGAAAATCCTTGGGCAACCACTTCTGATACTTGTAGAAGGTCACTAACTGCCACAAAATCACTCACAACACCTCTCATCACCGATGGATTCTACTACAAAGGAGATGGTGAAAAAGATGGTGGTGGCTAAAATGGGGAAAATGGTGGCAGAGATGGGGAAGTTGCTGATGGAAGCGGTGGTTGCAAGGGTAGGGGTGGGAATGGTGAAGAAGGTAACTGAGACATCATTGGAGGAGGTGGAGGAGGTGGAGGAGGTGGAGGAGGGTATGTCAGGGAGTCTGTTGGGGCAACAATAAGAAGGATCAAGGCCGAACCATTGTTCGTATGATTCGGCTCACGGATCGTGAGAGGCAAGCGATTTGCAACGTCTTCTTCGTCGCCGATAGCAACAACGTCATTGGATGAAGACCAAAAAATTGCAACCACGGTGGCTGCGGAAAGAACTGGGTTTGTCGAAGTCGGCCACTGCGCTCCCTTCTTCATGTTGAAAAGCATGGTAGATTCTTCTGTAGATCTGCAGATTCGAACATTGGAAATGAAGTTGGGCAGAAGATAACCCAATCGGACTTGAACAGTTAGTAATGCGGCCAAGTCTCAACTTGGTTCTTGATTGTAGACTGACATGTGGTTGTTTTCGTCTCCGTCTCCTTCTCTATCTTCATCTTCGTCGCTGTCGTCACCGTCACTGGCTAGAATTCCAAGGGGCATGATGAAACCCTCAACAGGAGGAGAAAAAAGGGGTTGGGGGGAAACACGCACAAATGGCAAAGATAAGGCATGCACAGAAGCGGAAATAGAACACGCACAAATGGCGGGGAAAATATGTACAGAGTGAATTTTTCACTCCCCTCATAAGGAGACTTTACTGCCATGCAGGTAGGGGTGTCAAGGAATGGATCGCACCAATTAACCCAATCGGACTTGAACAGTTAGTAATGCGGCCAAGTCTTAACTTGGTTCTTGATTGTAGACTGACATGTGGTCGACCAAATCGGTAACCAACCATATTTAGCCCGATTAATCCCTTTATAACTTGATCAGCCCATTTATAGTCCGGTTAGCCCAATTAGGCTGACTAGCATGAGCACGTTTATGGACTGACTGAATATAAATAGATCCATGTCTGGCCAATGAGGACTGTTCAACTGTGATTTTAAATTAAAAGGGATCGATTAAGCTCAGAATATCCACGTCATCATTCCCCTGAATCAATGGGTTTTCATATTAAAGGGCCTATTCTAAGGTGTTTTTTTCTCCTGATTGTCCCCATAGAATTCTAAGGTTATTGGAACCGATTCCAAGTCGATTTGAATCTAAATTGTCAGGACCGATTCCTATTTTTAAAACCCTGGAAGAGACAGCCGTTAACGGCTTTGAGACCGCTCGTTCGTTAGTGTTGACAGATGATAAATCAGGGATGTCCATCACAAAGACGGAAATCATGTATAACAAATCGTAGATAAGTAGGGGCCCGTTTGATAACGTTTCAAGAAACATGTTTCTGCAGTTTCTGTTTCCAGAAACAGTAGAAACGGAGTAAAAAGCATTTGATAAAACTGTTTCGTTTAACTTATTTTCAGAAATAGAAATATAAATTTTTACTTATTTATGGTTCAAGAAACGACCCAGGAGAAACAAGTTCAACTTGTTTCGCAGTTTATGGAAACGACTTGTGGCCATTCTTTCACTGGTTACTATCGATTTCTAAAAATATGACTTATCAAACACCTTCAATTCCGTTTTTGTTTCTAGAAACGAAAATTTATATTTCTACTGTTTCTGAAAACAGAAACGTTATCAAACGGGCCTAAATGAATGAGCAAAACGATAAATCAGCTCTGGTTTCTTTTGTTTTGTTTTTTTTTTTTTTGTTTTTGGTAGACTCTGGTTTCTATCTTGTGAAACAAGGAAGACCGAGAGCAAAGAGAGGAATATATCATAGTCTCTCTCCCACTTTCTTAGTCCTCTTCTTCTTCGCTCCGAAAACTCGAACCTGAACGATCAGAAAAGATGGACGACGAATTGCTGGAATTGCAGAAACAATTCGAATTCGCTCAACAAGCGAAGTCGAGCATTCGATTGTCCGAAAGAAATGTAGTCGAATTGGTTCGAAAGCTCCAAGAGCTTCAAATTATTGATTTCGAACTTCTCCACACTGTCTCCGGCAAAGAATACATCACGCCTGTACTTTCTCTTCGTTCCTCCCCCTCCCCAAAATCTAGGGTTTTCTGTCCTCTGTTTCATTTTCGCTGATTCAGTCGGGATGTTATGAATTCGCTGTATTCGAATTCTTTTTTTTTTTTTTTTTGTTGGGTACTTTAACTTTATTAACGATTCGAGCGATATTAATGTGATTCTCCGGTTCGATAGGATGAATTGAGGCTTGAAATGTTGGCGGAGATTAAGAAATCCGGGCGTGTTTCTCTGATTGATCTTGCTGACACCATTGGGGTGGATTTGTATTACGTTGAGAAGCAAGCACGACTGATAGTGGCAGATGAACTAGGGCTTATGCTTATACAAGGCGAGATCATAGCCCAGTCTTATTGGGATTCTGTAGCGGAAGAAATTAACGAGCGCCTTCAGGAGTGTAGTCAGATTGCTTTGGCAGAGCTCGCTGCACAGTTGCATGTCGGCTCGGAGTTGTTGGCGACTGTGTTGGAACCACGCCTCGGGACCATTGTACCTTTTCTGTTGTTATTTGCTGTGATTATGTGATGCTTGTGCCTACAGAACTGTATACCGGATTTTCTGTGACTTTCATTTTTCACTACATCCAGGTGAAAGGGAGAATGGAAGGTGGGCAATTGTATACGCCCGTATATGTTACGCGGGTTAATGCGATGGTTCGTGGAGCCACCAGGGGTATCACAGTTCCAACAAATTTATCGACGGTTTGGAGCTCATTGCAGCAACTGCTGCTAGAAATGAATGGAACTAGTGGCGTGACTGTTGAGGGTCCATTTTTCCAGTCTCTATTCAGTGGTCTGGTGAAGGGTGGAGAGATCCTTGGATCACTTCGTGCTGGTGTTCATTGGACACCTGCTGTAAGAAACCTGATACTGCCTGTGTTTTTGTTTAGTTTGTTTGCCTTCTTTTGCTCACTCTGGGTTTGTTCTCTAACTGTCATTATTTGTGTAATTGAATGAAAATAGGTGTTCGCTCATGCTCAAAAGGAAAGTGTAGATTCTTTCTTCTCACAGGTTTGTGTCCATTTTCTCTCATATACTTTGGGCTGCTACATTTGAATAGGAACTTCATGTTATCAATTAGTTTTATTTGCAACAATTCAATATATCTTTCATGTAATTTAAATTTCAATTTATCAATATAATACAACAACAGCAACAACCACTAAACCATATTACAACTTAATGGGGTCGGATACATGGACCCAATCAAGCACAAAGAAAGTAAAAGTAAAAGAACAAACCTCAAAAACAGTGACAAAGTGGAACCCATTTAGATGGGGTACGCAACATAGATCCTTATCCATTAATCCGCTTTGTTGCAGTCATATTTGGGACAAGGCCTAATATGTGCTTGTATTTCCACACTACTTCTCCAATGATCATTTTTGGTCTGCCTCTAGCTTTCTTATATCAATTTGGATCAAATCACTGCTTCTTACTAGTGCATACATATGCATTCGTTGAACATGGCCATACCACCTCAAACGACTTTCGCAAAGATTATCATGGATTGGGGCAACTGCCAGATCCTCTCTAATACGTTCATTCCTTACCCTATCCTTCCTAATTTTTTCCCACACACATCTTGACACCCTCACCTCTGCTACACATATCTTATTTATATGCCTTTTCTTAGTTGCCCAACATTCTGCCCCATACATCATTATTGGGTGTACGACTATCCTATAGAATTTTCCTTTGAGCTTTACGGGAATACATCAGTTACACAAATCTCCGGACTCACCTCTCTACTTATCCATCACACTTTAATTCTATGTGACACATCATCCTTTATATTGTTTTCTTTATTTATAATTGATACCAAGTATCTAAAATAGTCATTTTGTGGTATCTCTCTCCCCTCAATAGTCATCACATCGTTATCCATCATAGTATGGCTAAAGTTACACATCACATACTCCGTTTTGTGGGGTTTCCATGTCATATACTGGTTCCTTATGTGGGTTGAGACGTTTGTGTCTGTGAGGAATATGTTCTTCCATTTTCTTTTCTATAACTTTGGGATAATGCTGTTTTGGTTAAAAGTTTGGCTGTGCGCTGACTTAAGAAAAATTATTATTTTTTTCTTATAATTACTGCATCTGACAATACTCTTAGAACATCTTCTTTTGCGAAATTGTGAAAGTTCTTGATTCTATATTTTCTTATGTGTTAACAGAACTCTTTTATTAGCTACGAAGTTCTTCAAAAACTTGCAGTACCACAGCCTAAACAGTACTTGCAGGTATTTAAGTGCACATTATTTTGTTTTTGCAGTAATTAATCAATACTTGAAATTTCAAAAAGTGAAACCCAGCTGATTTCTTGATTCTTCTGTAATCAAATATGTCTGTAACTCCAATTTAGTCCAGATATCCTGAAGGCATTCTGCTAGATACTGTTTTTGTTCACCCCTCAATGATTGAAATGTTGGATGCTGCTACTGAGGATGCCGTTGAACATGCTAGCTGGTAAGGATCAGGACATACCGTGCTCCTTTTTTTCTGACAATATTACTTTTATTCCTTTCCTGATCATTATCATTTATTTGACAAATACTTCACTCCTGCAATGAACTAAATATGTTATTCACATACTAGAAGATAAGGAAGTAATCGTTCAATTGGAGGAACAACCTTCTTTAACATAACTTGGTTCCAGTTTCTGGAGCTGACACTAATTTTTGAAATATTTCACTCTACCGAACATTTCTCAGACCATGGACAAGTTACTATAATTTTCAACATATTGGTTGCAGATGCAAGAAGTGTGAGAAGCATTGTAAACTTCCTGTGAAACCATTTTAGTTACTATAATTTTAGCCCTTTGTTGGAAGGGTGCCTTGGTCTTCTAGGTGATGCTCTGACGCCTTGACACTTTGTTGGTGTCGTCTTAATTTTTTCCTTCATCCATCACCTAGGATCGCCTAGACACCATGACAACTATGTTTCTAGGGAGGGGGGGGTCAGAAAGTTCTTTCTAAACTATCACATGTGAGAAGATCTCTTCCAGTTGCTAGTGATGTGTAGTCAGCTTTTTCTTTATTCTAGTTCTTTTCAGTATTATTTTTCTATCGGAGTATCGGAACTTATATTGTTCCTGATACAATATCTGGACAATTACAGGATCGATTCTCTTTCAGTTTTGCCTGCATCTTTTGGATCCCAAGATGCTTTTAAGCTTCTGTCGCATTGTCCATCTGTTCAAAGGGCCCTGAAGGTAACATTCTGTTAAGCTGTTATTATGTACTTCTGTAGTTCATTTACTGACCCTTATGTGTTTCTTTTCAGTCATCCAAAGCAGTCATCTTGGGAGAGTCGTGTGTGTTTAGCAATGCATTTATCAAGGTATGGCTGTGGAACCTGCTACCCATATGCAATTGCTTATTGCTGTGTTTCTTTAGAAGTCACACTTTTATTTCTTACCCGATTTTGGAAGTAAAACCTTTTTTTTTTGGGGGGGGGGGGTGGGAGTGTACAAGAATAAGAAAATGATAAAAGTATTTCAGCGATGAAGTTCTTAGGGTACTGATATTTATCCATTGCTATAAAATATGAATGTGAGAAATCTGGGAAATGTCATGAACGCCCTGTTTGTATTGGCAGGAGCCGTAGAAAAAGGTTCTCTGCCTGTAGTTTCTCTTCCAAAAATTCCAATTTTCATTGCTTTTCTGGTTTTTATTTTGTCAGAGAAGTCCCTCGCTATACCTTGGCTTCTAAGTGCAAGACTCCATTTCTTATCCTAGTTTTTAAAATCAACTTCTTATGATTTTGTATAGCAGTGAATTACTGTATGCTCTATGATGTGGTGGGATACACTTTATGTTTGGTGGCATAATGTTAATAATGCTTCCATTTTGAAATTTACCTTGTAAATGCCTTCGCACTTCACTAATCCATCACTAGGCAATTTTGTTCAAACAATTTGTTTAATTATCCTTCAGGTTTGTATATTGTGTGATAGTTCCCAAACTTTAATATTACAGAATGGAATACCATGTTGAAAAAAAGTTGTTTAGCTACCTAATCTATTTGTACATGTCTATATAGTTCTTCTAATATTAGGACTAGGACATGCTTATTTTTCAAAATTTTTTTTTGGCTGTACCCATTTGTATCACTCACCAAGACATGTCTCCACAAATCTGGACACTTCATGTATAAATTATTTTTTCCTTACAAAAGGAAAAAAAAAAGAATATGTGACATTGAAAGTGTGAGAGCTTGAGTGCGGATTGGAAATGCATTATATTGAGTGGCTTGAAGAGGAAATGTTCATTGTTGCATGTAAGTGGTTGCCTGCAGGAAGAGCGCAGGTTATATAATTGCCTGTCGCAGTATTACCTGTCTATAGTTTGCGAATGACATACATTTATTTGACTTCTTAAAAATAATGTGCTCTTCTAGCCAAAAATATTCCTTTGGGGAGAACTTATCCATTACTTGTTAGTATTTTGATTAAAGTAGTTGGATTCTTGGATATGATGTCTGGTGAAAGAGAAGCAAATTCACCTTCATGGTGAGGTCTGTGCATGCATGCAGAGCAGTGGATGTGTGTGTGCATGTTGCTTTTTAAAGAAATTTTAATGTTTGATCTATAACTGGTATTGAGTTTAAATTTCACAAGTATGACTTTGTCTTTGTAGCTTCTGGGTGTGGATCAGGTTGCACCCATCATAATTGTCATCATCATCATTAGCATCATTTCAGATTCTGATGCTTTGCAATTTTTTTATGCTTCAATGGACAGAATGTATTTGATCAACTGGAAAAAGAGATGGAATCCCTTTTCCATTCAAGCCTTGCTGTTCAAGGGCTATGTGGTGATTTACTTTTAGTTGGTGAAGCTAAAGTTGGAATTGATAGCACTCGAAGAGGTGAGTTGAATGAGACAGGTAATGAGAGTAAACACGCAGTGGAGAAAGGATCAAAGAAGAAGAAAGGAAAAGCAACAGGAAACACAAAGACAGGAGCTGCTGAAAGTGATCTTGATAACCAGGAAAACCTTCCTACGAAATCCAAGAAAAACCAGCGGAAAAGCAAGGATTCAGGTTCCTCACAAGTATCAGAAGGAAATTCAGGTGCCAGAAAGGATTTGGATAGAATGCAAGAAGACAATTATAATGTTCCTTCTGAAGAGTGGATAATGCAAAAGATCTTGATGCTGGTCCCAGAATTTGAAGAACAAAGAGGTGTGTTGTTTAATGGATGTGGGTGTTGGTTTATATATATGCTTGGCATCCTCTCTCTCTCTCTCTAATTTCTTTATGAGCAATGACAAAATGAAGCTTTTATTTCTATGACCGAAAAAAAAAAAAAAAAAAGGAATAGCTTTGACAGACATATTTGTTGGTTTGATAGTGCTGGATGATTCATGCGCGTTCCTTACACCCTTGGTGAGCACTTTGAGACCTATGCTGCTCAGTTCATGGAAAGAGAGGAAAAAAACGTTGTTTATGGAAAATGCAGAGAAAATGAAGCGCTTGCTCGATAATTTACAGAAGAAACTAGATGAGGTTAGCCTCCTCTTGGTTCTTTGATTTTTCTCCAGTCTTTCCTGCTGTAATTGTTTTCTTTCTCCTGTTAGGAGTATTCTCTTCAGCATATAAGTACAGTAAAACTTTCTAGTTTTTGCTACTTTACTTTTGTACTATGCTATTCTGCTTGCAAATTGTTCTCTATCTGCTGGAATGCATCCTCAGTGTTTCTATTCCTTCTCTTTTCAGGCTTTCTTAAATTTGCAGCTCCATGAGAAAGCGTTAGATCTGTTTGAAGATGATCAATCAACCTCAGTAAGTTAAATAGTTATAAAACATGTTCTAATTAATTGATGGTAAAGATGCAACTGATTAAAATGGTTACTGTCTTATTCACAGGTTATTTTACACAGGCATCTGCTAAGAACAACTGCTAGTTCTATGGTAGACATGCTTATACTTAACTTGGTAACAATTCTTTTCCATGGACCGGATTCCCCTTTTTTGCCCAATTTTTTAATGGCTACATTTGAGACATAATTTTTTGTTTAAGATGACCCAGGGGTCTTATATATAACTGTCTCATGTAGGAAATGCATACTAAACTGAAGAATGGAATTGAAGTGGATGAATCTCAAAATCCAGACTCCAAATTACTAAGTTCTGGCGATAGAGTGTCTCTTGTATGTAATTTTCACTCGCATATAAAAGATGGTTTTTAGCTCTAGTTTTCTAGACGTAATGCTTCTTTCAGTTTAATTAGTTTCAGGATTTCTGTAAAAGGAGTGCTATTCATGGATGTCAAATTTTCAATTAATTATTTTCTTTGATAGGCAAAGAGTTTGGGTGGATCTCTTTCAGTTAGAGCTCTTGCAGTTGTTGACGCTTTGGAAGGAAAGGCAAGTATTTACAGGATAACAAACAACTCTTCTCTTCTTAAGGGATTAATTTGATGGTGTCAAAACAAATTTTATCCTCTAGATGATTGAGAATATGGTGGTTCTAAAAAAAAAAATAATAATAATAATAAAAAAAATATCTAAATCATTGTGGTCAAAGGGTTCTTACTCCTTTGCAAGTTGCACAAGTCTGTTTGTTGTATAGATGGATACCTCCCTAGCTAAACCACTGCCACATCGAATTGGTGGTACATCCCCATCATATGAACTACCATGTTTGAGGCTCCTTTCTTTTTTCTTTCTAATGATGAAAAAACCATGTGTGAGGGTGTTCTGTTATACAAAATCAAAATTTTAATTTTATAAATAATTTTCAAAATAATTATAATGACTTTTGAAGCGGTTATTTTGATCTGAAATTTAACAGAAGACTTGGGTGATTTGGTCAGGAAAGGGTCTAACATAGGCCGTGTAGGAACTCTACCTAAATCATTATTTTTTTTTGGTAAGTCCTAAATCATTGTTTTATACCCCTTTTTCTTTGAAGAAAGGTTACACCATTGCGACCTAGTGGTCGCGGGTTTGAGTCAGGGAACAACCTCTCCATGAAGTAGGGGTAAGGTTGCATGCCTTATGACTCTCTCCAAACCCCGTAGTGGTGGGAAGCCTTGTGCACTGGGTACTCCTTTTTTTATTCTTTGAGAAAGGAGCCTTTTCTGGTCTCTAATTTCTAGTACTTTAATCATTGTTATGTTATATTTGTGTTGCATTTTCATTTCATTAAATTTCTATTCATGAACAAAATATCCTACAATAGAGCGCAGAGATGTGTGGCTCAAGAGGGAGGCATAGACTCTGTGTTTGGCCTTATTATAGATCCTATGTTCCTTGGGAATCATGCTTCGAAGCAAGTACATATGGTAATGGTGGTTCGAAAGATGCTTGAAATCTCGGCATAACTTCCAGAAATTTTGGCAAAATAAAAACTTTTATGGTACTCTTTTGTTCTTTTTTTTATCGGGTGAGTATAATCGAACTGATATCTGCCAAAAAAAGCGACCTGTACACTCAGGTGCTGTACAAACTGTGGTCTATATTGGATCCTCTTACAAAAAGTTACCTATACTCCTTAAAAATCACAAAACCCCATCAATATTCATGAACAAAATATCCTACAAAAGAGCGCACCGTACCAGCCGAGTAGATTTCTTCCGAATTTGAAGGGCTGACAGATTGTTGTGTAAGGACTGTAAGGTTATATCTAAGGAGAGCCTAACCACTCAACATAGACTAGTGGTCCTGGATATGTGCCTCAGTACATAGAAACGTAGGGTACGGGAACTCATTTGCCCTAGGATAAGATGGTGGAGATTAAAGGAGTTTCCCTAGATACATTTACTGAATATGTGGTCAAACACAGAAAGTAGGAATTTGAGGGAGTCACCAATACGATGTGGAACAAGATGGCAGCATGTATCAAGAAGGTTGATAAAGAAGTTCTAGGGGAAGCAAAGGTTATATGTCATGCTCTTAGGGAGACTTGGTAGTGAGATGATGAGGTCTAGACAACCATTAAGACTAAGAAAGCTAGTTTTGAGATATGGCAAAGGAATAAAGAGGTAGAAGATAAAAAGAGGTAGAGTGTTGCCAAAAATGTGTAATGTGAGTCACTGACTGACTGATGTACAAGAACCCCTCAGTTTATATTATTTATTTTAAAGTACTAAAGAATATTTAGTAAAAGGTTTCCATGAACAGAAATATACAAGATATATTTGATGGGTAAACTATTACATTCCTCTATATGTCAATTTATTTGAATTTTAGTACAAATTTATTAACGAAAATTTAGAAAATATGTTCAAAAGAGATTGATTTAAGTTTTAGTGACGCAAATCTTACATGCTCGGTAGACTTTTTATTGTTACATTATTAAGTTTATGAAACTACCACATTGATTGAACAATTTTACCGGTTTAGAATTTAGAAGTACGAAATAAGTTAAAAGACAAACTATATATTGTATTATGGATATATAGATGTACAACTAGGTCTGCATCCATTGCCATAAGATGCTTTTGGTATGGCAGGTGTTTGCGTAACGTCAGATGATCTGTATGAGTTTTGAGCAACTGCAAGGCAAGGTTTCGTAACATGATAATCTAGACTAAAAATTTAGAAGTATGTGGGGAAGCAACTGTGATAGCTTTGAGCAAAATAAAACTAATTCAAGCCTGTCTGGACCTTACTCATCTCTTGTCTTCCATGATAGCTTTGAGCAAAATAATATACCTTTTGGGATTTTAGCACGTAATCATCCATCCATATCTTAGCTTCGTGTTATCCTATATGAGCATTGCTTCCCCCCCCCCCCCCCTTTTCTTTTATAATCCATTATCTCAAAAGTTCTCACTTCCCCATATTTACCATTATTTCAAAAATTCCAGTGATATTCCCACAACTCTGATAGGTGAAATTACTAGCATTGTCATCATTTAGAACATTGGTGGTACTGCTGGTCTATTGTTAATTTTATTCACCACTATTCATAACACTCCTGCCTATTGTGGTTCAACGCATCATTTTTATGATAAAAAGGTGAATCTATGTAGAGGTGATTGATAAAAATTTCATATCAAGAGGCAAGACTGGAACTGGATGGGCTGACAAATGACATCGACAGCAGAATCAATATTCCATTAGGAGGCTGAGGAAGAAAAGGGATGTGGAGAGCATAGGGTGTTGTAGATCTAGGACTGTACTATTAGAATAGGATGGCCAGAAAGGGTCAAGGGTTGCTTATCAAGAAATGAAATTTTAAGAGAAAGGATGGTTTTTGGAGAAGAAATGAAAATAGTGTTTGGGGCTTCAAGAATAAGCAAACAAAGAAAAAGAATTAAAAGAGTTAGAATAGAGGAGGTAGCTAGACAGTTGCACAATCTCTCTTGAATTTTCAGCTTGGAATATGCTTGGGATGGTTTTGGGTTAAATACCATAGGCAGTATGACTCTACAGGTATTGAATATAAAAGAAAACTAATCATTAATGTTGAAATAACAGAGAATTTGATGAATTTGCATATTTTAAGAACAAAAAGACATCTACATTTTTATCAAGGGTTTTATGATGGTTGGAAATCCAATCCAACTCACATAATGTAATCATAAACAACAGAGTTCTGGGAAGCTAACTGCCTAGAAGAACTATCAAAGTTCAAACCCGAAATACTTGTCGTAGCATGTATAGGGTACTCATCAGAGAGGTAATCTTTTGCTTGGGTCCCAATAAAACATAATCAACCTGAATTGGAAGAACTGGCACTTAGTGCTCTGTGTCAAAGATGATATGCTAAGGGAAATGTTCATCCTATAGTATGTCTTAGATATAATTCCAGGGACGTTACTGTGGGTGGTCATATATGTGTTTGTATATGTGGTTCACAGATGGCGCCATGAAGTAACCCATTAATGCACGCAGCCTATGGCAGCTCTATGACATAACATTTACTGGTTGTTGCTGTTAAATGGCCTAATAAACTTTTTTCTTCTTGTTGTATTATACCATTATCTATAAAGACAGTTACTTTTACTTCCGTCAAGAAAGGCGCTGAGATTCAGTTTCCTATAAAGCACCTTGCAATAATTCATTTGCTGTGCTGCTTCCAAGTAACACATGAATCTTATGGAGATTCTTTTTTTCTTAATAATTTCAATGACTTACTGAATACGTGGCAGCGGGTCGAAACATTCATGACTGCATTAAGAGCATTAGCAGAGGAAAGGTATGTACTAATGTTCCTTTTGTTTATGTCTGACTAAATAGAGAATCCGCCGTTGCTTTTGCACTTAATATTCTGCATTTCATTTGTTTTTTGTGGTGTAGTGGCATACTCTTAAAGAAGCTTGATAAGAAATTGGAAAGAACACTGTTGCATTCCTATCGTAAGGTGATACTGCTTTGGGTAATTCTGGCAAATTTCTACGTATTGAAAGATGAGAAGACTCTTTTGTTTCCTCGCACATATTTTTCCTTATAACTATTCTAATCTTCTTCTATCTACCTGTACTAACTACTATGAAGATGATTATGATGATAAACGTTGCTCATATGCTAGTGTGCCTGTGTTGATAATGCACAAGAGGGAATATGAGTTATATCTGCCAATTCTTTTTTTTTTTCTTCCCTTTTTAATATTCAGAAAACATGTAGTTGCTGCTATTCTTCTATTTGAATGTCCATTTTTGTTAAATTTCTGGCCCGGAATCAGCTGGTTTGATGTGTCACCTCCCTCTTCTAATTTCTTCTTTTATGAATAAAACTTGATATTACATTCAGAGTGGGTGAGAAATGCATTCTTTCGTTATATTTGTCATAATTAATGATAGGTTGTGATACTGGTTCCATGATCTGTTGCTCTTCTTGCACAAATGCATCATTTTCATTTGGTTCTTATTTTCAGGACTTGACGTCACATGTTTCTTCTGAAACTGATCCAGTTGCTGTTCTGCCCAAAGTTGTTTCTCTACTCTATTTGCAGGTTAGTTAGTTCAAATTTATATCTTGGTTTTTATCAATTTATTCTGCCCCAAATGAATTAATCCCTTTTCTTTTCTACATTTCCTTTTTTTGTTTCTTCAAGATGCACAATAAAGCTCTTCAAGCCCCGGGAAGGGCCATTTCTGCTGCTGTTTCTCGGTTGAAGGTATGGAATGTACTCTCTCTCTCTCTCTCTCTCTCTCTCTCTCTTTTTTGTATAAGATAGATGCTTTGTAATGTGACGTCTTGACAACTATGCCCCAAAGCTACACAGAAGGAGAAGCTGTTGAATTGCAAATAAGCCATCAAGGCATCAATTGATGCCAAAATGTGTTAGAAATGTAGTCCTTACAGAGACCTCTCAAACTAATAACTTCTACTTGATCAAAGCTATGATTCAGACAAAGCTGCAAAAGTCCTATGCCGGTAGTCAAGCTACAAGGGCCTCCAAAATAAACCCAATTAAGACCCCACTACCAGAATTTGACTAATTGCAGCTGAGCTGTTAAAACCTAAAATAAGGATTGTGTAAAAATTAATTACTTATGCTGGTCGTCTAATTTTACATGCTCTTTACAATTGCTTGATATGATTCATAAGAATTACTCAAATCCCCTTAAAACCTCTGTTAAGACTCCTGTTTGAGAATTAATTACCACCCACCACAGAAAAAATAAAAATTAACTGACGTTGAGTGAATAAGTTTATTTCAATGATATATTCTTTTTTCCATCTTTGTTTCTGGTGTTTTTGTATCTTGTTTTTGTCTTGAAACACAGAATCTGTGTACAATTTCCAGGATAAATTGGAAGATTCAGCGCATAAGATATTAATGGATTACCACAGTGCAACAGTGACTCTCTTAGCCCTTCAAGCAGCTGCAACTGATGATGTGAGTGTTTGTACCTCTCCTCGTTCTCTCTCTTCTTCTTCTTCTTCTTCTTCTTCTTCTTCTTCTTCTTTTTTTTGTAGTTAAATGCTCTCTCTTTCCTTGTGGTTAGATGAGAGACCACTCATTCTAAATTGTTAAGAACCACTTGTGAACATGTCTGTTTCTTATTTTTGCATAGTATATCTGGTGGGGTGCTCTTATTACTTTGGCTAATGATCTCTGACCTGGCGGCAGGAGGAATGCACCAATTAGAGGGCATGGTTCGGTTTCATCAATTGGGGATTGGTCAAGGCCAATACCATTCCGATCTAGGCGATACTGACCAACCGATCCAAGTTTTAGAACCATGGGCCACACTACCTTTTAGGCTTCTTTTTCCCTACTTTGTAATACAGTGATTTGACCAACAAGTAGTATTTTCTCCAGTCCTACATGAGAACTTTCTTATTTAATACAAAGATGAAAGCAATAACTCTATGAAGTATATGTTGGTCTAGGGTCATCATTCCAACTGTAGAGTGTAAAGAGGCAGTAAAATGGGGGAGAAAGAAAAGGCTAAATGTTTACCCATGGAATTCAGAATCTGCAAACTACCCTTTCTGATTATATGATATTACTTTTGATTTCATACCTCGTTTAAGTTGCTTGTGCACGTATTACAATAAAAATTTTCCTTAAAAAGTTAAATTTGACTTGGATTGCTAACATAGAGGCAATCACCAATGCATGCATGGTTATACCTTGATTCATTCCCTCTGATCTTTCAGTACTTGTGATTTACCTCTGTTGTTTGATGTTTTGCAGGAACAGGACTGTACCGCTGATAGAATTATGACTAAAAAGGAGTTTCTGGTGAGCTTAATGCCGGAATTGAAAAGCTTGGTACTGGGCACCACTCGGTCTTGACCTAACAAAATGTCAAAAAGGCCGGTCACCTGTTTTTAACAAGTCCATGAGCAAATCTTGTACACAGCAAAACATTAGATATATAGAAAATTTCTGAAGAGATTTTGATTTGATCTCTCATCTTTTGGTTCTTTGTTTTTGCTTTTTCTTCTGGGTTGATGCTAGGAGGTTATAATGTGTATGAACCTCCGGAAACATGGAGGCCTAAAAAATGTCCATATCTGCAAGTATGCAGTCACTTCAGGCACGTAGATGAAGCTTGTGTCTGACCCACCACCCATATGTATGCAATCAATTATATACTATATTTATCCAATAGTCAAAATTGACACATCACTTTTGCAATTGGCATAATTAGGTGGCCACATTGGAATGACTTCCTATACATGCAGTGAAGAACCTTCTGCTTGTTTTCTTTTCTTGCTAATTGGGGTATCTGTTTTTTTTCCTCCTGCGACTTGAGGCTCAGTTTGTTTCCATGTAAAATATTTTACAGGATTTGTCAGAAGCCAATACAAAATAGCATATCTTCAATAGTTAATGAACTTTCTTTGAAGAACTAGTTGGTGAAAGGATTTCTGGGTTTGTCATAAAGGAGAAAGCATGCAGCCATCATTCATGCGTTTGGACAGATGGAAGTTTATACCCAAAAAAAAAAAAAAAAAATGGAAATTAAGAAATAATCAGTTTCAATTTTCAACCAAGCAGTTCATTTTCTTTTTCACTTTCTTTTCTTTGTGGCAAGAGTTAACCAAAAAGTAGATCATCATGAATTCATGAATTCACTTCCCTTTTACCAAAAAAAAAAAAAAGAATTCACTTCCCTCACATCTATATCCTTGCTGCTTAACACAAGTGGACCACTAAAACATTCAAAAACACAGTTTAGTAAAGGATAGATTAAGTAGGATTCGTTTACCGAAAAAGCCTTCCCCCAAGGAACTCGTTATGACCATGGAAGTTGCACAAGCAACGGTCAGATTGGCAAGGGAAGGAATGACAAGATACTCTCTTGACTTCTTAAAGGAAACTTACTATTGTCAATGGAGTTGCGTACTATTTATGGTCTCCCAAGGGCCAAGGTAAACTATTCCTTTCAATGACAACCCCAAACTGTGGCATATTCTCCTGTACTTGTTATTAATAATTCCCCTCCAAAGGTTCTTAGGCCCCCAGCTGAAGGGAACCCCTAATATAAAAAAACAATTTAAATATAAAAATTTTAAGAAATGTGGCTGCTGGGATTCGAGCCCAGGTCTCTACGGCCACAACGTAGAATTCTTACCACTAAACTACAGCCACGAGTTGAAATAAAAGTCATAATATTTTATAACACCTTTTAAAATTGTGTGAAAAATGCCTCTCAGGTCATTTCTACTTCCTCAGAATCACTCTTTTCATTCAAAACTATTCTTACAGAACAGAAATATTGTCAAACGGGACCTTGCTTTGCAAAATGAGATTAAATCATCATTTGTGTTTTAATATATTAAAAATGCGTAAGAAGTGGTAATTGAGATTTATACCAAATTAGGGTTTGTGCTGCTTGTGCATTCCATCCAATTGAGATAATAAAAAATTCCGATTTAGGTCATTACCAATTGCCAATTGCTTTAGCTGGCACTTCAAATAACCCTGGTTTGCATTTGGTGGCAATAGCCAGTAGTAAAAAGATGTTATGTGGAGAAAACCTTTTCCTTTATAGGATCTCTGTTGTCAAAAGAAGGTAGGAAGGAAAGTTAAAGAAAAGAGAGAATTTTAGGAAAAGTATGATATACTTAGTTTTCTTGGTTTGGTAAACATTTGGTTGTTTAGAGAACTAATTCACACCTCAATCTTTCACCTTTATGACATTGCCTAGTTGCCTAGGGGGTTTGTGGGTCTTATCCACTTTTATTTTCTCTCTTTCTTTTTCTTGGCACAACTAGATGTCCATTGAAAAAATCTCATTTTCTTCCACTTTCATCCTCTGCAGTCTGCACTCACCTTTACTCCCCACCCCACCACTTTTAAGAGCTCTATTGACAACCAAACACTGGTTTAATGAGACTTATATATAAATTCTCATTTTCTTCCACTTTCAACCCTTTTTTCCATAAAATTTAAATATTCCACCGGAATACTTTCAAAGTAAACCCATTAGAAATTTAGGTTTAGAACTTGTTGGCGTCAAGTAGACAAACCGCACACCTAATTCCTTGAAACATAGTCAAGTTATAGGCTACACGACAGTACACCAACTAAGGGAAGAACTCAGTTATGAGATTTAATGGAAAATAAACAAATGAGGTCCATGATATTCCAAATCCCTGGATTGGCATGGGGGCACTCTACAATCAAGTGAGGTAGTTTGTTGCCAAACCAAAAGTTTCACTCTCTTTCATCTCCAATAAATCCATACCCTTGACCTCCTCTTCTTATTGTTTTCCTACCAACTTTGCCATTACAGTTTTTTTTTTGGTAGCTTATCCTTTTTGTGACTAATTAAAATTTCAATCCTTATTAGCAAGGGATATTATCTTTTATTTATTTATCTATTCCCCCCCCCCCCTCCTCTAGCCATGCTTTGTTATAAGGAATTGCATCCATCCCATAGTGAATCAAATAGAATGGGACTCATGGGAGGGGCAAGATGGTCCTCTCCAAGGGGTGAGAGAGACAAAACACAGGGCACCCACTCTTTTCCCCCTCTTTTAATTGCCCTTTTCTTTAATTTCTAAAAGTTATTAAACGTAGGATAAAAAATGATTTTCAAAAAATTGAAAGTTATTTAATGTAAAATTTAATGCAGTTTTTTATGTGAAATAATAAAAATTATTATCGTTGAAAAAAAAATATTATATGAAAAGATACAAAAAGAAGCTTACAATCTTGTTGTAACCAGATGTTCCCTACAACACTCCAAAGTGCTCAACAAAAGTTTAATGGATGAGTTAGCTGCTCTCTTCAGCTCTAATCCTGTCAAAAAACTGGCTGACATGTTGATTTAATTGGTGGCTTTGTACCCCACCACCAAAATCAAGATTCAAAATAAAGAAAAAGAGAGTGGTACGTGAAAGGCTGGTTGTCATCACTCTAGCACTTGAAGATTTCCTTTTTCTTCTATCTGTACTCTTTTATAATCAACAAAGGAATGATACTGTCTTTTATGTGTGGTTCTTTTCTGAAAACTAGAAAGAATCCAACACTGTTAATGTATGTCTTTTGGATGCTCTTAAGAGTCAGATGGAGAGAAGTAGCTTTTCTAATCACAGTCATTAAAATGTCTGATAAACAAAACCTAATGGGTTTATCATTGCACAAGTTTAATCCCCACAACCTCTCTCTATCTCTCTCTCACAGACAAATGCACAGACAGGGAGAGTCATTGCTCTACTACTTGTGTATCAGCGAAAAGAAAAGGAGAAAACCCAAAAGATTGTTACTTGTCATCACATTATGAGAGGAGAATATGACCTTTCTTAGAAATAATGGACAGAGAGAGCCAAAAGAATTAATGTTATGGAATATATTTCAGAAGAGACAGGATACATGGGAGTAAGTCAGAAAGACTAGAAAAGTTTCCCCTCAATTCACTTTTCAAGATACCCATCACACTAGCTAGGACAGGTAAATTCTCTGAAAAGGTTGGCATAATTAAGAGGGTGACTAGGCTGTGAAAATTTGTTTTTCTTCCATGTTCTTTTTTCATACATAACCCATGATGTTATCAAAAGATGAGAGATCAGAGTAGAATATACTTAGAACATCAACAGCTGAGGCAAAGGCCAAAGGCCAGAACCCCAGAAGTGAATTACAAAGGATAACAGGTTCATATACAGAAATTGCCCACTTACCCCATCCCTAAGGTCAACTGTCATCTGCAATAGAATTTGCAGACCTGAGGAGAGATTTTTGATAGATTTATTCCATAGGATCAATAGGAGGAAATAAAAGCAAAGCAAAAGAAATCTGAAAGCAATCAAGGCTTTTAAAGGAGGGGCCTTTCTTCTTCTCCCATTCTAAATTACTAATGGGGTTCATTTTAATTTGAAATCATCAACATCATCATCCCCTACAGTGTCCTGGCCTCTCTTGATTCTCACGAACTGCAATCCTTGAAGCAGAGAATAAACAAAACCCATCTTCCTTCACCGTCTTTCTCGAACTAAACTGCTGAGACTGTTTACAGTGAGCAATTGCTCCCTGAATTGACTTCTCAATCTCTGAATTCGCACTGCTGCTTCTCTTAAGGAACTGAAACTCATAATACCCATTTGGATTACACGAAAATGACGATGAAGATGAGGTTGAGGACTTGATTACTGGGTGACGTTTGATGACCCCCGAGAACGACCTCCTATGGCCATCAGCACCACCAACCTCATCCATCAACTTCTCTTTCCCCGCCATGAGTGAATCCTCCACTTGGTGCCTCTCTCTGTGAATTTGGCCAAACGGGTTCTTCCTTGTCACCTTCATGTACCTGTTCAAACACTCCTTGGCTTTGGAGATGGTCGCTTCGTCCCCATTCCTGGCAGCCTCTGCAGAGGTTTCATCGGCACCCTCTGCAGAGGTTTCATCGGCACGACCAGATTTGCTGAACAGAGACTTTAGATAAGCCCGGGAAGCTTTCAACTTGAGACCCAGTGAAGAATGCCTGATCAATTTGAGCTTCTTGGACCAAGGCTTCTTTTTGGGGCACTCCAAAAGGTACTCCTCGGGGTTGAGTTCTCCACTGACCAGGCAAGACTGGGAGGGAGAAACGCTGCAGGACTCAAAGGGGGTACTGCAAGTGGTGGTGAAGGGAGTGGAATAGGAATAGTTCTCTTTGGAGGTGGGCTCTGTTCTTGTTCTGTCATCAGTAGAAGAAGCAGCGGAGTTCTGATGCTTGTGGTCGAGGAGTTTTTCCACCATTTGAAGACGGGGAGGGAGATGAAGGGGTAGAAGCTTCCCTTTATAGAAGAGTTCATCAGCTGGAGAGGTTGAGCGTTCCTTGTCAAGAGAAGCTAATGACATATGGAACTCAAACTCTGTGTGCTGAGGAGGAGAGCTGATGTTGTAGCACAAGAATGCAGTGGAGGAACTCACTTCTATGTCTATGTAGTCGTCTTCTTCTTCTTCTTCTTCTTCTGCATGTTCATATGAAGAGAAGCTAATGGCCATCTTTTATGATTTTCTCTCTCTGTCTCTCTCTGTCTCTCTCTGGGTGTGGGTATGGGTCTGTGTGTGGAGATGCTTCTGGAGAGCTGAGCTATCAGCAACTACCTCTATGTGCGTAGGGAGAGGAAGAGCAGAGCATCAATTAAAGTGTGGATGTTGCCAAATTAGAAAAATTTTAAAAGGGGAGGTTTTGTGGAAGGTTTGAATTTAGAGTCATGATCAACACAGAAATAAAGACAATCACGAGGACGATTCCTAGGGACTCGATGTTGATGTTGGACTGTACGTCTCATACAAAAATCTGGCCATGGCCAGATTAGAATACCTGATCTCGGGGCTTATAGAATAACAGATTAAACATTCCAGAGATCCAACCAACTTATTTTGCATGGGACTTCTATAGTTCCCACTGTAAATTATGTAGTAAATTTATATTGAATCCGGATCCTCTCTTTTGCGGGCGCTCCATTCCATCTCACATCATTCATGGGTGTGTTCTCAGATAACTGTCCCATCCCATTTCTCCACACCCGTGGACGATGTGTGATAGGATGAGACGATTACCTGCAGAGGAGAGAACACTGTATAGATTAGATACGTGTCAAATTTTATAGTCTAATTCAATCAATTATCCCCCTTTATATTGATGTACATCTCATGTATGGTCCATACATATATATCGGTACTGTAGATATTATTGAGCACTCTCTCAATTTTAAGTGGGAATGATTTAGATTTAAAAAACCTTTATAAGAACATAAAATTAGCATTAGACGGCCAAATTTGTCGGGTTTTTTTTTTTTTTTTTTTTTCCTGATTTTACCTCTAAAAATTTTCTTTTGACTTGATATTTTACCTGGAAACAATCAATAAGGCCGTTCTTGGAGTACTTTATATTTTCAGCCTTGATGATTGGTCGATTTTTTAACAGTAAAACTGGGTGAGTTGGTCGGCTAAATAGTGTAAGACATGACTATGAGGGGAACTCAGAAAACTAGAAAAAACTAAGGAAAAAGGTTAATGATGGGTGCAGCAGCAGAACTCAGGACAGAATTTAAGAAAAACGTGGAGAAGGATCAGTGTATCTATGTGGGAATCCTAAAAGGATAGAGCTCCCCACTCCTGTCAAGTGTCTTCTTCTTTTCTCTTACATTATCCTTTTTTAAATATTCATCTAATCCATTTACCTAGAACAAAAATAAAATATATATTTCTGGATCTTCTGCAACACCCATTAAGCAATGCAAGAAAATTCAAATTTGAATTCTAAACCCATATACCAATACTTCCAAAATAATTATCATATTATGAGAGTGAGAGAGAAGAGAGAGATAGTGGGCACCTTGGGCATTAACACTGAACTCACTGATCTTTCCTTAATTGGTCTCTGTATTGAATTAACCCTTTTTTTTTGGTCTGTATTGAATTACATATAAGTTTAGAAGAGCCAAGCAGTCACTTCAAAACTTGCTTTATACTTTTACTGGATTCCTGGGTTTGGTTTTTCATGTTTTTCTTTTAGAACTATTCTATTAGTGACTTCTAATCTGACGAATCAAATGGGGAAGAGACATTTAAAGACTTCTGGGTTTCTTGAGCATCTTTAATTGATGGGATCTATAATTGTCCTTTTCTATTTGAGTTATCACTCTCACAATTATTGACTGAGAAAAACATGTAATCCGACATTTCTGGTGGGGTTTGAACATTGAAGGAAGGGTTGCATGCCAAGCTGAAGGCTTGTTTTGTCTTCTTTTTTAACTTCACCAATCACCACTGTTTCTATTCCTAGAGGGAGAGAGAGACTTTCCACAGTTGGGCTTGCCAGTTGCCAGCCTTGTTGGATGCGATCGTGCGAGTAACGGTTTATTCCGAACCAAATCAAGAAAACTAAGCTGTGTTTAGTATGCATTCTAGGAATAGGTTGTTGATGAAACCGAAATCTTTCATCAATTTTTTCTACTTTTTCGTTCAGAATGCATTCTAGACACATTATCTATTTTGAGAATGCATACCATACCCTAGTAAAAAGCCATTAATGCAGCCATATACCTGAACCATTGATTGCCAGAAACCAGAAATCAGAAGGTCATAAATAAACCCATTGAAAGGACCACTAAGTAGAGACCTTCAGGTTCTGGTATTGCTGCATAACAGTTCCAAGCAAGCCAGTGGAGGCCATTAAGGGAGGTGCCTTTTAAGGCAAAATGGGTTAGGAATTTTTTTATTTTGAAAATGGGCTAGGATTTCAACCCACTGAACCTTGTAGCCTGTGGGGTCCGACCACTATGATGGTGCCTTTCAAAAGCCTAATGGAGAGATAATCCCAAACTTCCGAACCTGCAAACCTTTCCACCCATCAACATAAAAACCACTTTTTACCCCGCCTCTTCATTAAGCTTCCCCCATACCTCTGTAAGGAGGTAGCGTCAGGGGTCCCTCCTCAGCATTATGTGGTCCTCCCCACTTTGGAGCAAACCAGCACATACCCTCTTCAAACTCCCAAAACTAGGAGAGTATCCAGATAGAAAACAAGATCTTTCATATAAAATTATATCTGCCATGCTTTATAGTCTGTTCATTCCCAGTTCTTGATAGTGACACCAAGCACCCAGAACATAAATTGTGTCATTCCTAGAACAACAATTCAGTCTTCTCCCAAGGGGAAAATAAAACCCAACCTAATTCAGGATCTCCATGGAATCAGGATCAGTCTCAATTAGGACCAAAAACCTTTTCAGATGCTTCGATTTGTTGCTCATTTTCTTCACCTGTGTAACACATGAACTCATTTGTTTGAATGTATTTATCTCAAACTGATTGTCAAAAAGAGGGAGTGAATCTTTAATCAAAGTAAGTGGACTTCCTTTACCACATTTTTGAACCATATCCCCCATGAATTCAGGCTCTCTACCCCGAGAGACAGAATGGAAAATGAATCCCAGCTGATGGCCTATGCATAAAACCCAACCTAATTCAGGATTTTAGCGCCTTTAGATTCTATTCAGTACAAATGAATTGATTCTCCATGGAATCAGGATCAGTCTCAATTAGGAAGTTCTTCAATGGAACCAAGCAGGATGTCAACACACTGGATTAATCCAATCACCCGACGCTTCGTAGCCTAAATGGTTTGGCTGATCATGTGTAACCTTTGGTAGAGAGTCGTCACTATCAAGCGCCTTTTGGCCCCAATCTAATATCAATCTAGATTTATCTCAAACCGATCACTGAGCACAATTTTTTGAACCACAAGAAGGCCAAACAACACCTAGTCCTAGAGGCTCTCTACCCCGAGAGACAGAATGGAAAAGATGTCAAATCATTGCCCACTCCAATGCAAACAATTTAACATTACATTTTTTTTTTTTCCTAAATAACTTACAAATATTACATGATTACAAGTTAAATTATTTACACCTGATTAAACAGATCTCAGCTGATGTGGGTCATCATTACAAATATAACCAGTCCAAAGGCAACTTTTCTGGGGTTGCTAGATGGTTAATTGTTGCCTACATGATTAATAGCTACATACAATATACAAAAGATGCATTGAATACCATGAGTGCTCATTTCAACAGAAAAACTAGTCTTATTTGCTTGCTCCCAAGTCGTCCGATCTCAATTCTTTTTCCAGCTCATCAAATTCCCAGCCACCAATCTCCTCTGTATAATCTCTGCTGACATTCCCAATATCTGACTCCAGCTTTGCCAGTTCAGCTTCAGGGTCCAACGATTGCTCTGCTTTGACTATAGTTGATTTTGGAGGCTCATCGTTCTTAGATGGCAATGTATCAACAGTCCCTGTAGGGGAAGGAATTGTATGAATGGTCTGTGCAGGGGAAGAAGGAGATGGAGCCTCCTCTAACCTCTCACCAGATGGTGCCTCTTCCCTAGGGGATGGAGTCTCGATCTCCAAGGTTGGTCGCTCAATGGAGTCAAACTCCTCTCTCAGTTCTTCAATGGAACCAAGCAGCTCTTTGACTCTTCGATCATCTTTCCTGCAGTCACATGAATGAGAACACAAAGAAACAGGGATAATTCAATGAATCAAATGTGCACAATTTGGAGATCAAGAGTCAGAACATAGAGGAAGCTGGCAACTTGGGAAAGTAAAAAGATTGTACCAGGAATTTTTTCCGTGTAAAGCATAAAACTTCTCTTTCATTTTATCCACTACACTGAAGGTAGTTACAATCTGAGGAAAATAAACCAAAACCACATAAAAGATTACTTAGCACGTAGATTTTGTCTCCAAACAACCGATGGGATCTAAATCATCTTACAACCTGACACCTAATCAAAAGCAGAGTAGACTAAGCAAAACAAAGTGAGAAAGACTGTAACTAATAATAGAATGGACAGAACAAGAGTTCAAACTTAAAAGCTTCTACCCAAAGCCAGATTACTTTTCATATAACAAAATCCAGGTAAAAGGACAATTGTAACAGGTGGGAAGAACAAATAGTTCAAGGAAACAAGTATATTTATACCTTTGCTTCACAGTCCAGATATTCCTCTTCCAGATTCCTTCGTGGGTCTATGGTTTTTGCATTCTCACCATCTAAACCAGACAGCATCTCAGACCTGCTATATATCATGAAAAAAGAAATTAGAATCTTAGACTGACTAAGGACCGCTTCAATACAATAAGCCACATTACCCCCCAGCCAAATTCTTCAAGTTGTCCACAAATTTCTTGATGCGGCTGATAGAAGGGCCCAATTCATCCTGTTCAAGAAATACGATTCAATATGCCAGTAGAAAAGAGGAAGAAACACATACATAGTAAATATATGGCAGGTGGGGAGGATAAAATCACATGCAAAAAATATATGTTTGCTGGAAGTACCTTATAAACAGAAAGATAACGGGTGACCAAATTAATAAAATAACCTCCACATCTCTCCAGCTCGTCACTTGAACATGTAAAAGAAACGTTATTAGTAAGCACAAAGGGTATTCTAATAAATTATGCGAGATTCATTAGATTATTAGTAAATCAAATATGAGCGCAACAAAGAATATGAGAAATTAATCCCCTTGAGTGTCTTATGATCCAACAAAGATTGCATAATAGATTTACATGCTAGAAGAGAACTACATAGGCAGAAAGGATGAGACCTAGAGGAAAATAAGGATGCACGTACTTGACCTGCTTCTCTTTCTGCTCTGTGTATGATGACTGGAGAACCCAAGTATCCTCCAGGAAATTGATCCATGTATTTACAACGTCTGCTTCTAATCTACATGAAGCAATGGATCTCAACAGCTCACCTTCCTACAGTTTAAATAAATGTTAGAACCACTACTAGGTTTCATGCTCCTGAATGATGATGTATGGTCTTCAGAACACCTATTCTTTGGCACTCAGAAATAAAAATAAAAAATAAAATAAATAAATACCCGACCTTTGTTTGCAAGTGTGCAACAATTTGATTATTTGCTTCATCAAATTGATCTCTCTCTTCCCTAGTGTTGTGAAGGCGTGCACGTGCAGCAGCCAAAGAGTTGTTAACCTACGATGTACACCCAGTCATCAATATTATTCAATAGTTTCACAGATACAGAAGCAGACTTTCACATGGACTCAAGAATACAGTGAAAGAAAATGAAATAATTTTGTAAGAAGAAAGGCTAGCACTATGACTGCATAGGTCATGTGACGCAATGACTGCCCATGTAGGACATGTGGCAATGGCATTCCACGTTACCAGCATTCTACTAAAACCCTAAGAAGCAACAAAAATATGCCAAAACAAAATTATGTTGACACTAGGAAAAAACTTAAGTTGACTCTAGGTCATGTGCATGACTTCGGATCTCTGAAGTAATAAAATCCAGTGTTCCAATCATCGGCTGATTTTGTTGTCAACTCATTTTTGTCACCCAACCCCACAAAAGCTATTGATCTGTCACCAATGGCAACAGTGGCAATTGGAATAGAAAACTAGAGGCAAGCATCGAAGAACAGTCCAATACAAGAAAGCACTTGGTGACATTAGTACTTGTGTTGACTTTTGACTCCATTCTTTTGTCCCTCCCAGAAAGACTACGTCTGACTTGCTCACGCACAAACATCTCATAAACCCATCCATCAGAACTACTTATCTTCAACTGCTTTGACATCCACCCTTCTCTAGAATACTATTCAGTACAAAACTCTGCCAGATGGAACACCCGCACCACCACTCCGCATGGTTGCAATGGCTTCAGATACTCCATCATGTTGTTGTTTTACTCCAAATGTGCAACTTCTACATAGATATCTTATTTCATTTCTTTGTTGCAAGATCATCCAGATTTAAATATTGTGAAAGCAATTTCTAAGCCAATTCTTGGATCAAAATCTGCAGTAGTGGACGGATTGAAGGTTAGGATCTTTTTCCCTCAATCGTATGGCTAAAAATGAGTTTGTGTGTAAGATTCTTATATATCCAGCTAGTGTATTGATCCCTCTCCCATAACTCATCTGCCTCCTCCAACCACCTATGACTCCTCTCGCTCTCTGATCATGAGCCACAAAACCATGGTTTTCTTCTCTCTTTTTTGGGCGGCTCACATTGCAGGTGTTGGAAACTAAACAGAGCTGAATGGAGAAGGGGAATTTTCTTTCCATGAAAGATAATGCATGCTAATGAAATCAACAAGAGAGACATAGAGAGGGAGCTTTGACGAACGCAAGGGAAGATTATTTTGCTAAATTTGAGAGCCAAGACCCATAATTGCAGTCCTTTGCGGTGTTAAATCCAGAAACCCCCACCACAGCATCCCTTACCTCTGTCTACAAGAACCAGCTGGCAGGTGAAAGGGGCCAAGTTTCAGAATGTTGACAAACAGGATGTTTGCATATTTGCATGAATGATTCAAGTTTTAGTCTCTCCCAAGTTTCTTCTTTCTTCTGGTTCAACCTTGAATTCTTCTCTGTGCTATGTGTTACAAACAATTTTGATATTCTGCAGCAGTTTTTAATATTTTTTGGTAAAATTGCAGTTTTTAATCAATGGATCTCAATAAATTTGTTAACCAACTAATAATGAAACCACTTGTGCTGGATAAGAGTTGATAAAAACAGTTTTGGATATTAAATGATGCAATGATATATATGGAATAAAACAACAACAAACTCAGCCTTATCCCAACGTAATGGGGTCAGCTACGTGGATCCATGCAAAAAAAAAGTAGGGAAAACTGAGGTCCAAACGAAATAGAAGAAATGAAGAAATAAGAAATGAAAGTAAGAGGAAATGAAAGAGAATATTGGGGTAAAAGTGCCACAGAAAACAAACTGGCAGATTCATCCTTCTCCCAGTCCCACTCCCCTTCTCATGCATAGGTAGAATCTCTCAGTCCAATGGTACTAAATCTGTATCCCCTCTTGGGGCCACAAGTATGAGTGGTGGAGGAATGGTAACACTAATATAACACTAATGGGATATCACAAGAAGCTATCTGATATTATGATGAGACTGATCAGATGTCAAAGTCAAAAGTAGATGAGAGCACCATTACAGCTAATGCAACTAGAAATGGTTTAAAAATTATGGAACACTGAATAATAGAAACCAGATTCTCCAAAATACTTCTTGTACAGTTTTACTTAAAAGGCAAACAAGTACCAGAATATATACCTTCTTCAATTCAGCTTCAAGGTCATCTCTTTGCTTCTCAAGTTTTGCAATCTCAGCAGCTAATTCCTGGAAAAGGGCCACGAAAAGTAAAGGCTTACCTAGATTTTTACACTGAGAAACCCAATGATTGCCACATAGATACATGTCGGATTCTCAAACACTGAGACTCTTACATAACCCTTTTAACACAAGCTCCCCTATAATCGACATTCTATAAACAAGAAATCTCGTACATTTTAAATATTTTGAGGGATTATATTGGTTCCCAGATTTCAAGTAATAATTCTAACATCTTCCAGCTAATAAATTTTCGAGAGAATTTATATCTACTATCAGCCATAAGAAATGCATCTTTCATGAAGAAACATTTCCATCATTCTACACATACTTGTGACTAAGCCATTTAAGTGCAGTTAATTTGATTAATACCTCCCATAAAAATCAGCGCTATCCAATCTATAAATAAATACTTGACTGAATGAATAAAAGTAGTTGAACATAATGTCTAATGAATAATAACCAAGCCCTCAACTATTTTGATGACCAGGTGGTGCAGGAGTATCCCCATGACTTTCCAGTGTTTCATCTTTCAAAAAATCAGACTTATTTTCATATAAAATAATGGTTAGTACAAGGGCTAACGAAAAATAACAAAGCCCTCAACTATTTTGGTGACCAGGTAGTGCAGGAGCATCCCCATGAATTTGATGGGTTTTATGTTTCAAAAAATCAAATAAGATCCTCTTTTGTATATCCGGAATTCTTGCCATGGGCTAAAATGAGCTCTAATTGTGGACCACATCTAGAGTAGTAAAGAGACTTATTTTCATATAAAATAACGGTTTGTACAAGGGCTAGGGCATGGTTCTCGTCTAGACGGTTTGATGGTCAAATTCCAAGCTAAGTTCTTTAACTTTCTTTTACCAACTATTTCAAGTGTAATTTTCTTCATTTGATTGAATGGTCCACTGCATTTCAGGTTTTGAATTTTAGATTATACAAAACTTTGAATTTGAAACTGGGTTTAGAATGTATTCTCTGATTCTTTTATCTTCTTCCATTCGTTACACGATCTCAACATAGTATTGTTCTGATTTTCAGTCAACAATTTTCCTGTCTACCAATCATTGGTCGGTTATAACCCTCATTCTGGTTTCGGTCTTTTCAATTCCACATTGGATTTGAGTCCTGATATCTGAAACCAAATTTCAGAGTTCTTTAAACTCATATCCTAATGGGTGAGACCACTACCGGTTGGGTCCTTATCGATCAACATCACCCGATTGACAATTTGAGCTTATCAATAATAAAACAGCTCAAATCATAAGAAACTGCTCGGTGATAACTGGAGAGTGTAATCTTTCAGAGAACACAGGCAACCAGGTTGCAGCCGGTGGTCTGTCCGTTCATATTTAGCAAGGGTTCACACTGCTTTTTATATAATAACTCTGCATCAAAAGCTCATTTTTGAGGAAATGATGTAGGAGATAAATCAGAAACTATAGAAGGGTTGATTGATCAGATCAAGGTTCAAGAACAAGGGGCTCAAGAAGGGGCTGGGATAGGTCAGAGCTGAATCCAATCTGGGTAGATCAATGGGTTAGTTCCAGCAGTCGAATTTTTATTGGGTAGATCGGAAGCCCTCTCGAGTATTACAATTCCGCTTTGCTCTTGCTGTTCTTCAACTCTGACTTTCTCGTGCCTCCAAAGGTATTTGGTTGTGTTTGTTATACACACAATCACCATCCGCATGGAAAATTTGATCCTTGAAGCATCAAGTATATCTTCCGGGGGTACTCTACCACTCAGAAGGGGTACAAATGATACCGTCCATCGACCCGTCACTAGTTTGTGACCATGGATGTGATTTTCCATGAGTTTGCTGCTTATCATGGGAAGTCCCCTCTTCAAGGGGAGCAGTTTGATAAGTTGGAAGCTGTGGAAGATGTGCTATATGCTGTTCTTCCTCCCACTGTCGTGGATACTACTCAGGAAATTGTGGCCCTAGGGGAGAAGTCGCCTTTGAAGGTGTATACTCGCCACAAGCACCACAAGCAACAACAACCCACATTTGCCACTGCACCAACTCTACTAGTCAACTGTTACATGCTCTTGATCCTAGTCCTCCGTCAGCTCCTGGAAATGATCCATCTCTTGATTTATCTATAACTGTTCATACATCCCATTTCCAAATTTGTTTCTTACTCCTTCTATCTCCTTCCTATTGTACCTTTGTGTCTAGGTTGTCTTTTGTGTCTCTTCCTCATAATTGACAGAAGCTTTGGCACTTAAGCTGTGGTTAAAGAAATGCAAGCACTTAAGAAGAATAGTACACGGGATCTTGTGACTCTTCCTCCTCATAAGAAGATTGTTGGGTGCAAGTGGGTTTGTGTTGTGAAATAGAAGACTGATTGTACAGTGGATCGATACAAAGCCAGACTTGTTGCCAAAGGCTTTATTCAAACATAAGACCTTCGCCCCAGTGGCAAAGATAAACATTATTCGAGTTATTCTATCCAATGCTGCAAACCATGGTCGGGAGTTGGAACAGCTGGATGTGAAGAATGTGTTTCTTCATGGAGAGATAGAAGAAGAGGTGTACATGGATAACCCACTCGGATTTGGTAGTGCTCACACAAAAGGGAAGGTCCGTCCGTAAGCTCAAGACAGCTTTATATGGTCTTAAACAAAGTATCTGTGTCTGGTTTGGTAGCCTCCATAAGGCTATGGATGATATATGTGGGACACACCCAAGAGCAATGCAGAAAACACTTTCTTTATCAAGAAGTTTGGTGACAAAATTGTGTTTCTCATTGTCTATGTAGATTTTTTTTTTAATCTACTATCCTACAAAGCGCCGCTGGCCAACGGCCAGCCTACTGGGCGTTAGTAGGGCCAATGGCTACCTACTCCTACACACACACACACAACCACTCACACAAACATTACAACAGGGTTCGATCCCACAACCTCCTCCCCTGGGTGCTGACTCTTCAAGCCGAAGCTGCCACCACTAGATGACATAGTTGTCATAGGGAAGGATGCCGAGGAGATCTCTCGTCTCAAGAAGTGTTTGGGTACTGAATTTGAAACGAAAGACTTGGGACAACTTTGGTATTTTCTTGGCATAGAAGTGGCGCATTCTACCAAGGTCATTTTCCTTTGTCAGAGAAGTATACTCTAGACTTGTTGTCTGAGGTTGGCATGCTAGGATGTTAACCCTGTGACACTCCTGTGGAGGTGGATACTCATCTCTCCAGTAAAGTTGGTGAACCATTCGACAAGGGCGGTTGTTAGGCCGTCTCATTTATCTCACCCACACTAGCCCAAACATTGCATTTGTTGTCAGTCTGGTGGGTCAATTTATGCATGATCCCTATTCCTCTTATTCGGATGAAGTCCATCGTATTCTCCACTAATTGAAGTCCTCTCCATGGAAACGGATCCTATTTGCTCCATGAGATCATCTTCAAATTGAAGCTTTTACATATGCTAACTAGGCTAGCTCTCCAGATGATTGGAGGTTTACTAATGGTTATAATCAAGGTTCGAAATCTTTTTTCGTTTTGGTGGGATCAAAATCACCAACTCGGCAAGTTGGTTTTTTTTCTTTAACTTGGTTGACTGTTTCAGTGGTCAAATGGTCATATTTTAACCTAAAACTTGGTGGATAGCTTATTTTAAGATTAATAAACACGCTTAAAACATAAATTTGCAAAAATATTAGAACATAATATTGTTTTAATTTTTTCTTAGGTAAAAATATTTTTAAACCAAAAAAATATTTTAATGACATAATACAACAAAATCAAACATGGTATAACATAACAAGCATCATGTATGCTTCAAAACACTTAAATATTAATCCCTTATTTTTATTTTATTTTTAAAATCGAAACAGAATATTTTTCCTTTTTTAAAATTATTTTTCAATTATTAATCTATTTTCTAATTTTTAAAAAAATAAAATAAATAATTACCGGCTGAAAAAAAATTGCACTCAGATAAAGGCGTAGAACAACCAATGGTGAGTAACATATATATGATTGACTTCCATCAAAGGTATAGCATAGAAAGTAAAAATTTATATTAATGAAAAATGCATTTTTAAACCAAAAAAATAAAATTTATGTACAAAAAAAAAAAATCGACTCAGTGGGGTTATAGATCGGCCTCTAGTGTCTAACATATAAAAAATCTAGCCCCATCCAACATGTATTTATGTACTATTTCAAAAAAATAAAAATAAAGGTCTTGGGGAAAGAACCTTACCTTTCCTAAGCTTGGAATGTGTAGACCTTGTTGTAGGAGTGATTTGGAAGGCAATATGTGTGATGATGTGGCTAATTAGAGGCCAATAGGGTGACATAAAATGGCAAACAGAGGAGGCAGTGAGAAAGGCGGGAGGAGAGGGAGAGGAGGTAGGAGAAGTAATAGTAGTCGTGATAGTGGAGAGATTGCATGGAGACACGGAGTGCCTATTGATGGCGATAAGAGGAAAACAGAGTGCAACTACTGTCACAAGATGTGTATGGGTGGTGGGGCCGCAAGACTTAAAACAACATTTGGTTGGGAACTGCTCAGATATGGCTAAATGCAGGGAAGTGCCTAATCATATTGCCAAGGCCATAGCTGAAGACGTGAAGGGAGGGAATAAGAGGAAAGCGGCGAAGGATAAGCGAGGATAGAATTTGAGGAGGCACTACATGCTTCCACACATCAGTATGATGATGATAGTGATCATGACAGTGATGAACCTATTTATGTGCCTAATGACAAACAAACTGAGTAAGGCTAAGGAGGAAAGACGTAGACAGGCTAGAGAAGGGAGCTGATCCATCTAGAGCAGGAGGTAGTGGATCTTCACAGCCTCCACCTCCAGTGGTACCACCTCGTGTAAACCACATTCTACAACAAGATCCCTATGAGTACAGGAAAAAGGGTAGTAAGCAGCGTAAGATAAAGGGGATGTGGACTAACATGAAAGCTTATGTTGGGGAGCTTGTGTCTAAGTAGATGTTATTTCATAGCATCCCAACAAACGCCACAAGTCCCTATTATCAGCCAATGCTTGATGTTGTTGCTGAGGTCGGACCTAGGTTAAAGGGCCCCACTGCAAATGAGGTGATAAATGTTTATTTGCCGCAAGAGAAGAGAGTTGAAAGCTTATATAGATGAATTAAAGGTTCTATGGGTCACCATAATGTGTGATGGTTGGACAGGGCCCACAAGAAAGTCTATCATCAACTTTATGGTTTACTGTCATGGTAGAACATTTTTTTTGAAATCTGTTGATGCATCCATAGAAAGAAAGGGTGCAAAATACATCTATAAGCTTTTGAAGGAGGTCGTGGAAGAAGTTGGGATACAGAACGTTGTTCAAATTGTGACGGACAATGGAAGTAACTACAAGAAGGCCGGACAGAAAATGATGGATAACAATAGATTCCAACTCTTTTGGACTCCATGTGCAGCACACTGCATTGATCTAATGTTAAAGGATGAGGAAACTGAAAATTGTGAAGCAGGTGGTTGATAGGGTAAGGCAAATAAGCCCGGTCTCACAAGATTTGCTACCAACTATGTTTCACTCCAGAGTTTTGAGTCCAAGAAAGTTGGTCTTCGATCGATGTTCGCATCTGATGAGTGGTTTGGTGAAGGGAAGCAGGATCCTTCGGTATTAGGGAGGCACAGTCAACCATTTCATCAGAGGAGTTTTGGACACAACTAGGTAAAGTGGCGAAAATCTTGTCACCAATTGTTGGCATGTTGAAGATGGTGGATTCTGCTTTCAAACCCACCTTGCTAAGCCTGTATGTTGCACTGATAATGATGAAAGAACATGTCTATGCTGCCAACCCATGTGGAAGTAAGAAATTTATAGACATAATAGAAGAACGTTGGGAGCGCCAGCTCAAGCATTTATTGTATAAGGCTGGTAAGCAAAGCTGAAGACATTCTTTTATGTGATATAAAAAAGCATTAATGTTAACATTGACAATAATATGTTCTGTCAAATTTCAACATATTATTTAAACCCCAGGTATCAGTATAGCCATAGACTTGCATTGAATCCGGAGCTTCTGGAAGCAATGAAGCAGGTGGTTGCCAAGTTGCAACCAAACCCTGGTCTACAGGCCAAAGCCAATACTGAGGTGAGTTTTGTAGTAGTATAAGAATCTAAATTTCAGTACAATGGTTATTAACTAGGGTCCTATTTGTAAATTGGTTATAGAAGAAAGAATTTAGAGACGCATTGGGCAACTTTGGAGCCCCTGCCGCATTCACAGGTCATACAAGTACTGATGCTAGTATGAAATCCAAATTTTAGTATGTTACTTATACAAGTGTCAAGTGTTTTGAAACAAAAATAATCTTTCACACTTGTTGTAACATGTAATACAATTGAATAGTGGGTGTTGTATGGGGGTTCAGCACCAGAATTGAGGAAGATTTCCATCGAAGTACTCTCTCAGACATGTTCTGCATTTGGTTGTGAGAGAAATTGGAGTACATTTTCACTCATACACTCGAAAAAGCGGAATCGATTGGGTTCACAACGTCTCTCTGACTTGGTGTATGTGCACTATAATATGAGACTGAGGACATACGCATGGGTATGGAGAATGATTGGGGCCAAATCGAGCTAGCTGATGTTTTTCAAATTGACTTAGATGAAGAGGATCCTCTAATAGACTAGGTGAGGGATAGAGGCCAGCCGTTAATGGATCAGCCGAGAGGTAGGCTGAAACCATATGTAGTGCGAGAGATGGCGGTCGATGTTGATGATTATATGGCTACAGAGGAAAGGATACATTCACAGACCCCCCCGACTATTCGAGCTGGTAGGGATGATTCAGATGAAGATGATGATTGGTCCACTTCCTCGGGTGGTTGTACCCACACTCAGACACAGACACAAACACAAACACAAACACAACATCGAGCACTAGGTAGTGATGAGTGGTGATAGATTTGAAGGAGTTCAAGAGCAGTATGAACAGGCCAAGCCAGAGCCGGAGCAGGAGCCAGTGCGATTCACTGGGGAGAGTCAATTTGAGTATGCCACAAAAGATACTGATCACAATGCACATCAATCAGGTGTAGGGAGTACAAGCTACACTAGAGGACCTCGTCGCCAATTCGGTGGAGTTACGTAGCTAAATTGTATGAACGTCGATAGTCTATCTACTTCTATTGGAGGAATGAGTTTGAGCGGAGTGGGCAATGGCGTGCCCCATCATTTACTAGAGAGAGCACCTGGTCGGAGTATCATAGACCTTATAGTCAATTCATTGGGATAGGGCATACATCTGGTTCATTATTCTTAGTACTGACTATAGCTCGAGCTCTTGAGCTCGAGGTTCTTACAAGAGAGTACAGATGTGTACTTTCAGATCAGTGGGAAGAGGCAGGCTCCAGGTGAGTCTTATCTTCTTCTCCCACTCCGTCAAAAGAATCTGAGGGCTTGGCGGCTCCTTTGATCGGATCAAAGCTGTGGGATTGCTACTGGAAGATCTTTTTTCAATCATCGCAACTTCAATTATCCTAGTAATGCAGCTTTCTTGATCATTTCCCTTGACTTGTAGCTATTCCACCTCATGAGTTGTCGAACTCATCTTGGAAGAACACTTCAAACCCCGGTTGCATTTTGGCGGCAGTTTCATCGAACCATGGCTCAACATTCCCATAGAACAGGAAATCCTCTCCTTCCTTCACAAAATACCCATTAAAAGTAGGGTAGTAGGTGGCAGATATTTTTCCGATCATCTACAATATTTTGTTCTTACCCTTTCTTGGAGGAATATACCCCAGTCCATTCTTACCCTTGTTGAAAACTGGGGTTGGTAACTTGGATACACCTTGTGCGTACTTTCCCAATCCCATACCAGGGAAGTACTTCATGTTCTTCATCATTTGGCCCACAGGAGGGCTCAATGTTGCCTCATAGTCAACCGGGGTGTTTGCTTCGACCGCCCCTTTTGCAATCATGGTACAAGTGCCTTTTCTATCTTAAATCCGCCGAGGCAGACCTCTTCTTTCTTCTCTTCCCCTTTCTCTATACTGGCCACAGTATTAACTACTTCCGGGTCCCCTGAGACGATAATCACTTTTCCTTCATGTATGAACTTGACTTACTGGTGGGGGCTAGATGACACAGCCTTAGCATGATGTAACCACGGCCTCCCCAATAGCATGTGGAAGGAAGCCGGTATATCAATGACTTGGAAGTTGACATTAAATTTCACCGGGCCGATCATCACAGCCAAGGTGAGTATTCCCAGAATTTCCATCTTGGTGTTATCATAGGCCCTTATGGTTTGGCCTGTTGCTTTTATATCACTCATGTTGACGCCAATGCTGCTGGCTGATCTTAAAGGCAAGATGTTCAAGGCCGACCCGTTGTCGATGAGGACCTAAGGAACAATTTTGTCGAGGCAATCCACCGTGATATACAATGCCTTGTTATACAGCCCCCCTTTGGAAATGTCAGCGTCTGAGAATACCAGAGATTGTACTGCGTATGTTGCCCCTACTATGTGGGAAAGCTACACCGGGTCAATCTCGATCGGTACTTGTACATGAGTGAGGGATTTCAATACTGCCTCACGATGAGAGGGAGAAGCCATCAACAATCCCCAGATGGAAATGTTGGCTTGAGCCTTCTTCAATTGAGCTAACACTAGATTTTCTGGTTCCTTTTTCAGCTGCTAGAACCTGCCTCATAATTCTTGGGCTGCTTTACTACTAGCGCCTTGCCTTTATAGTCTTTACCGCTCCTGGTTTCCATCACTATGACAGGCTTCTTTATAATGATCTAGGTGGGATACTGATCTTCATCATCACTATCCATAATGGTAATTATCCCTACCATCGAATCATCTTCATTGGACTCCCCCTCTCGACTTGGGGTAGGGAGTCGGGGTCCTCCACAAATATCGAGAGCCCTAGCTCTCATCTTCTTAACCGCATTGGACAGCATTTGGAATGCAGCATCCAATGCCTCTACTAATGTATCCTGTGGCCCCATGTCTTCCAGGTCATTTAGCTGCTCCTTGTAGTACTGTTCGCTGACAGTCACTACGCCTAGCATCTGGCTGATTTCATCCACCCTTCTTTGCATTTCTAGTGTGTTTGAATAAATCTCACACCTTTTCTTCCATCTCATATAGAGGGGTCTGCTCTTCCATGTAAACCTCTGTTGCCCTTCCTTCGTCTTTGGTCGACCGATACGGTGACCGATACCGATACTTTAATCCTTGGAAGGTTTGTAGTTGTTCTATAAATATAAAATCCTTGTTCACAACCTTGATTTCCACTTTAGTTAGAGAGAAAAATGGTTGGCAGCACCTTTAGAACAAAAACACCTCAAAAAATTGTGTTTTTCTGAAAATTTACCCATCTTGGCCATTTTATGACCGAATCGATGTGTATCGATCGATACATACCGATACACACCGATACGTACTTTTCACTTGGACTTTGAATTTTTTATAGAGTATCAGTACGTATCGGTGGTGTATCGTAAGATACGTATCGATACAAAAGGGTTTTAAAAATTTCATATATCGTATTAGTAAGGGCCGATACATATCGGACCGATGCTTTAAACCCTACCTTCTATGTAGAGAGAAGGCTGAATACCACTTGTTGGATCTAGTACCAGGTCATCGCGACCGATGGCAAACATTGAGTAACTTCCTAGATCCCCAAGGGAATAGTACACAAATTCATCATCTACATCCTGCTCCCATTGCCCAAGGAAGTCATCCTAGTCCGGATGAGCACTATCACTGTCATCATCATTGTCATCATTGTCAGTGTCTTCTTCCTCAGTGACTTCCTCCTCATTGGGTTCTTCATCTAATTCATCTTCTTCTGTGTCACTCCCTATGTGGATTAGGGAGGCATCTTTTTTAATCTGCTTCCCTACTGATAGTGCTATCACTGTCCTTAGGAGATCATCTGAAACTTCCTCAACTATTTCTGACTTATGCTCTGGTGAGGCCATTGGTTGAATCAAAGGTGTGGGATCTACCTCTTGGTCTTCCTCAAGAGCATTCACCGATCCTGATGATGAAATCATTTTCGGAGAATCAGGCAATTCTTGCATATTCCTCCAGTCGTACACACCAAACCATCCTTCCTCTGCGTTATGAATTGAACCTTGGGAATGGGATTCATAGGAAGTTGATGAGGCATATGAAGCGGCGTGGTATGACGGGGACATAACGTTAGAGGTAGGGTATCCTGATGGAGATGGTGAATGGTAAGATGGAGTGAGTGTATGATAAGAGGGAGATGGGGTTTCCTCTCTTTGAGGATAAGGTAAAGGTTGTTGGTGATGTAGAGGGTGATAATATTGTAGAGGTAGAGGATTGTATAGTGGATATTGGGGGTAGTTGGATAGAGGTAAAGGTTGATTGGATGATGATGGAAGGTTTGATCCCGGACAATAGGGAGGAAATGGTTGGTTGGATGAAGGAGGGAAGGTGGACATATGCCCTTCTGCTTCTTCTGATGACTCTGATGATTCTTCTACATGGAAGTTTCATGGCCTTTGTTCT
This sequence comes from Macadamia integrifolia, assembly GCF_013358625.1. Taxonomy (NCBI): domain Eukaryota; kingdom Viridiplantae; phylum Streptophyta; class Magnoliopsida; order Proteales; family Proteaceae; genus Macadamia; species Macadamia integrifolia. The sequence goes on along the minus strand of NC_056561.1, from coordinate 15,364,761 downwards.
TTGTGCCAAGATCTTCAGATAGTCAGGAGCGGTCAGACTACCCTTCTGCTTCTAAGGCTGAATGAACTGAGTGGGGTCACTTTTTTCCTACTCATCATCCAGATTCCAGATTACCAACTGTACCATGATCTGGAAGTGGGCTGGTAGTAACATTAGGAGATTGCTTGACTTTGACTTCAATCGTCTCGTTATCCACCAGATCTTGAACTGCATGTTGTAACCCTATACATTTTTTAGTGGAGTGCCCCCCTTCTGGGTATGATAAGCACAATACTCATGGTCTCGATACCAGTTTGGGAGAGGATTGGACATCACTCTTGGAGCCACTATTCCCAATTACCCTTGCTTCTTCAGTTTCTCATATACTGTTGTGATTGGCATCCCCAAGTCTGAAAACTACCTTCTTTGACGAAGGGGCGCCTCTGAGCCAGAGCATCCGCTTGTATCACAAAGGGTTGTGATGAAGATATGGCCGCCACTGACTGTTGGGTTGAACTGACAACATTGGTTTCAGGACCCTTTCCCCGTCCAACCTTGGAGCTCTTCGTGGCATCTTGAGACGTTCCTAGGTACTGTGCTTCCCTCAGAATCCGATTCTCAATGCGTGTCCCCATAGCTATCAACGCTTCAAATGTTTGCAAGTGTTGGTAGTAGAGGACATCATAATAGGGCTTAGATATACTCTCGATTAGCATTTCTACTTGCTCTACTTCAAAAGGTCGCTCTGCCATCTTGACGGCCTTGTCCCTGAACCTCATCAAGAAGGTGGTGAACCCTTCCCTAAGCTGTTGCCTCAAGGTTTCTAGCTCTCGACTCTTCACATCTACCTCAGTGTTATACGAATACTATTTGGTGGATGCTTTTACCAATGTTGTCCAATTCTGTCTGCGTTGGCTCCAACTGCGTGAGCCATCTCAAAGTTGTTCCTGACAATGTCAACATAAATGCTTAACCCATCTGATTGTCTACTAGTTGCCATGACTTGGCAATGCTGAGGAAGACTTTCAAGTGTGCTTTAGGATCGCATGATCCATCAAACCTGTCAGTTTACCACTTGAACTTTTCAGGGATTCTTGCTCCAAAGAAGAAGCTCATATCATCAGAATCTGCCATCTGACTCTCTTGGCTCTTCCCAACTCGAATCAAATCTTCCAATTTCTTCAGCTATTCACGGAGCTTTCTTTCTCTCTCCATCTCAGGAGGTTCTATTCTGAAAGTGCTGCAAATTCTTCTTCTTCGTCCTCGATCACCACCCTTGGAGGGGGACTAAGAGTAGACTCCTCTCTGACCATTCTGACGAGTGGGGGAAGCTCCCCGATGTCCCATGGTCCATTCTACTCTTGCTCTCCTGTAGTCGGAGTGGGATCAACTCTGGGAGAGTTCTGAAGTATGTGGAGTACTTATGCTAACCCGGTCCTTACTTCTTTCATTTCATCTTGCAATGCCTCAACGAGGTGTACCCATGCCTGAACTAGAGTTTCACTGTCTGTAGGATCCATATCTTCCAAGGTGCAATCACTTGGCGATAAGCAGTATCGAAGAGACAACGTAGGTGACACTGGACTTAAACGAGTCAACTTACTGCCCTAGCATGTCCGAATGGACTACGGTGAGTACTTGAGATGGGCGGTTTATTTTAGATCTCTGATACCCCATCCCATGTTCAATCATTCATCCATTTTAATCAATCAATAATTCATCCAGAGTCAGTTCACTATATGATAGAAAGTGGATAGGGGAACGTGCCCCTAGTCCACTTGATATCATTGGTGAGAATTTCATACAAATGGCTTGTTGAGAACATTCCTATAAACATTCCATACAATAAAGTCATGCTTTCCTTGCTCTTTTTCCCACTTAGGTGTCCTTCCTCCCGATTTCCTCGGGACTTCTAGGGACTTTATGTGACTTTGACGGGATTGCCCCTAAGTCACATGTCTGGACGTTTTTCTCAAGGAGGAGGGACACCTTTTATCCGAAACCCACTTAGGAAAGTAATTCTATATGACGGGAATATAATGTAGGAAAATTCCTTTCCAAGACTACAAACAAGTTCTACAGTTAGCTTGTGGTGCTCCTAGCTTCTCCATCTATTTTCTACATGATGCTGAGTATGCAGTGGATGCAAGAGGACCGACAAGGCTACCTTGACAAGATCAATATACGCTAGGTACTGATCCTTTAACATATCTCAAGGGTACTTGGCGAAGGGTGTAACTCCCTACCCCATTCTACATAACTTCACACGAGGGGACGGTAAGGACCACTACGGGGTTGGTGGAAGCATTAGTGAACGTGTGAAGTGTAGCGTAGGGAAACCATCATTCGATCTCAGAATACCATAAAGTGCACAGACCTCCCTGAGTGTGCTGGCACAATTACGGACATCCTCGTCGTTTGATGGCGCATTCAATCTCAGAAAGTTATAAAGTGCACGGACCTCCCCGAAGGTGCTGGCACAATTACAACATCCTCGCCGTTTGACGATACGTTCCACTCTTGTATAGGAACCGGCTATCATTTGCTCTCAGAGTACTTAGTATGTCATACACTGACCACCTCGAGGGTGTGGGCATGACAGGGAGTACCCTCGCCAAATGATTTTACTTCGAGCACGATGCATGATGCAGTTAGTCAATACAATTTACAAACATGGGGGTAGCCAAACATGTTTTCAAACAGATGTGGTGGAAAATTTTCTTGCATTTAAAGATAACATCTAGTATCGGAAGCTTGACAATTCCCCAGTGGGGTCGCCACTGTGAGGGTAGCGGGCCTCGGATTGGAGATATCCCCATCAGGAGAAGGTCTCCGGGATTCGGGCCTTCTCTCCTCTCTTGATATCCTTTGGTGAATAAGGTGGAAAGTGCTTTCGCGTGTGCTTCTGCGGGCCCCGCACCGCCGTATCACAACTCGAAAAATAAGTGGAGGCCTATTTCATAGGTGTACCAGGTTCATCATAAAGACGGGGTTTGATGATGGTCCAATACGGGGGGATTGGGATCATACAGAAAGGGTGTGGAATTGCCACCTAGGGTTATGGGCCTAGAACCCGGGGTGTGCGATTCAGAGAGGGGGATTGTATTTATATAGGGCTTCGTTTCTTAATGGAGATGGTTGTTTGATTAGAGATCGATGTAAATTAAATTATTATTGTAAATAATAATTTTTCAAATAAAGAACTCCTTTATTAATCAAGATCTTGGAAACGTACATGATATTGGTCTACATTGTGATAAAAAAAAAAAAAAAAAAAACTTAGGTCTTGAAAGTACCATTGGGATTACATTGTGTCTTAGAGACTGGACTGAAATCAGACCAGAGTTCCCGCACCATATCTTCATCTTCTGCAGTATAAACCTGGTAAGTTATTTCGGATCTCTGAGACCATTCGATATTGATATCATCTAGAGAATCATAGAAATGAAGAAAGCTCTCAGTTTTAAGGCTCTCAAGTTGTAGCTGGCTCTGATGTGGATCCTGAACCTCGGTCCGTATTGTCCCAATGGGAAAATCTCATATCCAGTTACGTGGAAGTATTCCTTGTCGCCAAAAATGTGACGCCAGACCGCGGTACAACTGAGCCAATGGAACTTGGTGTTGTAACTGACATCCATTGGTATGAAATAAGTGACACTGGCATTCGAACTTAATGAGTTTCTGTCATTGGGATTTGGGACGCCACTTTGCCTGACTATGTTGGACTTTGATGCTCGATGGCATAGAGTGAGCTGTTGAGGGTGATGAACTCCGCATTGTGTATCGTCCATTCATGAAGTGCCTCATTTTCCAGTTTGTTGAGAAATTCCTTATATGATGTTCCTTGACTTGGATTACATAAGACGATTGTTGGGATTCCACCTTTGATGTGATGTGGCTTGGCGCATTTACAATTTGAATTATAATCTCGTTGCGCGTTGATGAACTCTTTCCAATGCTTTAAGTACTGTGGATTGACGTCATTAATGACGTTAAAGTGACAATCATCATTGTGGTTCTTTAAATCAACGTGGTCATCAACATAAGAGTTGTGGGGACCCAGGCTTCTTGCCTAGCAAGTTTTACAAGATCTAGATGGTCCTTCTACAATGAGGCTGATGGGTCTGTGTGGTCTATGGGCTTCATCTTTGATGTTATCCGAAGCCCAATGTCACAGGTCTGCCAGAACATTATTTGATGGCGGAAAAGGATTTTGGTACTGTTGTTCTGGTTGCTTGAAAATATTACGGAGATTTGCAGAAAACCGATCGTTATTAAGAATAAAAGAAAAATGATCCCCTTCTCTAATAACCCTTAATGCATCATTTACTGAACCGGTGGCTAGCGCAGCGACAACAATGTCTTTCTTTGAAACAGACGTCTTAGAACATTTGAACTGACTGTGATCTATGAAGTCAGAGTATTTTGAGATGTAATCTTTGACTGCTTACATCATTTCTAGCATTACATTATTTCCCTGTTCATTTACTACAATCTGGTTTAGTCGTGGATGGCTCCAGATAACATCAGAGATGAAGCCCATAGACCACACAGACCCATCAGTCTGATTCTAGAAGGACCATCTAGATCTGGTAAAACTTGCTGGGCAATAAGCCTGGGTCCCCACAACTATTATGCTGGCCACGTTGATTTAAAGAACCACAATGATGATTGTCACTTTAACGTCATTGATAACGTCAATCCACAGTACTTAAAGCATTGGAAAGAGTTCATCGGCGCGCAACGAGATTGGAATTCAAATTGTAAATATGCCAAGCCATGTCACATCAAAGGTGGAATCCTAACAATTGTCTTATGTAATCAAGGAGCATTATATAAGGAATTTCTCAACAAACCGGAAAATGAGGAACTTCGTGAATTGACGATACACAATGCGGAGTTCATCACCCCTAACAACTCACTCTATGCCACCAAGCATCAAAGTCCAACATCGTCAGGTAAAGCGGCGACCCAAATCCCAACGACGGAAACTCATTAAGTTCAAATGCCAGTGTCACTTATTTCATACCAATGGCTGTCAGTTACAACACCAAGTCCCATTGGCTCAGTCGTACCGCGGTCTGGCATCACATTTTTGGCGACAAGGAATACCTCCACGTAACTGGATACGAAATCTTCCCACCGGGACAATACGTATCGAGGTTCAAGATCCACATCAGAGCCAACTACAACCTGAGGAGAGCCTTAAAACTGAGAGCTTTCTTCGTTTCTGCGACTCTCTAGATGATATCAATACCGAATGGTCTTAGAGATCCGAAACAACTTACCAGATTTATACTGCAGAAGATGAAGATATGGTGCAGGAACTCTAGTCAGATTTCAGTCCAGTCTCTGAGACACAATGTAATCCCAATGGCACTTTCAAGACCTAAGTATTTTTTTTTAATCACAATGTAGACCAATATCATGTACGTTTCCAAGATTTTGATTAATAAAAGAGTTTTTTATTTGACAAATTATTATTTACAATAATAATTTAATTTACATCGACCTCTAATCAAACAACCATCCCCATTAAGAAACGAAGCCCTATACAAATACAATCCCCCTCTCTGAATCGCATCAATGGTGTCGGTATTGTTATCCTTGTACTCATGATCAAGCTTAACCTTCAAGGACAAAGGCTGGTAAACATGAGGACAGTAGTATGACTTGTCCGTAGAGTTATCTCGTGGACCACCGAAGAACCTATACCTCCAACGCCACAATATAATGAACCGTTCCTTGTTGTTGTCATTCGTCCATTGCTCAGGATCGTTCCTAAACCCATCGAACCACACCCGTCCCAGGCACAGCATCCCGTGGTTGTTTATCCCAGACCAGGAAAAGGACCAGCCAGTTCTCCCGGATCTTGTTCTTCTCACCATCTGTAAGACCAACCCAACCGGCCCCACACGACTGTATCACCGCTCGAAAATATGTGGAGGCCTATTTCGTAGGTGTACCAGGTTCGTCATAAAGATGGGGTTTGATGATGGTCCAATACAGGAGATTGGGATCATACAAAAAGGGTGTGGAATTGCCACCTAGGGTTATGGGCTTAGGACCTGGGGGGTGGGCCCAATTCCTGAGAAAAGGGCCCCGAAATTGGTCTGGTCCAGAGATTTAGGGTAAGAGTCAGGTTATAGAATTGGGAAGGTGTTAGGCACCCACTCTACCCAGTTCAACTAGTTTTCCTACTAGATGCTTAAGAACGAACATTTTTCACAATTTATTCCTATTCTGCATGCATGGCTATATTATCAAACATATGTACATTAAATAAAAACAACTGTTTATGTACACTAAAGCAAGGTTAATTAGATATCTACATTATGTTTAAATGAGGAGAGAGATTATACCTGAATTTGACCCCTGTTTTGGGTCAAAGAGGGGTGGGCCCCCGTTAATGCTAACTTTTCTCGTATATTCTCCTGGCTCTGGGGAAGATAGTCTTGAACTCCAACTTCCGATTTCAAGAGATATTGACTGTGGTTATCTGCAGACAGAGGTCCGACTTAGGATTGGCTTATTTGTTGGCAATTGATTCTAGCAAAGCTTCCGCTAGGGATGAACTACTTTTCGAAAGATTCCAGGGGCACTCGGGTAGAGCTTCCGCTAGGGATACGTCTCCAACTTGTGTTTCAATGACGGGTAACGCGGTCGAGCTACCTGCACTTGTCTAGTCCGATCATTTAGCGGCTCTTTCTGAGAGACGGGAATGTAAATAGAAAACATCCCCTGGGAAAGCCTCTTGGCCAGGTGGTCGGCGTAACAATAATGACATTTGTCGATATGCCACCGCTTGTTTACTAAGATCATTATAGATTATTAATGCGTGCATTCCATTATCGCGGAAATATTCCCCCATGGCACACCCTGAATATGGGGCTGAAAATTGCCGAGGAGCAGAATCTGAAGCGGTGGCTGCTACAAGAATGGAATATTCCAAAGCATTCGCTTCTGAAAGAATTTGAACTAATTGTGCCACAGTTGAGCGTTTTTGTCGCTGGCTATTTTTGGAAAATATTCCAGAGGCACTCGGGCAGAGCTTCCACTTGAACCGACTACTTTTGGAAGATTCCAGGGGCACTCGGGCAGAGCTTCTACTGGGACTGCTACTTTTGAAAAAGATTCCAGGGGCACTTGGGCAGAGCTTCCTCTGGGGATGGATAGAAGGCTAGGCTGAGGTGGCGCTCGAACAGGGCTTCGACTTGAAACTTTCCCTTTTTGTCAAAAAACCAAAAGCACTCAAAGGGGGGGGAGCTAAAAACTTTCAATTTTTGACAAAAAAAAATGGATCGAACTAAAACTCAAATTGAAGTCCTTCAAAACCCCGAAGACCACTTAGAAGATCCAAGCAGAACTTCGGATCTTTACAAAGATCGCTTTGAAGGCCCGAAGAAGCTCAAAGGGGGAGGGGAGGAGGAGAGAGGGCAGAGTTCCTATAAGAAAGGGGTTGCTCTTAAGAGAGTCTTTAGTGTCTTTTTACGAGTGAAAGGGGGGTATTTATAGGTTTTTTAAATCAATAAGGTGACGACACCTAATTTTTACATAGTGGGTAAAGACTAGTGACATGGCATAAAGTGTGATGTGATATTTTTAAAAATGGTGAAGATAGTTTCTTGCTTGTGAAAATGGACAAGATCTTTTCTGAAAAATAGAACCTTTTCTCAAAAAGTGAGATTTTTAACGAAAACCCGACTATCGGGAGAATTTTTAGTAGAAAACCTGACTGTCGGGAGAATTTTAATCAATGAAGTGATGACACCTAATTTTTACCCAGTGGGTAAAGACCAATGACATGACATAAAGTGTGATGTGATATTTTTGAAAATGGTGAATATTTTCTCTTGCTTGTGAAAGTGGAGAAGATATTTTACTGGCAAATGAAATCTTTTCTCAAAAAGTTGGATTTTTAGCAGAAAGGGAATTTTTGGAAAAAATACGAAAATGTCAGAAAATCTTTGGAAGTAAATACTAGATAGTCATTATGAATTTATTATTAGTGTTTTGTAACTAATGTGGATATTACTCTAGTACTCTAAACTCTAAAGTCTTCTTATTGGTTAATTAATTAATCTTGTTCTACTAATGAAGCAGGTAAATTCTCTAGACCAGTTCAGCGGTTGCTACCAAACAAGGGTGCAATTTTAAAACACTATCATGTTTTAATATTTTTACAATTTTAAGTTCTAAGCATGTTTATTAACCTTAGAACAGCTACCAACAAGTTTCAGGTCATAATATGGCTGTTTGACCACCGAGACAGTCAAACTAGTAAAAAAAAAATACATTAACTCGCCGAGATCTTGAATCTTGGTTGAAATTGATCGTCACTTTATTAAGGAGAAGGTTGAATTAGGTATTATCTATGTTCCATTTGTGAAGTCTACATACCAATTGACTAATGTCTTTACTAAAGGTCTTAACAATAAACTTATCCATTTTCTTATATCCAATCACAGCACCAACTTGAGGGGGAGTGTTTTAATATGGAGTATAAGGGTAGAATTGTCCATAGGGGCATATTTGTCTTTGTACTCATAACCCTATTATTATAAATGAAGAGAGACCAAATGACACAAGTCTCATTCTCCCAAATTCCATCAAATTGGGATGGAAGCCTCAGATCCAGAAAGTGGGGTCAGTTGATCAGGTTGTATGCAGTAACAGAAGCGTCTGCATAGATCTGGTCGTAAGTTGCAAGGGCTTCTAGATTTAACCCAATAGGTTAAAGATAGCAAGGATTGCATCGCAGATCTGGTTGTGGAATTCCCAAAACAGAGCATCCGCCGCCAGCTCCAGTTTGAAATCCACTTCTCTCCTAGTTCCAGAGCCTGTAGTTAGCATTGTTTATTAATAGTGGAATCAACCCATACCATATAAGATTTGATGGATATTTTTTATGTTAGGCGAAAGTCTAGGGACTGTTAGGTGTTGTTTCGGTTTTAATTGTTGCTTTATTGTCAAGTGACATAAATACCTCAAAAAGTAGCCTCTGCTTTTAGTTGTTTCTTTATTGTCAAGTGACATAAATACCCCTGATTAGTAGGATATATGACTTTTAGAAGGTAGAATATATCTTTATTTAGTAGGTTTTTTGCAGTTACAATGAAGTATCAGACTCACCTGGTTTTTTCCCCTTTATAGTTTCATGAAATAGCAGTAACAGCTAAGCTCTGCTTTCTTCAATCTTTCTGGTTTATTCTTGGTTTTCCATGCAGTTAGAGATCCTTAAGTTCTTTCCTGCATTGTTTAGACTGGCCAACACTTGCCATGTTAAATATATGGATAGCCGTGGGTGGATCCATTTGATAGAGGAACCCAGGCCTATCCCATTGGCCAAATTTCAGCCTAAAATCATGGTACAAGGTTTCGAAGAGATTTCGCAAAACCAACTGAGATATTTGGTTTCGCAGGATGTCAAAACCAAATAGATTGCGATACTAAAGAATTGCAATGTTTCGATTGAAATTTCAGAATTTTGCAGAAATTACGGTCTTCTGTTTCGCTTTTCCGATTTCGGTTGAAACTACTCAAAGCCTTTACTATAAATTCCATACTTCAATCGAAATGATCCAAAATTTCAACCGTTTTGTTCATTTTGTCTAGTTTCAGCCGTTAAGGTTGAGAACCCCCAATTTTTGTGCTTTCTCGGACGAGCCACTATTGTACAAGGTTGGAACAAGTACTTAGCAGTAGAGGAACGTAATAGGAAGTGGCGATTTGTTGTGTTGTAGGACAATTTGTGCAAGATTCAAGGTTGGAGGTATATCACTTTTCCCAAAAACTAATTTTTGAAAAAACAAAAAAGAATAAATTGATCTGATGGCAACAGCAACATTCTAGTGGTTTTGATCCTACCCGGAACTCATTTTGGTACTAGGACCATAGGATGGGCATACGGGTGACTCATGGCTTGTATTGTTGATATATCTCTTTGTAACAAATCATTTAAGACACATGATGATGTACATCAAAGCTTGAAGAAAAGATAAAAACAAGAGCCATCAAAACACTGTAACACACTAACACGTCAGAAAACATTTTTCACAAAACACCGTTCACGTGAACAGTTCTTTGTGTCAAAATCTTCTTTTTTTTATTTCCTATTTAGTTTACTTTAGTTAGTTTCTATTTTTCTTAGTGAGCTAGTTAGTTTCCTATTTTATTAGTTCAAGAAGTTTCTATTTTGTAACTTAGGCTAGTTTCCTTTTTGAAAGTAGTTGTCAGTTTCTACTTTTGTTAAGCTCGGTTAGCAAGTTAGCCACAAATTAGAAAATCTTTTTTGAGTCCATTAGTTTCATTTTTTGGTGTCCAAGTTTTGTAAGGTTTTTTAAAACCCATTGATCATAATAAAAATAAATAAATAAAAAATAAAAATTGAAGTTTATGAATTTGAGTGTTTACTCATGGCTGAAAGAGCAACCCGAGAGGGTGAGATGCCCATTCACTACTTCTTCCCCCTTCTCAACCCTCCATCAAATTCTCTTTCTTTTCTTTTTTTCTTTGATTTGCTTGCTGTGATAAAGAGTGTTTGAGTGATCAAATAATCTTGTTGAAGTTCAGAAGTTCCATCAAAAGACCAGTTGAAAGCAAAAGTAGAACTCCATAAAGTTTCCTAATTCATGTCAGCAACAAATCTCTCAATTCAATCATCGGAATTGTCTCATCTTTTGAGGGTTTGTTTACCTATATAGGACCTTCATCTACTCCCAAGTTTCAGCTCCATCTGAGCCACAGTTTGAAAGTTCTCTCGAATTTCTCCCTATTCAGCCAGATTTTGAGATCCTGCCTGGGATTAGGATCACATGTGATTCTAGTCTTACATTACATGATTTATGAAATGGTTTAAATTTAATGTTTATTCATTCTAATGCATATTTATGATACAAGTTTTACTTGAATTGACATTGTGCGGAATAGGTCATATTAGACTTTTAGAGAATGTAAACAGCGTACACTACCAACCTACCATTTTGGGGGTGATTGTTTTTTTTTTAAATCCAAAGGTTCCACTATGTTTAAACTTTAGAAGGCCTAAAATAGGGTGTCCTAGAAGTTTCATGACCTAATTTGGTCATCTGGCCGTTGAAACCCATTATCAAAACTTATTGGAAAAAATATAGGTTTCAACCAAAACTTTGTTTCGGTCGAAATATTTTGGTTTCGATCCTGGTTGAAACCAAGCAGGATCGAAACCAAGTTCGAAACCAATGCCTAGTTCTATGCCTGAAATAAGCGTGTGAAGAAATTAAAAACTAATTGTCAAAGTAAACACAAAAATGGCATTTAACTTCAGGAAATCTAATGGCACAGTTGTAATTTGTAACTTTGAACTCATTTTTGAGGCACTTGCTTGTTTGGGGCTGAAACTTGTCATTCTGGTCGATGGGGATTTTTTTACAACATGGACACACCATTTTCTGCAGTAGCCATCAAACGTGGTGGCATAGAGAGACACCCTTGATTTATTTGGGCTTTTTTAAAAACACCTCATCTGCCTTCGGTTTCTCAGAAGCGCTTTCTAAAAGCAAAGCTCAACAGAACCCTAATTCTCTGGTTTCAAGTAGTCCTATAAAGAATCCCTTAGCAGAATTCTGCCTCCGAAAATCACTTTCTAAAAGTGAACCTCAACAGACCCTTAGTTCTCTGCTTTCAAGTAGTCCTGCAACAGTTACATAACAAGAACAATTGATTTATTTGAGCTTTTTAAAGAACACCTTATCTGACTTCGGTTTCTCAGAAGTGCTTTCTAAAAACAAAGCTCAACAGAACCCTAATTCTCTGGTTTCAAGTAGTACTATAAAGAATCAGCAGACTTCTGTTTCTCAAAATCACTTTTAAAAGTGAACCTCAACAGACCCTTAATTCTCTGCTTTCAAGTAGTCCTGCAACAGTTATACAACAAGAACAATTGAGCAAAGAATAAAAAAAATGGAAGTACTATACCTTCTCAATTTCACCAACTTCATTGGCTTTTGACACGCGAAAGTCAAGAGCCTCATCTTTCTGGCGCCTGTTTAGAATATGGAGCAAAAGCATAAGAAACATTTAGAGAAAAAAAAAAGTCATGTCCAGATGATGAAAGACCACTCATCGTTTTCAAAGAGAGGCAATATACAAATATCTTGACTGTAGGGAGGAATTTTTCAAAACTGCAACTGACCAAATATATACACAAAAAGATTATTAGAAAGTTCAAGAATACATGGCTGCAACAAGGCAGGTTGGTCTTAGTAACTATAGTAGTAGTTGGAGTAGGGGCATGGAGAGACCGAGGGAGGTTTTAACTTTGGACTACCAAATGTGGGAACCGCCAAACTCTTGGAGCAATTAAGAGTTATTGCACATAGATGATAGAGCTACAGAAATAAAATAAACTCCAAGGCATTTATGTTGAAAGACTAACTATATAAAGAAAGGGTGTACCTAGTATAGTGCATGAGGCTCCTGCCACTGCAGGGTTTGGAGAGGGTTATAATGTACACAGCCTTACCCCCGCTTAGCGGAGAGGCTGTTTCCCGACTCGAACCCTTGACCACTAGGTCGTAATGGGCAACCTTACCATTGCACTAAGGCCTGCCCTCTAAAAAAACAAAAAACTATATAAAATATTATATAATGACAAAAGGGAGGGGCACAAGCCCATCATCTTTGTTTTCTTTCACATTTTCAAAAAGAGTAAGAGTAACCAGTAGGGGTGTCAATTAGTTGCTGCACCGGTTTTGGTCGGGCATAATCGGGCTTCCCCACTTTAAGACCTCACACTGTGACTGACACGTTTAAGTATTCGGTCCTCATAGGCTAGGATGGTCCCTTTACAAATGGTCGGTCGGGTACCCAAACGGGCTTTAAATATGTCAGGATGAGCAAACATGCTCTAAACCATCTATAAGCAGGCTATTAATCAGTTGGTCTCAGTCAGGCAACTGTCGGGTAGGACTTCCACACCAAGAATGACCAAATAGTATTCGGTCCAGGTTTGAGCCAGACATGTTCAACAAACAGGCCGGGTAGTTTCATGTTTTTCGCGGTCGGGCTTTGTCAAGCCTGCTGGTGCGGGCCTGGAATTGGCACCCCTAATAACAGGTTATTAAAAATATAGAAGCATGTAGTCCCTTTATTCCATGTTTCCCAAAAGAAATAAAGGACAAAGCAAACAACCTTGCGTACACATCTGACCACAACAGATTGAGACTAGTGCGTGCATAGAAACTATTGTCATCCTAGCACCAAGGTGAGCTATGCCGCTATGGTGATTCCATGAACTTAGGTAAAGCCAAGGTGTCCAAGACGAGCACCATATTTAATATGCACCCCTCCATGTGTTGATTGTAGTTCCTAATATGTTTTCTTAATATCAAGGTGCCACCTAGGCAACAAAACACACAAATCAAGATAAGGGGAAGGGGGGGGGGGAACTAAAAATGCGGAAAAGAAAAGGAACAAAGAAGATAAAGATTAAGAAAACATATTAGGAACTACAATCAACACATGGAGGGGTGCATATTAATTATGGTGCTCGTCTTGGACACCTTGACAGCTATGATAGAAATTCCAAAATTGAATATAACTCACTCAACTAGCATTGGCACAACTCAAACATGGGGTCAGGTTAGGTTAGACTTGGATGACTCTCTACACATGTTATACATGGTTATTTCAAAATTGAATATAACTTAACCTGTATACATACTTCTTTCTTCACCCAAAAAAAGGAGGGAATTACCTAGATCCACGAGATTAAAAAAAAAGTAATATAAGAAAAATATAAAATTAAACTTCTTAAAATACCCCCTTGACATCATTTATATCTGTAAGGCTAAAGTTAAAAGCTCATGAAGGTTGACCGGTCGTATCCTTTTTCCCTTATACTGTTGCACAACTCCCGTGGTTGACACAATACCTTTGGCTGGAGAATTGCTTCTTGTACCAAATCTCTTTTATCATTTTCCTATTGGAAACCTAACATAAGTAGTATTCTAGTCATTTTTTAAATCTTAATTTTCAATCCAATAACTTGTCAAATGGAGATGACGAAAACAAGGGAGTGTTTAATTCTTGTTTACCTCTTTTTGGTCCACTTGGGTTTGGATGAGTGGATTAGCTATTCCTCTAATGGGCCCTCCCACCTACCAACTTTACATAGTTTAAAAAAAAAACAATAATAAAGACTAGAATACTACTTATTTGGTTACAGTAGCCCTTGGTTTCTTTGGCCAATTCAGTCAGTTGCTCTAATTTTCTTTTCTATCGGAAATTAAGAATTTAAAAATAACTAGAATACTACTTACATTAGGGTTTTTTTTTTTTTTCCAGTGAACTACTGCTTACGTTAGGTTACCAATAGGAAGAATGATGAGATTTGGTACAAGAAGCAACTCCAACCAAAGGTATTGTGTCAACCACGGTAGTTGTGCAACGATACAGGGGAAAAGGATAGGACCGGTTAACCATCATGAGCCCTTAACTTTAGCCTTATAGATAGATGTGGTGTCAAGGGGGGTATTTAGGAATTTAAATTATATTCTACTTGGGTGGGACTTATTTTGGGGATTAAGTAAATCTTTTCAAAATCTTTACTTGTAGATGTAAAACGAGTTTTTAACTTACTTATCTTGTAATTACCTTTTTAATCTCGTGGATCTAGGTAATTCCCCCCACCCAAAAAATTTGGGGGGGGGGGATATATACATACTAATTTCTCATCTATAGCTAAAAGTCTCAATGACGCTCTAGAAATTGCGTCTCTTACATAAATTGTAGATAAAGACAATAAAAATAGGGGACAAAGTAATGCAGAAGACATGCTATAAGCTTTATCTATATTCACAAAATTATGCCAACAAAGCTAAGCATGATTAACCTAGAAATGAGGCCAATCGAATCATTTTAATGCTCTCAGTGATTAATATGCAAGCCACAGGAAGGCATCAATTGCGTGAGGAGAAATCCAAACCATAGCTATTAGGACATCAAGAACATAATTTATAATGTGGACATGTGGCAACCATAGGAAAAAGCAAAAGAAAACAAATTTCAGTTACAACTCAAATGATAAAGGAAATCTTGTATAAATCAGGAATATGGACGCATCCTACTTAATATGTTTTGCTAAATAAATACAGCATGTCTCTTTGGCTAATACAAGATCATGATTCAATGGAATAGAGAAGACACACATACAAGAAATTGTCAAATACTATTCCAGACCTGTGATCTGTAATGCGCTTTTCATCCTTTGAGATGGATGTAGCAAGAGATTCTGCCAATATTTTCAACTTATCAACCTGCATATTATTTATGAAATCAAATAAGTAAACAAAATTAACAAAACTCTTTGTTGAGATGTTGGGAAGTCCACACATCGGTTTAATCAGGTCCTTGGTGCTTGCTGGATTTAGAAATGGAGTTTCAAATGACATGTATTCACAGAGATAGAAGGTTCAGCCATGACTGGCAAGGTTCCAGTAGTTACATCTCCCAGAACTGGGTATGAGAATACCAGACACATTACAACAAAGCCTCAAAACTAAAAGCCTGGTGTTACCTAAAGAGAACCATGTATTACATTGACAAAATAGAGAAAACTGTAACACACTTGGAAGTAATTGTTTTCATTGCCAATTGTCAGTCGCAAAACATTTTATAGTGCAACGAGATCAGAGTAATGTAGCAATGACCATGATTTTAGGCAAGGGTCATAGATGGTTCTATTTTTATAATATATATATAGAGAGAGGAAATTACACTCCCCTCCCCTGAACTATGGCTTAATATCAAGTTCCCCCCACGTACTTCCATATATACCAACACCCTCCCCTCTAGTTTGAAGATGCTTTCAATCGTACCCCTTCCGTTAGATAGCCCTGTTAAGTGATGACATCATCATTCAAACAAGTAATTTTATGCCGAAATTACCCTTCCCAAATGAATTAAGCCCTAAACCCTAAAAGATCTCTGAGCATCACTGCGCTCCACCATCGATTGCTGAAATCCGTTGCAGATGCAATAGGTAATAATTGAATTTTTCTTTCTTTGTTCCGCCGTCGGGAGAGCTATTCTTGGCTGTCGATCTGCTCCGCCGCCCTAACAAACCCGTTAGGGCTCCCTTCTTTTGGATCGAGTCTTGGAGATCTTGTTCGAGTTATGGGCGTTAAAGGAAGAATCTCTTATTTGAATTATTTGAATGTTTCGAAAGCAAAGATTTGATTTTTGAAAAGCTCGAATTACTTTTTTTTTATTTTTTTATTTTTTTTTTTTGGGACCTGCTAGGGTTTGAAAAATATTCCGCTCCATTCAGCTTTGCAATACTAATGGTGATCTCAACCATAACCGGAACCAAAAATCCGTTGCAGATGTAAATAGGTAATAATTGAATTTTTCTTTCTTTGTTCCTTTAATTTTAAGTAATCCCATCTAATTTTAGATGAGGAATAAGTGGTTTGCAGAAAGAAACCGCCTTACAAAACCTTCACTGCGCATCTCACCGCGATCAATAGTGGCATAGCATCAGAGATAGATTATCAGATGGGAGAAGAAGACTTGATCACAAAGCGAGATATGATATAGGGGCTAAGACCCTTGGAAGATCATTTACATGGGATTTTTTCAAGTCCGATTTCTCTCACCACTGATCTCACATCGTCCATGGGGATGGGGGTATGTCCGTCGGTTGTCTTCTTAATCAAAGGAATAAAATCTCAGCCTCTCTTCCACCTCCTCCCATGGCTCTGAGAAATGGGCCTCACATCGTTATCTTCAGGTGCACTACCAAATTCTCTGGCGATGATGCGAAGGAGAGGAAGCCTGCTTGAGAGCGGCAAAAAAACCATATCTCATATCTGACACTAAAACAACACAGATTCTTCATTGTCGTTACGATAATCATCATCGTCATGGTTAAGAACGGCAGGCCCTTGAAGAGAATGAGGAGAAGTCACCGCAGATCTTAATGACTTCATGAACTTTCCACCCGGACAGACCTTTCAGGCTAAACGTAAGATCGTTCCTCTCGAAGCATGCACAGCTACCTCTACCTTCGTCTCTGTTACCGCACCTCCTCACATGGCAGATCATGTTCCGGATTGGCGAGTTGGTAGAAGGACCTAACCCTTCGTTTTCACGTTCACACTCTTTGGGTTTTGCTTGGTCGGTTTCTAGACTTTTTGTTGGTTTCCAGTGCCGGTTTCTGAATTAAAAATATATATATAAGATGCCAAAGGGTAAACTTGTCTTTTTACAAGCCAATTTAACACCGTCATCCACTTATGGGATCATTGAAAGCATCTTCAAACTAAAGGGGAGGGTATTGATACGTATGAAAACACGTGGGGGGAACTTGATATTAAGCCATAGTTCAGGAGAGGGGAGTGTAATTTCCTCATATATATCTATATATATATATATATATATACAAGTTCCAGTTTACCACTTTTCCTTGTGCTGATAATGGTAGCTATGCACAATGTACTAAATTAGGTACCATGCAAGAACTTAATTGCAGGAAACTTTTGAATTTCAGCCGAAAACCAAGATCTGATTTCAATTCTCATTTAAGATTCACAGGAATAGGAACTACAGGGATTTGCCATAGCTAATTAATGGCCCCAAAAAAAAGGCACACTGAAAGCATGAATAGGAGGTCAATCACACCAAAAGATCAATAATCACTCTCCATCATAGTTCTAAATTTCGATGATTTCAACCCACCCTGAGATTTCCAAGTTTTGGAAATTTCAATCCTAATTTCGGAAAATATCAGAAATTTTTACCCAAATTTTCTAGAATTTGCCCCAAAAAAATACCTGGTTTCAATTAGGTTTCGGAAATTTTGGTCTAAATTTCAGATTTAGAACCTTGCTCTCCATTGCACTCAAATTACAAAATATATTGGCACTTGTACTAGAAGACCACTAGATCATCTAATCGTTTACACCAGATTGAAACCAAACATATGTTGTACGTTTTGACAAGGGCATATCACATCAATGACCTGAGCACAATTCCAAACGTTAACACCAAAAATAAGAAGATTGTCAACAGGAGACCAACAACATGAAGAGTCACATGAACAATTGGGAAAAGAAAAACATATATATGGTAAAAAGCAAAAAGCATGCCTTCTGAGCATGAATCTCAGGCGAGTCCCCATTGTTCAGTGATTTTTTCTGTAGCAATAGTGCTTCAAATCTAGAACAAAGTCGAACTTCTGCAAGTGCTTCTTTTAGAGCCTGTGAATTCAAGCAAAATCCACAGTAAACTTGGGGAATGGGAGAGACATTAGAAAACATGGAAACATGCCTTGCAAAGTTAAAAGCACACAGAACCTAAAATGAAAGTCTTCCATGTTAATTCAAAGGCTACTGTTAGATAATTAATTGGCAAGTGATGGTCTATCAATGCTTGATGTCACTTACTCACATGCAACCCTTGCCCATTTTTTTTTTTTTTTATTTCATTTCATAAAATCCAAATTATCATGCTTGATAGAATTCACTCACTATTGAAACATGACAGTTATGCAACAGATAACATATATATTATTTATCAGAAAGGTCAAGTACATGATGAAGAAGCATTGACCACATATAAGTGTGATAACGTAGAAGACAGCATCTCCCAACCAGTGCCATATACTTGTTCAGGCACTATGGAATCTTACAACTACAAGAAACAGTAACACTAAAATCAGCTCACCTTAAACGTTGCAATAGTTGTTTTCTCAGATGTCTCTGAATGACCTTCAGTTGAGGACACCTGGGATTCTCTCATTCTGTCAACTTTTTGCTGCAGACTTGAAGTTTCAGCATTTATCCTGCGACCAAAAACTGGATCACAATAACAAAGAGGCAAACAAACACAGGAAATATGAGCAAGAGAGAAGCCATACTAATTTCTGCAATTAATTTTTCTTTTAAAAAGGCATCTGAAAGGAAATTTGTACACACATTTATTAGTATAACAGTAGTGCATCTGCTAGATCTTACCCTTTCTAACCATTTTCTCTTCTTATCTACAAATCTGTTTTGTTCTCTATCCTTTTATGTTCATGGTATGCTTAAGATTGTAGAAACCATGTCTGAACCTGTAATCTAACTCCACATCCATCTGCTTTTATTTCTTCCCTTGATTCCTGAGTTATAATCGAATAACAAAAGAAAGCATATGAGCTGCATCTATAGTTGTTCACAGGGTTAAAAAAAAAAAAAAGAAGTTCTCGAAGGATGGTCAAGATTAAGGTGCTAGTTTCAGTGTGAGACATCGAATTCCCAGCAATGGATACTTCGTAATCCAATAATTACTCTTTGTTCCCTTAATTTAATTGAAAAGATTGGGCCGAATAAAGAATGAGATCCTATTGCATACATTATGCATATATATTGCAGGAAAATATTTTCAGTTCAATCCTTTTTTCTTCCTCTCCACTCGGACCAATCCGCCTACTCGGCTTCTTGTATTTAAAGTGATTTGTGTATCTACTCCATAAGAGTATTGTTCCATACCATTATGAAAGAAGATCGAGGTAAGATATGCACAAGTTTCCTATGGGATAAGTGATTGTGGGTGTAAGCATGAGTCTCCATAGACACGATTTTTTATTTTTTTGGTAGGGGAAAAAAAAGAGAGCTGGATTTTTTAAAGTTCTGATCCCCCCCCCCGGGACAAAAAATATTATGAATGGTTGAAAGATATGGACCTATTTCATGACATGATTGTGGAACGGCGTGGAACCTCGTGCCGATTTTTAGTTTTTAAATACTGCTAAAGGGTGGGAGGCAGTACATGAAATGCTTTCTTAAGACGAGCACTTCATGAATATCAGCCGCATGAAGATATTGTTTTGCTACTGCAAACGTGAAAGTTTTGGGTACTAAATAAGGGATGTTGGAACTTGGAAGAGCCAATTATGAATGACCTGATGCTTCAAAGGAAGCAGCAAGAAGAGTTTCACCTTCACAATGCATAGTTCTTATCTAGTCTCAATTTTGAACATCACCTGGTGAAGGAGCAGCTGGCAGCTTTATGCGAGCATGATAATTTAGTATACAGTAATAATTTAATCCTAAAAAGACGCAAAATAAGGATAACCAAATTTCACAATTATTAAGAATCAATAATCAATAATTCAAAAAGAAACACAATGTACAAAGAAATAATAAATTCCAATACTGCTCCATTTTTGCCATACCACATGATACTTCCAATAGCATACAGATTACAGAAAGCAAATATAAAGGAATAGAACAAGCATTATGCAGCTGATTGCATACAACAATGGAAAGAAATCTGTCCAATTCACTACCTTGCAAGATCAGCATTAATTTTCAACCCTGAAATTGCAGCTTGTGCAAATTGGAGCAATTCTTCACGTTTTACCTGACAGAAGTGCATAACTATCAGCAAAAATACAGTTTTCATCCCTCCAAACATTGCACAAGAAACTGAATTTCAGCCTTTTGAGTGCTTAAACAAAGCATTAGATACAAGCTTGTTTACAACTTACAAGCCAACAATGACTAAAAATACCAATGAAGTAAAATAAAATAAAGCTAAAAATCATTCAGAAAAAGGATGGACCCCTAGGCATTTTGTGAATACAAGAATTCCACGCAAACACAATTTGACACAGGCAAAACCTGCAAAGCATAGCTAAAGAAACCAGGGGAGCAAGCTAAGATCCTCTTATTCAGATTTTTCCACCTTGACAACCAAGGTTGAGAACTTCCTCAACAAACCAAATGTAGTCAAATATTTTACCGACAGCTTCAACCCCCACTAATGCATGTTTCTGTTCATGCCCACCTTTCTCCTTTGCCAAATCTATATTTGCAAACCAAGTTTACAACCCTTCCCCCCCCCCCCCAACAGAAAAAAACAAACCCTAAACTCAAAGAAATTAAATCGTTATCCCAAGTTCTGCACTAAGGTGGGATTGTAGGGGTGCTTGTTAAGTCAAAGACTAAAAATTGAAATCCTATGGCTACCGAGGAATGTTTAGATGCTGACTAGCAATTGAGCAACAAAACAATGTGAGAGGGTGTTGCTCTCTCTCCTTTTTAAAGGAGAGAGAAGCCCAAAAACTAGCGAATATTCCAACAAGACGGCATAACAAAAACAAAGTAGGAAATTAAGGCCTAAAAGTCATATAATACATTCTTTATACATATACCCCTATTTAAAGTGAACTTTTTTCAGGCAAGTGCATCAGAAGAAACAATCATCAGAATCGTGATAACAGTATCAAAACATGTTCATTAAGTTCTAAAAGGTAGTCTTGTCTTAATGTATATATACCAATACTTCATCTTGGTAGCCTGAGAAAACTTTTGCTAAATCCTGTATGCTGCTCACTATCGCATTGTGAACTTCCTTTCCTCCAGTGAGGCACAGGCTGAAAGCAGTCAAAATAGAAGGAGAATTAGTAGCATTCTTGATTCCTATCGACACCAAGAAGCACAACCTTTTTGCATTCAGGAGAATAGGTCTCTCTCACTAAAAGCACATTTGTCCTCATAACTGCAACAATTAATGGACCACAATCAACTCAGATACGTCAAATAGAACCCAGCACTGATTCATGACCACTTCAAAATCTTGACTCTTGGCTGTGAGCAATAGTGGGTTAAGTAGCAGCAAATACATAACTAAATCATTAATAAGAAATCCCTTCATCATTTTAAAGCAGGCATACTAGGAGAGAACACAGCTCATGCTTTTCACAACATATAATTTAATGATTCAAGAAACATATTTGTTCAAAATTTATGCCAGCTTAGAAAACACCACATTGATAAGGACTGATTTTCATTGTTCTCAATCGACAGAAATTTGTTCCCAAGAGTATAGATGGTTGTCGGTTTCAAATTAACTTACCTGAAGGCTAGAATGATCCTTGGGTTTCCAAAGTTTTCCATGACAACCCAGTTAAGTCACAAATTAGGCGGAAATCGCAGTTCTGTAAACTTAGTACAACACCCTTATGTCATAATACCATTTTCTGCCTTGTCACAAGAATTTTGAAGTTTTATCACATTGCCAAATATTCTTCAAAGAAGTAGTGTGAATACATGGGCTACCAAAAACCATTGTCTCTTATCGTGACGTCAAGTTTATGAGCTACTTTTGGAAGACATTGTAGTGGAAAACTATTACCAAATTGTAATTTTCAACCGCATTTCACCTACAAACAGATGGACAGACAGAAGTAGTAAACAGAAGTTTGGGAAACTCGTTAATGTGTCTTGTTCGAGATTATGAGAAGACATGGCCAGCCATCCTCGACATTGCTGAAATTGTATACAATAGCTCAATGAACAGATAATGAAACGTACTCCATTTGAAATACTTCTTGGAATTCAGCCTCGACGACCTATTGATCTTATTCCACTTCCACCCCAAGCTCGAATCAGCCTTGAAGCTGATAAGTTCTTATGCCATATTACCAAGGTGCATGCAGATGTTCAACAATGGATAGCTTTGAGCATTGATGTGTATAAGGCTACAACTAATCATCATCGACGATATGTGGAGTTCAAAGTTCAAACTGGGGATATAGTGATGGTTCATGTTGATCCCGTGGGATTTCAACTTGGCGCTAATACTGAACTCCACCTGAGGAAGATAGGCCCCTACAAAGTGCTGAAATGAGTGGAACCAAATGCTGTGCTCAAATTGACTAATAATATGACCATAAGCAATATTTTCAATGTGATTGATCTACATCTATATGTAGGACATCACTCAGATGAAGGTGTCCCACATATAGATGAGACAGAAGAGGTCCTAGATGACACTAGCAAGACAACTTGTTCTGGAACCGGTAAACACGCTTTCCTCGTCAAATGGAAAGGCCATCCACAAAATGACTGCACTTGGATCCATGATTATGATTTCAAACACCTCGATCCGGGTTTATATGAACACTATGTCATTCACCCTCACATCCGAAATGAATGTTTCCAAGCCGGGGAGAACTGATGTAGAACTGATTCAACTTTAGACCTACCGCATGACGGGCCAAGCCTAGTGTGGCGCATTCCTTGTTTTAAGACCCAGCTGACCCGGTGGTTGTTACATATTTCTTTATTGTTTTAAGAAGAATCTGTCAGACTTTAAAAGGAACCTGTAATTGGTCTCGGCTAGGGGGTTTTCCAGCACAACTCTAACTCTACTTTATGGTTATCAAAAAAAGGAAAGTGTGGGGCTATTTTCGGCACATGATTTGATTTTTAAAAGCCGCTGCTGATCTCTTCCATGTATAGAGGTCTACTTGTGTCTGATCAAGGTTCGGCTGGCGTTTGATTCAACCAAGCACCTTGCAGTGGGAAGCCCGGGTGCCATTCTCTCACTCTCTTATCCATTCTTTCATTAGAGGTATCGTTTTCTGTTGAGATTTCACTGCAGTTCTGCCATTACTGCTGTCTGCAATTCTTAGGTCCTATCCCTAATAGGATTTGCTGATTTGAAGGTGAAATTCATAGCTGATTTGCAATCTGTTCACAGAATAAACCAATCGATTCTTTCAGTGCTCTTATTCTGTTGTCAGAATTAAAAAATGTTGGCTGGTTAGTGGAGCCCTACTTTAAGTAGGATTGCTTTTGTTCTTTAATTGCTGAATTCGATTTCCATATTCTGTTGATTTAATGAGGTTCACACACCAGGGTGGTGTGCTACGTCCTCGAAGAAGATGATTCACTGATGATTCACATGCAGATTTGTGATTTGACTGATATATCCTTGTCCTATTGTCACTAGGATTTCCCCGTAAAATCAGATCTACCCACAGAGGGAAGTTTTCAGCAGAGGTTCCCTCTCCAGAAAGAAGAACTCGACCTGATTTTCAGGTCCATCTGTTGGTTAGATTCTGCTATATAAGTTTGTTAGATCAAACACCAAGAAACACGAATAAAGAGAGACAACAGATCCGTACGACATAGAGATTTAACGAGGTTCACACACCAGGGTGGTGTGCTACGTCCTCGGGCGAAGAAGAAGATGATTCACTATGCAGAAGAAAGATTACACCCTAGCAGCGGCGAGGAAGAACTCGCCCTGAAACCCTAGCTTCGTGAAAACCCTGGAATACAATGACTTTCAACAAGCAACAGATAACATTATATATATACTCCAATAGCCCCCATCGGGCTGAACTCAAACACGACAAACCAAGTACGCCCCCGCACCCCCATACGAGATCAGTGATGGGCTCCGGGCTTGGGCCTATCAGCCCAAGCCCTCTGCTTCCATCACAGATCTCAGAAAATTTCCCATTCGGGTCGCCACCAAAATATGTCGGATCGGGTCAATCTTCAACACTTGAATAACCTTGAGACAAACTTAACAAATCTCCACCTTGGCTTGAATTCTCTCCAACAACAAATAGCTAATATCTTCATCTTCTCCAATAGCTCTCCAAAGGGCTGAACTCAAACATGACCAACACCAAGTAAGTTCAAGCAATGCTCGAACTTACCAACACATAAAGGCTTAGTCAACATAACCAGATAAATTATCTTCAGTCCTCCCAAACTTGTAATATTACCTTAAGCAATTATCTCTTTATGAAATGATACCGAACATCAATGTGCTTTGTCCTCTCATGATACATTGGATCTTTAGTCAAGTGAATAGCACTCTGGCTATCACAATGGACAAACTCACCCCATGATCCATGCTGAGTTCTCCCAACAAACCATCTAAGCCAAATAGCTTCTTTAATTGCCTCAGTCACTCACTGCTTCATGAGTAGATAATGCAACTGCACTAGAGTATGGAACAGTGACTTTCCAACTAACCGTACTTCCTCCAAGAGTAAATACATAGTTTGGCATCTTTCTTGCCAAAACGATTCACCTGATAATCTGAATCAACATAACCAGATAAATTATCACCATTCCTCCCAAACTCCAAACAAACACCAGAGGTCCCTTTCAAGTACCTAAGTATCCACTTCACTGCTTCCCAATGAGCTTTACCTGGACATGACAAATATATGCTCACCACACTGACAGCTTGTGAAATGTCAGGACGAGTGCAAACCCATACCAAGGATCTTCCTTGCACTAGAGTATCCAAAACTGACATGTACCCCACCTCTTCATCTGTCTTAGGTGATAGAGCAGTTGAAAGTCTAAAATGAGATGCAAGAGGAGTATTACAGGTTTGGCATCTTTCATGCCAAAACTAGCCATAACTGAATCAAACCTTTATACCACTGTCTGAGATAGACTGTTTCCTGCTTTTCTATCCCTCTTGATCTCCATACCAAGGATCTTTCTTGCTACCCCCAAATCTGTTCTTCTAGTTCAGAACTTAATTGTTCCTTCAACCTATTGACCTCATTCCTATCTTTTGCTGCAATCAACATATCATCAACATAAAGCAAGTAGGACACGAATAGAACTATGCAACAACAGGTGAGAAAACACAACAGGTCATCATTGTACCTGAGTAGCCAAAACTAGCCATTAAAATCAAACCTTGTACCACTGTCTAGGAGACTGTTTCAAACCATATAGGGACTTCTTCAACAAACATACATGGTCCTTCTTGAAGACCCTTGCAACCAACAAACCCTTCAGGTTGATGCATATAAATCTGTTCTTCGGCTTCACAAGCTCCCAAGTCTGATTTTCAATGTATCTGCAACAGACAATGCATAAGCAACAAAGCAGTAGGACACGAATAGAACTATGCTTAACAACAGGTGAGAAAACATCATTAAAATCAATTCCTTGTACCTGACTGTAGCCCTTTGCAACTAAACGTGCCTTGTACCGCTCTTCTTCTTAGGCAGATTCCTTCTTCTTGAAGATTTGAGCAACAATTTTCTTCCCTGTTCATCACAAGTAATCTGATTTTTCTTCATCACAATGAATAGGAACTTCTTTCCTAGGAATCAACATAGCAACAGCTTCAGAATATGTTGCAGGCTCACTATTTTCAATTGTATCTGCAACATAGCAATGCATAAGCAACAAATTCAGCATCCCATACTTTTGTGGTTGTCTAATATTCCTCCTTGGTCTATCCTTGGCAATGTTGTACCGCTCTTCTTCTTGCACTCTAGCATCATCTCCTTCATTTACATGTGCATAAGCAGGACATCCAAATACTTTTAAATTTGTTTGAGTAGTCTGCAACTACCAATTTCAAACTTCCACCTTCTCTCTTTTCTTGAGTCTTCATCACTCAATAGGAACTTCTTCTAGGTGCAAGGAGATCGATTCACCAACAAGGTAACATTCTGCTAATAAGAAATTTTGGAGACTTTGGATCAGAACACCACAACCTGTATCCTTTCACTCCAGATCCATACCCAAGAAAAATGCATTTCTTAGCCCTAGGTTCCAACTTCCCTTCATTTTTGCAGAACTCATTAAAGTCAGGACATCCAAATACTTTTAATTTGAGTAGTCTCGGTTTACCTGACCAAACTTCTTCTGGAGTCTTGCACTCAATAGCTGTGCAAGGAGATCGATTCACCAACAAGGTTGCTGTGTTAACTGCTTCTCAAGCAAATTCTTGCCATCCTGTTTGAAACATACACCTTGCCTTTTCTAACAAGGTTCTGAATGAATGTAGCTCCGCCACTCCATTGCTCCTGGGGTGTTTTAACAACTGTATGGTGTCTTGCACCAGCCCCCTTTTTGAAGAACTCATTGCCTAACCTCACAAAACTCTCCATTATGGTTCTCAACCTTTTAATTTGTTTCCCTCTGCTTCACTCAACAAATTCTCCACTGTTTGAAAGTGACTGTAGTACTTCATTTTTGTGCTTCAAGAAATAGACCCAGTGACTGTAGTACCTGCAACACATACAAACTGCCAAAGTAAGCAAGTATCTTGCACCCATTTGAATCAACCCTGGAGGGCCCCCATACTGAATGAATGTAGTCCAAAGTTCCCTTGCTGATCTTCATGACTCTACCTTCAGCTGTATACTTGCACCCATTTGAATCAAGAGTGCCTAAACTGATGAACTCCTTCTTGCTGACCTTCACAACAAGCCCCTTTTATTTAATGATGCCATCATACATGATATTGATCGTTCCCATGTGGATAAATTTGTGACATCTGATTCGTATGTGGAGAACTGCTGCAACAGACCCAGTGACTGTAGTACCCTGCAACACATATGGTAGGAACAACCAAGAATCCATTCATCTGTGATCTAACTTTATCATCAGACTCCACCTTCAGCAATACTGGCTTCTGCAGAATCATCTCTTTTCTGTTGATTTTCTTCAAATCAGGGACATGCCTGACATTGGATAAGGTTTGAAATGCCATCATACATCTTGATATTGATCGTTCCCATTCCAATAGTCTTACAGTAATTGCAGGTTAAATTCCCATCAACACAACTCCACCTCGAACTGATTCGTATGTGGAGAACCATTCACGATTGGGACACATATGGTAGGAACAACCAGAGTCAAGAATCCATTCATCCTGTGATCTAACTTTATCATCAATCACCAAAAGCATATCAGACTCACTCTCATCTTCAGCAATACTGGCTTCTGCAGAATCATCTCTTTTCTGTTGATTTTGAGCACCACCACCTGCCTTCTGCTTGCTTTAAAAGCTTATAGCATTCAGATTTAATAGGGCCAAATCCTTTTTTAACAGTAACAATAAATTCAGTATATAGATTTTGATCTAGCCTTCTTTTTGTCACCATATGAAGGGTATACAGTTGTTGCTTCAATCTCAAACCTATTGGTGAGGGATTTATTGGTAGAGGTTGGTCTAACTTCATCATTCGAACTCTGCTTGCTTTGCAGATTCGTTTTGACATCCTCAATAGAGATTGTCTCTCTACCATAAATCATGGTATCCCTAAAGTGCTTATAAGATGGAGGCAGAGAACATAACAATAATAGGGCCAAATCAATCATCATCGTCTATTTTAACATCTATCATCCAAATCGCTCCAATCATCACATAGAATTGAACTCAGATATATGGGATTTAATAGAAGTACCTTCGCCCATATGAAGGGTATACAGTTGTTGCCATCAAACCTATCAATATCGTATTTCGTTGAAGCCATGGATCGAAGTAACTAACCCAAGACTCTGACCGTTTTCTCTGAGAGAACTTCCTGTAGAACATCATTCGAAAGATTACACCCTAGAATAGCTGAAAGGGTTTACACCAAATCGCTCCAATCATCATCGGACATAGTTGCAGGTTTCTTCGCCTTCCCAAATAGGGTTTTCTTCAAACCCTGCTGCGTGAGAACAGCCATCATTCAAACCTGCCATAAACTGAAACTGATGTTGCCATCAAACCTATCAATATCGTATTTCGTTGAAGCCATGGATCGAAGTAACCAAGAGCTCTGATACCGTTTGTTAGATCAAACACCAAGAAACATGAATAAAGAGAGACAATAGATCCGTACGACACAGAGATTTAACGAGGTTCACACACCAGAGTGGTGTGCTACGTCCTCGGGCGAAGAAGAAGATGATTCACTATGCAGAAGAAAGATTACACCCTAGCAGCGGCGAGGAAGAACTTGCCCTAAAACCCTAGCTTCGTGAAAACCCTAGAATACAATGACTCTCAACAAGCAACAGTACATTATATATATATATACTCCAAATAGCGGTTCGACCCATCGGGTCACGGTCGATCCGGTCGAACCATACGCCCCCGCACCCCCATACAAGATCAGTGATGGGCTCCGGGCTTGGGCCTATCTCTGCCTCCATCACAGATCTCAGAAAAATTTCCTATTCGGGTCGCCACCAAAATATGTCGGATCGGGTCAATCTTCAAAACGAGTCAAGAATTCGAGACAAACTTAACAGCACATTATATGGGAAATCAGTCGAGAAAACCATGAGGGTATGAGATTTTCAACTACCCTTGTAAAAGATTATATGTATATTCTTTTCGTGGTAATCATATCAGAGATACTAAGGAGTGGAAACCAAACCAATTTTTATCTGTATAAAGCCTATGTGCAGGGTCATTCCCAGGACTTTTCCCGTCCGGGGGCATATGCAAAGAAAAGGGAGCCAGAAGTCTTGGCTCCATTCTTGCCGATATATGCATACTATCAGAATTCAGGTGTCGTAGTGACCGCCTAGGCCTAGAGACGAAGGATGAGTAGATGGTTGGAAACTGACTTTGTTAAGAGTTACACATATGGTAGCACCTGCTAATCTGTTGGTGGTCTGGTGAAATTTTCATGAAATTCTACTGGTATTTTTTTGGTTACCGTACATTTCTAGGGATGCATTTGTGCTGACGACAACCAAACGATATTCATTATATGAAATTTTTGTCTCTCAAACCTTGGTTGAATTGGCATTTTGGTTGCAAGTGCCTTGTAAATCATGAGATACCTGCCATATAAATTTTGTAGTCTGTCTTACTTCATTATGTGCATTTCCTTGAACAAATTTCTGCTTCATATTTTAGCTGGATGTATTGGACAGATTTGTTCTTTCAGGCATGACTCAAATTTATCTCCATATTGTTTATTATCTTATCTGTATGTACTGCTTTTCTCCTCCCAACCCACCCCCCCCCCCCAAAAAAAAAAAATGTAGAACCTGTTTCATATTTTACCATCTGTTGGTCTATTTTCGCCCAAGTTAAGCTATTAAAGTGCAATTATCTTTTCATTTAACTGTCACTGTTTACAACAGGTAAACACGGGAACAAATTGCAGTTGGGTAGTGGAACTCGACTTTTTTTGTACCAGCTGGTTGGCACCTGGGGTCAACTTCTCTTTCCAAAACCCTGGAAAGAGTTCCGTCTGTGGTATGATGAACACAAGGCCAAGAACATCAAGCCAGTTCTGCCAGGGATGGTAATTTATCTTATCTGTCTCCAACTTGTGGCTTAAAAATTATTCTGGACCATATTTTTCCCTGTCACCACTCTCTGCCATTTTAGGTGGCAAACAATATTTCAGCCCAAGAATCTTTTATGTGCATGGTTGGTGAGTGTGTGATGTATTTAGTATTTATATTTTATAGTAATGATGTTTATGTGCAAGTAGTTGACATATATATGTGCACACACTCATATTCGCTGTGTTTGTGATGATCCCCTTTCATTCTGGATTTTTTTTTTGCAGGTGACAACTGGATGGTATAAAAAGATGGGAGAGAGAATATGGACTCCTTGGTTCATCAAATTTATTCACTCTCGTTCTTACTTCAATATTTACACCAACTTTCTACGTGAGAGAGCTCTCTCTGTCTCCCACAGAGATGCTGGTGTTAACTATGGGAAAACAGCTGGGCCAGATTCTTATTTACTTGATGAAAGTTCCCTTGATTTCGACCTTTTAGAAATGCTGCCCTTGAGTAATCTAAAATGGTATGATTTCTGCTTCAGAGAAGTGATTCCTGAGAGGGTTGTAAGGAGCTTCAATGAGCTTGATCCAGTTCTTCAAAGTGTGCAGAAAGAGAATACTATTATACTCCTAAGCATATTTGGAGCATCTCAGACCGTCACTAGGAACATGCTGTGCCATTTTGAAAGGCTGGATATCACGAACTATATCGTGTTGGGCCCTGAGTCTGAGTTCTTGTTGGATCTTTCAAGGAGGGGACATCCTGTGGTTAATATACAGCAATTACTCAATGGTGTTGGTGGCTATAAATTGATGGGCAGTCAGGGATCCAATGCAGAATTGATCTGGGAAATCTTGGGCATAGCTTATGTGATTAAGAAGTGCCTAGATTCTCATTATAGTTCTTGGGTCATTGTTGGAAATATGATTCCTATCAGTGCTGATGCATTTTCTTTTGCAAATGAGCCCTTGTATGATTTCTTCTCTGCAAGGGATTCAGGACTGTTGTTTGTCAGGAGCTCAGCAACAGCTAAAAATATTTGGATTGATGATTTTATTTACAAAGCTGCAGCAGCAGCAAAGGATTCAATGGAAGATAGTTCACTTTCTAGAGAACGAAGGCACTTTGTGTATTTTGCATCAGAATCACTGCAAGCAAATGGTATCAGGATTAAAAAAAATAATGAATCAAATTTTGGAGTACATATTTTTAGCAATTACACCAGTCAAACTTCTCTAGGAGATGAGAAAAAGATTATCTTTTGGCCTTATGGGATGGAACTGGGTCATCTTCAAAAGGCTCTTCAAAGTTTGGGTATGTGGGTGGTGGATGGTGACTCTTCTTGTGTGGCTGTAGCGTGCCACCACTCATAGAGTCTGACTCTGATGGTTATTGTATTCTTTTCTTCTTTCTCTTACTGTGTACTTGTTAATATTCTTTAATTGAAAAAAAAAAAAAGATAATTTCCTTGACAGTTCCACAAGTCTATTCTCATGTTTGCGATCAGCTGCAAGAAATTCTAATTCTTGCTGCAATAGGAAGCTTAATTAGGAAGCTTAATCCCCATGCAATTATGTTTGCATTTGGCATGAAGGCTGGAGTTGGGAAGCATTTGTTGCAATTGGCTTATCACACTCAAAAGCATTACATGGAAAAGCCAGACAAGAGGCAATGCGACAATTCCTTACCATGGTTCTCTTGGAAAAGGCATTGTTGCACTTTAGCGTCCATCTGAAGATCCGAAAAGAGTTAGTAGTAGTGACGCCTTGGACAACTTTAAATAGAGTTGAAAGGCCAATGGGATGGTGGGTTGCCACCTCTGCCCATGTTTGTGCTGTTGCAGCCTTTAGTACCATTTTGTTAGAATTTTGAGAAGTAAAATTCAGTTTGATAAGAATTTTGTACACTTTTTTTTTTTTTTTCAAAATATTCTTTTGGTTATCAGATGTAGAGGACTTTATAGAGGAAATCTCTTATACCAATGGGGTTAATGGGCAAGGCAGGTGAAGCCTCAACAAATGCGCTTTTAATCATTTAGACGTGATGGATTCTCCATGGGATGGGTTTGTCCTCAGTTATATACAAATGGGAACAATGCTGCCGAAACTTTGGTATGAAATTTTTTAGGAGGAACATATAACTTACAGATGCCAAATTGTTGCTGCTTCTTGGTTGGAGAACTTGAACCACAGGTGCTCCATAGTATTGGGAAACTACAAAATGGAGTTCTTTTTGTCCTTTTAGGAGTTGTGGGGGATTGTGGTGGTGGTGGTGGTGGTGGTGGGGGAAGGTAGTTGGGAAGGCCAGGTTAAGGTGGCGAATCAAACTCCAAAGAAGAAAATATGTTTATTGGCAGAAGCATAAATATTTGCATGATGTGGTATTTACATTCCTCAGCATCTTGCAGAAAGATCTTATAGTGGACTCAATATGTAACAGAACTCATAAGTATGAAAGTGAGTACTCAAAACGGCTGGAATGAGTACAGTGGCGGATCATTGTAAGGGGACTGTTTTTAGATATTGGAATCTTGTGTAAAATATGGTCATTTATATTGGAAATGAAAGATGAGAAAGATGGTTGTTGGCTGTTGGGTGATAGTGCAATCTTCCCTGTTGGATGGGAAATTTTCAGTAGGAGAGAGATTAAAATAAAAAGAGAATTACATTGCCACCCCCTGGATTTATATAAACACAAAAAACAACCCCTAAAAATTCAAAAAATTTCAAATCAGTTTCTGCCATTAGCCGACCGTGTTAAGTGATAGAACCTCTATTAGTTTTTTTTTTTTTTTTTATAAAATACCCAAAACACCCTCGGCTATTGTGAGAGGACAATATTACCCTCATTTTCCCTTCTTCTTCTAAACTCATTGGCATGCGATCGTGAGCACCTCTCCTTTCTTTATGCAAC
The DNA here is from genome assembly GCF_013358625.1 of Macadamia integrifolia. Lineage (NCBI taxonomy): Eukaryota > Viridiplantae > Streptophyta > Magnoliopsida > Proteales > Proteaceae > Macadamia > Macadamia integrifolia. The sequence continues at coordinate 15,332,035 of NC_056561.1, read as the reverse complement.
ATTCCTTTTCAACAGAAACTTCATTGAAGGTGATAGATTAAACATCTTCGGACACACAATTTCTTTTGTCAATGTAGTTCCAAAACATGAAGAGAAACCCCCATAAACAGGAACATCACAAGGTCCTCTACCTCCAAACCCTCAACCTCCATGAAATTTACAGCGCCCAGGGGCAATGTCAATGGTGTGGCTATTTATAGTTTTATCATTATCAATAGTAGGACTACTACCAGCATTGGATGGAGAGGCAGGACTGGAATCTCCATGGTGCTAGCTCGCCCAACATGGAGATCACTCATGAGTAGACACCACATAGCATCCCCTTTAGTCAAATGGCGTCGAACCTGTTGAAGCAGGCAGACCATACCCGCCAGAAAATCCTCTTCAATTTGTCTCAAATCCAGGAAAACCGACTCGGATTCCTCAGAATCCCCATTGTTACTACTACATGTGCTATTCAGATAAGCAAGGGAGTTGTGAAGGATGTTGGTTAGAACATCCATGCTACCATAGCAATGCCCATTACAGAGAATTGCTTTCAAGGCAACATCTTCATCATATCCAAGTGCAACTAGTTTCGCAATCGCCTCATTATACAAGAATTCAAGGTTCTTCAACAGTAGTTCTTCTAATTGGTCTTCAGTACAGCAACCCCAACCACCCTCATCGTAATTAAAGCTAGCATTTACATTAGGGTTTCTTCAATGTTGTTCACCATCATCGACAAACCGATGATCAGGATTTCAGGCAAAATCATGTAGGGTAGCGGCCAATTCGACAAACCAATCGTATATTAATGGACAAAATTGACACAGAAAGACAAAAATGAAAAACTATGAGATGACAGAAATCTCCCCAATTGGGTTCGTATAAAAGTATTCTTCGCTTCGGTCTGAGTTGCAGTAGGCCAAAGAACAAGTGGGAGACGGACAATGAAGTAATACAGAGGAAATTTAAGGAAGGTACGCATCAGTATCGGAGATCATGTTCTGAAACTGAAGTCCGACGAGGTTCAGATTTATCCATCGGACCAGATCCCAGGGAATCAGTTTCCCATTAAATTTAAACCGTTTGATTCATTTTTGTGAAAAATCGATTCGGAGTCATGGTGGCCAGTAGAATCAGGGATTTCAACTAAAATCCATGATTCATCCGGATTAACCACAATAGGTTAATCCGGATTCGAGTCACGGTTTATTGGGTTCGTATAAAAGCCATGGATTCAACTGGAGTTCATTTCCACGGTTTCCAGCGATTCTGACGGTGAAGTCCGACCAAGGTTCAGCGACGGGTGAAGCAACAGGTAATCTGCGATTCTGCGATTCTTCTTTGTATTCTTCTTTGTATTCTTTTGTATTCTTGTATTCGTCTTCTTGTATTCTTCTTTTATTCTTGTCTTCATTCTTCTTTCTTCCTTTCTCTTCGTTTCGTTGTCTTCATCTTGTTTTCTTCTACTTGTTCTTCTTCTTATTTTTCAGGTTGTAAACTTCATATCTCTTTTTCTTCTTCTTTTTTTGTGTTTAGGGTTTCTCACATTTACCCTCTGTCCATGACAGATGCTCGCATCTGAGAAGAACACCTAAAACCGAGTTGATTGAAGGTGAGATTCCCCTCTTCTTCTTCTTCTTCTTCTATTCTTGGGCTACATTTGTGTTTTATTAGGATTATTGAAGTTCGGTTTCAGTGTTTTCTTCTTCTTCTTCTTCTCTTCTTCTTCTTCTATGGTGAAACAGTATATGATCCAAGGTTTGAAGAACTAGAATCGAAGCTTGATTTGAGGTTAGATTTCGATGCTTATGTGATTTTTTTCTTCTTCTATGTTTCTTACTGTAATGGAAATTCGGTTTCAGTTTTTTCTTCTTCTTTTCTTCTTCTTCTTCTTCTATGGTGAAACAGTATATGATTATGTGATATGTTTCTTACTGTAATGGAAATTCGGTTTCAGTGTTTTCTTCTTCTTCTTCTTCTTCTTCTTCTTCTTCTATGGTGAAACAGTATATGATTATGTGATATGTTTCTTACTGTAATGGAAATTCGGTTTCAGTGTTTTCTTCTTCTTCTTCTTCTTCTTCTTCTATGGTGAAACAGTATATGATTATGTGATATGTTTCCTGCTCTTCATTTCTGTCTCTGGAGAAGCATATTTGAAGGATCATATATTTATTTAAAAGGGGGGTTCAATGGAACCATCGATTCAGAGTCTCATAAAGGAGAGGAAATACCCCTTTGTGTAATGGTTTTCCATACTGTGCCAGTGGATGCTTTTTTTCCTCTATGTTACTACTTTTTTTGTTCTTCCTCTTTCTTTGTTATGTTCAGTGTTAGTTCCAGCAGGGCTTGTTTGGTGACATTAGGTTATGGGAGACAGCATGCCCAGCGTGATTGTAATTGGAAACATAGAAATGGTTTGATTTTTAAGGAGTAGAGACATGAGTAAAACAAGTCCTGAAACCGATTTTTGTATCCAGACACATATCTGCAAAATTACCAGCTATTGTCAGTGGAATGCAGATATTTTTCCAAAATAAGCAACTTAAAGAGAGGGGAAAAAGAAGAATATGGAAATGCTGACCAGAGTATTTTGTTATACAAAACTTTCCAGAATTGCAGACACTTGTGTCGCATTGTGTTCCCAAATCAGTGCATGAGACTGTAACGATGAAAAAAATATTTGATTTTTGGGGAAATGTATAGAGTTTATGGGATATATGAATATAAAGCTATGTGCCTTTACATTCTGGTAATTCAAGAAGTAATGACTATCTTATCATTCCCTCTCTCCCAGATGCAGAATTGATTCCAAACTTTTTGAACTAATCAAGCATGACTTAAGGAAATTCCATTTAGTATCTCCTTAATCTCTCGTTAATAATTCATCAACTCATCTCACTGATGATTAAAAAAATTCTTAAGAAGAATATGGAAATGCTGGCAAATGGCATCAGGGTTAGATCACCAAGATCTTTCTTCAGCAATTTATTTATTAATTTGTGTCAATGTCAGCCTTAATTATTAATGCTTAAATGCTAACAAACAAGAAGTAATGACTATCTTATCATTCCCTCTCTCCCAGATGCAGAATTGATTACCATCACCATTAATGTCACTGACTTAAGGCATATTCCAAACTTTTTGAACTAATAAAGCATGAATAGAAACTACAAATTGCTTTGAAAAACAATGCTGGCAAATGGCATCAGGGTTAGATCACCAAGATCTATACCTGCAGAGAAAGATTCTAAAACACGTCTTTAAGAAAGAATCAATATTTCTTCAGCAATTTATTTATTAATTTGTGTCAATGTCAGTCTTAATTATGTAATGCTTAAATGAACAAACAAGAAGTGAATGAAACTTATTTTCCATTCAAGTTTTCCACAAACATATGGTGGGTGTCAGGAACCAGATAGAGAGGAGAAAAATTCTAATTATCATACTTATAGGACCTGCAGATTCCAACTTTACTAACTTAGAAATGAGGTGTAAAATAAAGTCAATTTCTTATAAGTAATATGAAATAAATAACCATTTAAATAAGCTGGAAACAGCTATTACCTCATGATCAAGTGAGAAATTCTGGAACCCCAAACTGGACAGGAGATTAACTCATAATGGAATGTTAAAAGTAGAAAATCAACCCAGAAAACTATTTAGGATATCAAAACTGATATGAAAAAAAATCAACACATAAAATTATTTAAGATATCAGAACTGGTTTGAAAAAAAAACTTAGAAATGAGTTCAGTCAATTTCTTATAAGTAATATGAATCCCATTAAAATTTCTGCTCCTATTACTATGATTCTATTTGTTTATTTCTAAATTGAATATGAATTTTGATATGGTGAGTAGAAGACAAGATGAATACCATTTCCAAATTTGTATAGCACCAAAAAAAGGTTGAATCTCACAATCTTCCCGTGGGTACTCAGTAACAATTTGTTTTTTCTTTGCAGCGACTGCTGTTGTTATAGCAGTCGATCAGTATATATGTCTGTTACGATTTATGAAGAGTCCCCTATCCTCTGTCATGTGTGAATCTTTGCAACTGCTGTTGTTATACATCGAACATATATTGCATTTGAAACACTTTATTTCCAAATTTGTATAGTGATTCCAAGATAGGTGAGTAGAAGACAATATGAGTACCATTTCCAAATTTGTATAGCACCAATTTATTATTTTTTCAATTTGAATGTAGATTTACTTTTACAATGGAGTTTGATGAAGGCATACAGTAGGACACAATGTTAAAAATCGCGTCATTGCACACAAGTTTGACATTCTAGCAGATCTGTCAGTAGGTATAAAAATATCTGAAGAAAGAGCCATACCGTTGTGAACCCCTACGTGGTATTACTGAAACAGAGAGAATTATCGGTCACACTGATAAAACATGTCGAGAACAAATAAGGTTAAGCAAGAGGGCTTTTTTTAGTTTAAGTCATTTGATTAGGGAGAAGGGTCTACTGAGGGATAGCAGATCTGTGCAAGTGAATGAACAACTAGTTATGTTTCTACATACAGTAGGACACAATGTTAAAAATCGCGTCATTGCACACAAGTTTGGACATTCTGGTGAGACTGTCAGTAGGTACTTTAACATTGTATTGGGAGCAATCATTAAATTGTACCACGAGGTACTATTGAAACCTCGTGTCGCAGTGCATCATCGGATAACAAATAATGAAGGAGTGGAGAAATTTTACACCAACTATAAAAAGGAATTGCATCGGAGCCATATCGATGGGTCTCATATCCCTGCGTGGGTGCATTTAAGCGACCATCCGAGGTTCCGTGATAGGAAGGGTGATATTTCCCAGAATATTCTTGCTGACTGTGACTTTGACATGAAATATACTTACATTCTTTCTGGTTGGGAAGGATCAGCATCAGATGCTCGAATCTTAGACAATGCATTACATAGAGACGGCGACGGAAAATTGGTGCTGCCACGAGGTAAATATTATCTCGTTGATGCTGGGTATGCTAACCAACAGGGGTTCTTACGTCCATATCGAAACGTTCGATATCATCTGAAGGAGTGGAGAAATATTGATCAGTCACCAACTGATAAAAAGGAATTGTTTAACCTGAGACATTCACAATTAAGAAATGTGATTGGATCTATTTGACCTCCTGAAGTCAAGATTCAAGATCCTGAAAAACCAGCCAGAATATCCTTTCAAAACACAAGCCAGAATTGTGTTGGCATGTGTGTTGTTGCATAACCACATTCTTACATAGAATAATGTTGAAGAAGAAGAACGATGGCTTGATGAAGAGGATGAAGAGGTTGAAGAAGCTAGTACTAGTACCCAATCCACCTCTCACCAAGTAAACGATGATGTTGAAGATGATAGTTCTGATGGCGAGGATCATGTGCTGGAGAATGGTGATTGGGATCTATTTCGAGAACAAATTGCTGACCATATGTGGGCTGATTGGGTTGCAGCCGATTTGTCCAACTCAGATTGAGTATTGAAGAACTAGAATATTTGTTATTGATAATATTGCAATTTGGAATGTAAATTTTGATGTGGACAAATTTAAATTTTTTTTTTTGCATGGTTTGGGATGACTGTATAAACATACTTGGAAGCAGATTTTATTGTAGTATGTGGACTATTATCTAAATTGCAATATTAGGTATATGGATTCCAGTATTTAGTAATTGTTATTATTGCTTGATTTAAATTTTTTTTGTTGTGGGATGCATGTATGTGGACTATTATATAAATTGCAATATAAGGTTTATGGATTTCCCAATTAGTAATTGTTATTATTACTTGGTTTAAATTTTGGTGTTGTGGGATGCATGTTGCTGGACTATTAACTAAATTGCAGTACAAGGTTTATGGATCTCTCAATTAGTAATTGGGCTTCTTGCTTGGTGTCAAATTTGTGCTGTGGGATGCATGTATGTGGACTATTATCTTTATTAAGCAACTATTAGGTTTATGAATTTCCCAAGTAGTAAGTGTTAATGATTGCTTGGTATTAATGAAATATACTCACATTGTATATGGTGTATTTTGTTAGTTTTGATGTGATGGAACCAACAGGAGATTCTAATAGTAGGTCACGGGACATCGCTTCATGGCCTAGCGCCGTTTCTCATTATATGTTGGAGTGTGTATTGAAGCAGTACAAGAGTGGTAAGGGTGGAGATAATGGACTGAAAAATGAGCAGTTCATTGAAATTGCCAACCAACTGAAGGAGAAATTATTTACTAGTTACGACTATGAACAAGTGAGAAACCACTTCCGGATTTGGAAGCAAAGGCTTAGAGCATTGAGTGACCTACAGAAGCAAAGTGGATTGGGTTGGAATGCATCTGATATGAGATTTGATGCTCCTCAACACTTCTGGAATGATTATAGGGTATAATGGGATTCTTTAAATTGTTCTTTCTATATAATTGTGTGTTTTTTTTTTCTTACTTACAACATAAGCACATTGACATTGTCCTTTATATTGCTAGAAAAAAGAACAAAAGTATTGGAAGGAACATAGTTTGCTCCCAATTCACCTTGAAGTTGGAGCTTTGCTAAGGAAAGAGATGGCAACTGGGAATGATTCAACAGTCCCCTCTGAAGCTGCCACTGAAGTTATGATGGACGTGACAGGTACTCATGTTGAGGGAATAGGGAACAGTGATGGTGTTGACTATAAACATATTGAAGAAGAAGAAAGTGTTCCTTCCACTCCCATTGGTAGTACCAGCCGTTCGCGAGGAAGACCTCGTGGGCCCGTCAATAGTGGCAGAGAAAAGAGGAAGAAGGGTGTAGCTGAAAAGGTGGTAAGTCCATTGAAACAGATTGCTAACTCAATCGAGAAGATGGTAATGAGTGAATCTCAGTCTGAATTTGGGAGAGCCATTATAGATGATGTTGATGCCATTCCAGACCTCAATTTTCAACAAAAGTTTAAGGCCAAGGAATATTTCAAGGCCAAGCAGAATTCTGCCATTATCTTCTTGGGAACAAAAGTAGAAGATAGGCGAAATCTGCTTGAGATGTACTTGCCAGAGATTGAGAAGAATTGAGGTGATAAAAGTAAGTGTTTGGATGGATATCCGACAATGGTTTTATTGAGCAAGAAAATGTATCTGTTTGGTTTAAGTAACTTTTTGGTTTATGTTAAGTCTGTGACAATGGATTAAATGTAGTATTAAGACAGGTTAAGACAATGGTACTTTATATGTTTCTATCTGAATGATTTCAAGGTTTAAATATGGACAATATCATTCTTATTTGTCCATTTATATTTTGGTTTATTTGGTATGGTATAAATAGGGAGCACATAGGAAGCCAATTTATTTGGTTTATGTGGCATTGAAGTCTCCTATTTTTTGTCCATCACACTCAGATGGGGGGTGTACTTAATAGTATTTTCTATGCATATAGACTATTGAAAATGTTTGTAAACTTACAGATGACATCGAATATATCCGCTTGTGATATTGCAAAGTGTGATTACTGTGGGAAAGGTTGCTCAGTTTTCACTTCTAAGTCAGGGTCACATGTTGGAAGGAAATTTTTTAAATGTTCAATGAATTGTCACTTCTTCATATGGGTTGACCATCTTAAGATGTGTGACTGTGGGAACAGTCAGTGTAAGGTCAGAACTGCGAAAACAAGTGCAAATTATGGTCGATATTTTTGGTGCTGTCCACAATCAACTGGGGTATGAATTTTTTAAATTTTTTGTTTAATTTAATTTTGTAAACTTTTTTCAGATGTTTAAGATTTGAATGTTTATTTTCTTGTATTCTTATAAAATGATTATATTTGCTTTATAGGTTGAAAACAAAGGTTGTGGAATGTTTGAATGGATATCAAGTTCAAGCCCAAGTTGTGATACTTACCAGACTCCACCTAGGTCCATATGCTCAAAAACATCAACTTCATCATCTCCTTCCCCTTCATCAGACTATATTCGATTTACGTGCAATAAAAGAATCTGAGGGTCATATGAGGATGTTGAGAGATGTTCTTGACGTAGTCAAGAAGCTTGATTTAAACAAAAATGTATGATGAACTTTTTTGGAACTTTTTAGAAAGAAAAGTCTGAAGCCATTGTAATGATATTGAGTTCATTATCTATTTTTTTTTTTTCATAGAAAGACTTAATTAGCATTTACTAGTACCTGGATGGACTCAGTACTATATTCGAGTATTTACGTGCTTCTTCTCTCATTTGGTCCTAAGGACCTATATTACTGGCTTCTTAGACTTGGAGACTGTTGTTTATAAACACTTTGAAGCATATCTATCTCCATAAACCAAATCATCCGCTGGTTTGGGCAATTTTCAGATCTGAATTATATGGTACACGATACCTATTTCGATTACATGAACTACAATACAATCATGTCTTGTAATGTTCTTCTTTTTGGCCTCTTCAATTTACAAAAAAAAAATAAAAATAAAAATGAAAAATAAAAAAAATAAATTACTGCACTACAGTATTAGACTTAAAGGTTTAGGGTTACACTTTTTTTTTTTTAACGAGTTAATGAAAAAGAAAAGGAAAAAAAATTCATATGTGTTAGATCCAAATTGTATTTTTAGGTTTTGTTTGTGGGAATTTTTTTTTTCAACAGAACATGGGATCTGAGATAAATTCGAACCAAACGTTTTACACTCAGAATCAATGCCCAGAATCAGGGTAACCAAACAGTTTTGCTAGCGATAGACAACGCCAATTTCCGACAAAACAGTTTTCCACTTAGAATCTGGCCAGTAGAATCAGGTAACCAAACAGTTTTTTTACCGAGTTGAAATGATTCCAAAGAAACTCATTCATATGAGTTAGATCCAGAATCCATAATCCATGGGATCTGATCCGATGGATAATTCGAACCAAACGCCCCCTAATGTTCCACAAGTTTATGATCGAAGGCTACTCCCTCACAAAAGCGAGGGAAGAGAGATAGGACAGCCGCTAGTTTTGCTAGCGATAGACAACGCCAATTTCTGACAAAACAGGAGGCGGGGGCGAGGGAGGAAAGGGGATTGGAGGACGGTCGGGTTGGGGTGGTGGAGAGAAGGGTGATCAGAGGAGGAGGAGGAGGAGGTGGAAACCGTGGAAGGTGGTTGGGGGTAAAATGTACAAAAATACATAATCGGTAGAGTGTAAAATTACTATTTTGGGGTAGTTTTGTAAACCAAAACAGTAAACTGAATAGTTGGTACCGAAAAACCAAATGTGGGTAATTAGTAAATTTTCAGAAAAAAAAAAGGAGGAATTATCACCTCTCCCCTAAAACTATAGCTAAATATAAAATTCCCCCACGTCCATTTAAAATATTTCCACTCCTTCCCCAAAATCAAAAAGATTTTATCAACCGTGACTACGGGTTAACTATTGCTGTTAAGTGATTGTTCTTTTTTTTTTTTGTTGATAATTCATGAAATACACCCATCCCTTCAATCGATCAAAAGTACAAAATCCTTTTGTACTCTCTTATCTTACGCTTGTTCCAACTGAATCTCTCTCAGACCTTGCTCTCCTTCTTCAGCTCAACCTCTACAGCACCATTGAGTGACAAGAATTGCATCCGAGCTCCTCTCAAAGCTTTCCGAGTCTCTACAACCGAAATCTCCTCTCATACTCGTAACAATCGTAGTCTATTGTTAGGATCGCCATTCATCTCAGCCTCTTCAGGATCGCATTCAACTCAACCTCTTTGGGATCGCCATTCAGCTTAGCCTACTGCAACCGAAATCTCCTCTCACAATCCTAGCAGTCGTAGTCTATTTGGGGGGAGGGGTGAAATATTTTAAAAAGGGCAAAAACTTGTTATTTAGCTATAGTTCTGGGCTAGGATTGGGTATGCATAAGTGGAGGGGCGAAGTGGATATGCAGGAAGAGAGTGAGGAGGGGGAAGGAAGGTACAATGGGGACAGAGGGAAGAGGAAGTGGCACAAGTTGTTCGCAATGGTGCGGGTCATAGAAAGGGATAGAGAAGGTGTAGCAGCAATTGATGAAAATGAATGATGGGTTGTACGGTTCAGATGTAAAAAGAGGGATCAGAGGATCAACAAGATGCTAGTTTGTTAGATCCCATTATGTTTAGCAAAAAGGGCAAAAAAAAAACTGTAAGATCTCATTACATAAGTTTTTTTCTTTTTCATAGCTACCAAACATAGCCTAAATATCACCAGATAATACATAACTAAAATCTTAACACTCCTTTCATGACCATCGTGAAACAACGTGCAAGAACAATTGGACAAAACAACGGTTTAGTAAACAGATCACTGAGCTGATTTGCTAAGGAAACCAATAGTAGAAGTTTGTTTCCTCATTACTGCATCCCCCACAAAGTAACAGTTGACCTCCATATGCTTGGTTCTCTTCTGAAAATTCAGATTTCTAGTAATATAATGATGTTCATATTGATGCTTCCTCGTGTATTCTCATTATCCACCACCACATAAAGGGCTTAGGCTGCTGACATGTGGCAGTAGGCGATCCACGGCCAGTAATGTTTTGTAACCAGAAACCCAGGCTCCTGAAGAAATAATCTCAACCACATTAACTTAGTCACAATACGAACCATAGTCCTATACTCAACCTCAACATTAGATACTGCTACAGTAATTTGCTTTTCTACTTCTGCACATAATGAGGTTACCACAAACAAATGGGAAAACATCGTCTGTGGAGACGATCTGTCGCGGAGACCCACATAAAGGGCTTAGGCTGCTGACATGTGGCAGTAGGCGATCCACGGCCAGTAATGTTTTGTGGATTTGGGTCTTATGTTGAAAGGATGTCGGGTCAAAGCCGAATGTTCCCTTTCAAACCCTCTCCTCTCCTTCGTCTCTGTTCTGCGAAACCCTCTCCGCAGCAATCTCCCTCTTTTTATTCCTCCTCTCTCTTCAGATCCAGGCACCACTACGATCTTCCCTTCTTCTCTCTTCTTCTCTCTTTCTTCCTTCTCTCTCTCTTCAGATTCGGCATAAGTCGTGTTACAGCAGACACCAGCGATACTCGTCCTGGGGTCTGCCAATGAAAACCCCAACAAGATTGATGATACAAGGAAGAAAACAAAAGCAACCCCTCTGATTTCTGAAACACCCATGCTTTTAAACACCGAGAATCACCGTTTCTCTCTGCTGTTCATCATGAATTGCAGGAAAAAACCCAAATTTCGGAGCTCTTCTCTATATTCGAGTACAAAGTCTATAACTTCTGTTGCTCAAATCAAGTAAGGAATGAAGCATTTTCCCTCATCTAGATCCCAAAAGGTGAAAATAATGAATAATTCTTAAGAAACCAGCAAAAACGGTTTTTCTCTGTTAATTCTACAGAAACCAGAAGAACAAAGACAGGTTTTTTCAATTCAGAATCACCGTTTCTCTCTGCTGTTCATCATGAAGCCAAAAAAACCTCGAAGAAAAAAAGCTCTTGATCCGATTATCTGTTGTGATGAAGAGGACGACTGGTTTGTCGACTATGGAGCATTCGGTTTTGACCCGAAATCCCTTCGACATGAGACCCAAATCCACAAAGCATTGCTCGCCGTTGGATCACCTACTGCCATGTGTCAGCAGCTTAAAGCCTCTCAGTCGATCTCCGACAGATCCTCTCCACAGATGATGTTTTCCCTAAGTAAAAGTATAAGAAAAAGTTGGGTATACTGCCGATATACCAGATCTGTATTTCCCTTTCTCCCTCCCTTTAGAAAGAGTCCCTTATACCCCTCTCATCTCAACCTCCTCATTGATTGAACTGTTAACTCCAGGAAAATCGGCAGCATACTTTTTTCATTGTTGTTCCCCCTCTTTATTAGGTGCCGCCTCCTTTTGTTTGATTATATTTGTCCTACTTGGTTTTTATTGTATCTTCTTTTATGGTTGTTTCATCTCCCACCCTCTTGGTTTTCTTTGTTACGGCTTTGGCCTTAGCTAGTCATGCTATTTTTTTTTTTTTTTTTTTGAATATATATTCCATTCTATCAATATATATATAAAATAACCTATGGTATATCTTCTATCACCTGCAACATCAACCCAATCAATATCAGAGTGTCCAAATAAAAGATTCAAATTATGAAGTCTAATTAAGACCCTTCCCTAGAGCACCTTAAGTACCTCAAAATTCGACAGCCCCAACCTTCCAGTGAACCCTTTTAGGTAGTTCTATAAATTGACTTATGATGCTAAAAACGAAAGATAAGTCAACTTGGGTAATCGTGAGATGAATGATTTTAGCCACAAGTCTCATATACTGATGCTTATCTACAAGTTCCACACTGTCATCTACCAAAAATTTCTAGTGCGAGTCAATCGGCGTATTCCCATGCTTGGTTATGAACATACAATTCTTAAATAAAAGATTCAAGACATGCTTTCTTTGAGAGTCTAATTCCCTTCCTACTTGAAAGAACTTTTATCCCAAAAAAGTATATGAGAGCACTTAAATCTTTCAATTCAAAATGCTGATGCAAATAAGATTTCACATTTAGCCCAATACTAAATTTGTCATTGCTAGATATAATTGTATTTAGAACTGTGATATCTAGGGGTGTCAATCTCATGCCCACATCGATTCGATCGACTGGGCCCAACCATTTAAAGATGCACCAATTATTAAACATGCCAAGCTCAGGCTTTACCCATTTATGAACAGGTAGTACACAATGCAAGAGGTAAGCCCGATAACTGCCCTACTGGCCCAACTTGTTTACAAGCTCAACACATTTAGCCCAACCGGTTTTGAAATTGAATCGAACCATTTACACCGAAACCGTGAAACTGTTTGTTAAATTGTTCGGTTTCGGTTTTAAAATTGAAACTGTGATTCGACTTTGGTTTTAAAGTTTAGACCGTTGTAAACTATTTAAATCATTCAATGTTAAGTTTACATACATTTCAATAAAAAAAACTAAGTTTATATAAATAACTACTAAAAAAAAACACCTTCACTCATAGATAAACAATTCAATTCAATGCTACAATTTACATCCATTCACTAAAAAATTTAAAGATAAAGAAGTTGTTTGTATAAAAAATCAGAAAAAATAAGAAAACTGTTTAAAACCGTTTAAACCGAAAAACTTCAATTAAATATTAGCAATCAATACAAAGTAAAAAGATTGAAGGGAATAGAAAAAGGAGAAGGTCCAAACTTATATTTCAATTGGTTCGACACAATCTCAATATTGTCCAACATCCATTTTTTAAAGCGCTTGTCGGTTTAGAATTTCACTATCACAATTTCTTCAAAGGACAAACACCTTCACTCATAGATCTTGCTGAGATCAACACACTCTCCTTGCAAGGTAAGAGAAACACCCCCATAGAATCAGGGCCTCAATATCCTTCAGCACACTTTTCAATTACTATGAAAGTGATACAAAATGGTTCAAAGGACAAACACATGTTACCTCTTTTGAGTTAAATATGCAAGATGTAGCTTATTCGCTAATCCCTTTGCTTAGCAGCTCATGCTCAGTGATTGAAGTGATTTGCATATATATATATATATATATATAGTGCGGGGCGCCAGAGGCAATAATTTTGTGGCCAAGTTGAAAAGGCTGAAGTTCGATGTAGGGATTTTTGGTTGTTAAGTTATAGCAACACTAAGCAACATCCAACAACTCCATACATATATATATATATATATATAGAGATTACAGGATCAAGATATGCTAAAATCCAGGGAAATTGGGATCTCCTGGTTCTGTATAGCTATCAGAACGAGATAGGTGCAATACCTTACTCCGATCCAGCAAGGAGACTAACATTGAGATGGGTGCAATACCTTACTCAGTCCTAAATATGCAGAAAAGGTAAACAAAGAAAGAACGAAACCATAAACTTAAAGTAAAGGATATGAAATTGCACAAAATAAAAGCTGCTTAATTGGATCTATTTCTTGGAATCAAGAGGCACGACTGTAGGCTTTGTTCCAAGGATAGAATCAGAAGCTGCTACATGCTGATGCAAGTGCAAAAAGAAAACTAATAATGCAATCAAACATAAATATATTTGAAAATAATGTTTACAATATTTGGAGATTGGTTTGGGTAGGCTTGGGTTGGAGGATTTGAGAAGAAGAAGGTTGGGTTGGCTTTAAGCTGTGGGTAGCTAACCTTTGGAGAACGATCAAACTTGAGATGATCGGAGCTGGTGTTGAAGATCGGTGAGGTGCTCGGAGAGATCTTGGAAGAACTTGTGAGGGCACAGCTTGCTTCGAAGCTTCTCTCTCTAAGTTCTAAGTTTACAAATTTGAGGAGTTGTCCAATTTTCAAGTGGTTTGGGAGAAGGGGAGATGCTCCTTTTATAATACAAGGAGGCTTATTTGAATTACATGTGAGTTTGAATTACATTTGGGTTTCATTTGGTACTGTACCAAATTAGGTACTAATTGTCATTTCATTTGTCACTATTTGGAATTGTGCACTTGAATTTGTATCTGGAGTGAACAGTTGCTGCCGACAATTGTGGAACTGTTGGCACCGAAAGTTGGAGTTGCTGTCAACAAATGATTTGAAATCTTTGATAAGTTGTTGTTGACAGTAGATTTGGAATCTTCAATGATCTTACCACGGCATTCCACGTGTCAAGGACACTGTTCTCCGTATTGGCTCGATCAAGAGGTTTGTATCCTATTTGTTTGAGCCGGATATTGGCCGGACTATCCTTTAACCTGGGATAGTAACAGTACCTCCTTTCCTTAATAGGTCGTCCGAGGTTATTTGACTAGGTGTGATTTTACGACTACACCTGTCGACTAGTTTATGACCGTCCTAGCAAACGTTATGGACCAAACTTAGGGTTTGGTCGATGAAAACTTTGATTTTGCAACCCGACGGGATCGACGGGAGGTAACTTCTTTGAATTTGTTGGAAGAGGATGCCTTGGAGCTGGAAGGCTCAAAGTCAGGCTCATCCTCATATGGATCTTGCCCATAGCAGAGTTCATGGGCAGGAATAGATCCTTTGATGGATTTGAGCCTATAGGCACCATCACTGGAGCCTTCATTGTCTTCATTATCTGAGTCGGATCCGAGTTCGGCTAGATGACCACGAAGTGCTTCCTTCTCACTTTTGATGCTTGACTTTGAGGTGGTTTGGATTGTTGGAACAGGTTGAAGACCTGTGAGGCTTTTGATTAACGACGTCCGTTCACATTTGGAGACGTCACAGTTTGTCCCACCATTTGACATTGAAAGACCGGTAGAGGATTGAAGCAATCCAGTCATTTACCTGGTAATCATAAATTTGATATTCCCAGAACAATATCCATGCTAAATGGCAGTGGAGAAAGAACCGGAGAAGATCAGGTTGGTGAGGTTGGGGTGTTGTATTTTGGCAGAATATTTGAAAAGATTCTTGGATTTGAGGTGGTAGGATTTCTACCATAGGACCATATTGATCCCACCATTTGAGAAACCAGAGGGGTGTTTGGTTGTTGAATCTGTACTCAAAACAGAAAAATCAAGAGTGACGGTTGATCCTGTTTTGGAAACAGAAAGCCTTATACCAAGCATCTTGGTAATCAAGGTATGTGAAATTTTGTGGAGAAAAGGTATTTGAAAAATTTCTTTGATTAAGGGGATGACTGCCCCAGTCTTGAAGAGAAAGGACTTTGCATATGGTTACAGTTGTATGTGTAACCAAAGTTGGATCATTTTTGTCATAGTTAAGTTTGAATCTGACAGAGTCAGTTTCTACGAGGATATATTCGTAGAACTCTTGATTTTTTGCAGAAGCATTGGAAAAGTGATGCCACCCTTTGTAGAAAATTTGTTGGGCCAACATGATGGGTGAGTCAGCATATTTGAATAGGGATTCTTCAATAGTGAAGAGATCTTCTTTGCATGGTTTTTCATGATATTGACTTTTGAGTTTGGAACCTTGGGCAGTTTGGAGATGTTTGGCTTGTGTAGTTTGGAGGCTAGAACTAGCCTTATTTGTGGTTTGGATGGGTCCCGCGGCTGGGATGGCTACCACAGCATGGGAATAGGGTGTTTTTGTAGTAGCCATCTGGGTTTGGCTACGGGTGACTATTTGGTGAGATGGTGCAGAGGCTGCCGAGGCACCATAGTTGGATTTGGTTTATTTAATAATGTATTTTGAGGAGGTGGACTCCTTAGGGGGAGCCATCCTGATGAGGTTGATTTGAAGAGTCTGGCCCTGTAGGAATTCACGGGTAAGAAAGTCAGGGACAGAATTAGATTCTCCTTTAATATATTCTATTTGAAATTCAAAAATTGATAATAAAGCTTGCCAACGGGCAAAAATTTGTTTTGATGCAAGGTTTGAAATATCATTTTGTAAAACATATTTAGCTGCGCTACAATCAACACGAACTAAAAATGGTTTATTTAATAATGTATTTTGAAATTTTTGTATGCAAAGAACAATTGATAAGATTTCTTTTTTGATGGTACTATAATTCTTCTGAGCAGAATTCCAGATATCAGAGGTAAATTGAACTAATTGTTCTTTGTTATTGTCAGGAAGTCTTTGTTTAAAAATTCCTCCATATCCAATATTAGAGGCGTCGGTTTCGACTATTTTGAACGCCTCAGGGTTAGGAATAAATAAATAGGGGATTTCTTTAACAAGTTTTTTTTATTGTTTGGAAGGCCGTAGTTTGGGCCTGAGACCAGGGAGTTGGTTTCTTTTTAAGCCGAAGGTATAAAGGTTCGACAATCTTACTGGTTTGGGGAAGAAAATCACGAACGTAATTTAGGCTTTCTAAGAATCTTTGTAATTGGGTTTTATCAAGGATTTGGTCAGAAAATTTCTCACCAAAAGTAATGGCACGATCAATAGGGGTAAGAGTACCCTTCTTGATCAAGTGACCAAGGAACCTGACTTTGGTGAGGAAGAGTTCCATCTTTCTTTTGGATAAAACAAGACCATTTGATTTTATAATCTGATAAAATATTCTTAAGTGTTTGAAGTGTTGTTCAATAGAATTTGAGAAAACCAGGACATCATCAATATAAACAATGGTAAATTGTCCATAAGAATTGAAGATGTCATTCATAATTTTCTGAAATTCACTGGGGGCATTTTTGAGGCCGAATGGCATAACGTTCCACTCATATAGGCCGAAGGGGGTTGTGAAGGCAGTTTTATAGCGATCCTTTTCTTGGATCTGGATTTGCCAAAAATCAGATTTCATATCAAATTTGGAAAAGATTTTTGCCTGGTAAATTCTTTGTAAAAGATCTTTTTGATTTGGGATTGGATATCTGACCCATTGGAGGTCATCATTTAGGGGTTTGTACTTAACGACTAATCGGGGAGTATCTCGTTCTATTTCAGCAGCTTTGTTGACATAGAAAGCAATACAACTCCAAAGAGAAGTATTAGGCCGAATGAGGTTTTTAGCTAGTAGGTCATTAATTTCTTCTTTGCAAGTTTCAAGGAGAGATTGGTTCATTTGGGCTGGACGTGCTTTGGTGGGGATTTGAAGATCTGAGAACCCAGTAGCATAAGGTAGGGAGACCATGTGCTGCTTACGGTGCCAAAAAGCATCAGGAACATCAGAACAAAGATTGGATTCAAATTTTGTTTTAATTTGATTAATTTGATGAATGGTTTTGGGATTTTTAAGGTGATCAGAGATCCTTTCATGGAGAAGTTCTGTTTTGAGAAAATTTAATTGCTTAATTTTATTAACACTTTGGTTATCAGAATTTTAAGCTTGTAAGAATGGGAAGACAATCTTTTGTCCTTGGAATTTTGTGGAAATCCCATCTTGGGTTATTTTGAATGGTTTGATTTTTTCTAAGAATGGTTGACCAAGGATTATGGTTTGGTCAAGGTCCTTTGCAAGGATGAAAGTTTGGGGAAGGCAAAGGCCTTGGTTACAGACATGTGTATTTGAAAGCTTATATTGGACATTCAACCCAGATCCATTAGCCGTATTAAGATGCTGGGTAGTTCTTTCATAGAACTGGGTTGGAATAGCACCTTCGTTGATACAGTTGGCATTTGCATCAGAGTCAACTAAGGCTATGGCAGAGAATTTGAATGAGGCATTAACAACTAAGGTTATGCGAACATACCAATTCTAACAAGTTATGGTAGCCACAAAATCAGGGATTGTGGGGTTTTGTTCAGGAAGTTCTTGATTTGCAAATGGATTTATTAATGGTTCAGAAGTTGAAGCTTGTTGGTTTTGTTGTCGATTTAAGAGGGTTATTTGTTGTTTGATTTGTTTTATCTCATACTGCAAAGATGTTGTGGTAGTTTCAAGAGATTTGATTCGGCTGGAATGGTCAGGAATAATAGGTTTTGATATTTAATCGAATTTTTGCATAATTTGGTAGAGATTGTAAGGTTGAGGAGAATTTTGAGTAGAAACATTGTTTCTAAGGTGCTCAAGGTAGGTCTTCTTTTGTTCTGGGTCTGCTAAGCTATCTATATAATCAAAAATATTTGAGTTTGGTGATGCGCGGAGCATCCGGACAGATTTGGGAACACAGTCTTCACAGCTAAGACCAATAATACAAGAATCACAATTACAAGCTTGAAAATTCTCATTATTGGAAGAGCTGGAAGAATTATGTTCAGAGGCTTGAATTTGATTAAGTTTATAATTTTCATCTTCAGAAGAGGATGAAGAAGTTTCTTAGAAAAGTGCAAGGATTTGAATTTTATCTTGCTCGGAAATTTGTAAAGAATTAATTGTATTTGAGACTCTACAAAATTTGACGATATGGCCAGGCTTGCCACATTGAAAACATCCTTAAGAAGTTTTGTCAGGTTTTAGATCCTTGAGATTTTTAGGTGCCTTGAAAGGTTTTCTGTATTTGTTATACTTTGGCTTTGGAGGAGTTTTATGGTAAAACTCAGGGGTTGTAAATGGTCTGTGTGACACATATTTTTTTTATTTTTAGAAATTTTTATAGTATTTGCGGAAGACTTGTGTTTAGTGTCTTTGATGGAGGTCTGAGAGGTGGAAACCCGAACTGTTCGCAGAATCCTCCTAATTCTCGTTTGTAAAATTTGTTTTCTTTATGGATCTGTTTCTTTAATCTAATATCTGTGCAAAGGGCGAGGCCCTCTTCATGGATTAGACTAATAATTTGGCCATAGGACATTTGATCATAGGGAATGATCCCATCATTTTCTTTCCTAAGGCGTTGTTTGATTTTTTCAGAAAACAAAGTTAGCAATCCTGTAAGGAATTTTTCTTTCCAACAGGGAAGGTTTGCATCAGGTCTGGTTAAGACTTTGCTTAAGAAAGTGTCTTTGTACCATTTGAAATCATGTAATTTTTTACATCTAAGGTTTGATAATTGTTCAGCTGTTCTGTCTTTGAGACGAGAAGGGTTTCCTAAAAAGTAATTTGCAATACTGAAAATAAGAGTATTAACAGCATCCTCAATAGGAATACCTTCACCATCAAGGAGGGGAACTCCTTCAGGTGTGATTTGAACAGCCATTAATATTTCTATTTTTTGGACATCAGTCAGGACATAATCCCACCAACCTTTTAAATTGGCCTGTGAAGCCAGAAACAAGCAAGGTAGCCACAGCACTATCAGGTGTATTTTTAATACGATGTGCGTTGCTAACCATGGTCATTTCTTGGAGTTTGTTTATGAGATTATGTTCAGACAAACCATCTATGTTCCATTTATAGATGATTCCACTCTGGTAGGAAGCCTGAGGAGCAATTCCTCTAGCTTCAATCTGAAGGTCAGGGAAGACCGGATGTTGGTTTGAACTTTCACCAATTTGATTAATTTTTGGGAAGTCTTCGTCTTCAGAACTTGAGGAAGTGTCTGAAGAACATCTTATGATGGTGCGAACACCTCTATTGTTTGATTTAGCCGAAGGTTCATTTGAGGGTTGATTTTGGACAGGTGTTTGTGGATCACTTAAATGTGCTTCAGCAACATTAAGAATAGTAAGACGTTGGTTAATTTGATCTAAGACAAAGGATTTGTTAAGAGCGAGTTGTTGTTTTTGAGGAATATTATATTGTTTGAATAAAGAAACGGAAGTTGGAACCGGAGCCGGAGTCATGGATGATGAGGCTATCGGTTTTGGTTGGACAAGGTTCTCAACTCTAGATAGTTGATTACCTATGGTTTGAAGACTTAAATTTGCAAAGTTTAATTGTTCAATTTGTCTTCTGTTTGGATCTTCTTGTTCAGCAATTTTGAACGGAGAAGCAATTATTTCATTATCTTTGTAGTTGTGTTTGATATTTTCCACCGGAGGATGGATAGCAGTTGTAGTTGGACCATTATAAAGGGTCCAAGATTTATGTGAAGTAGTTTGAGTACATACTTGATTATGCCAGGGATAATAAATATTATTATCCTGGGCATAAATATCAAAATATATAAAGAAGAAAAATTTTGTTTTAAGATTTGTCATAAAATTATACCAATTTGTTCTAATTTGGGCTTGTTGTTCAAAGTTGAAAGTTCTTAAGAACCATTCTCGTTTTTCTTTGTTCTTTGGGGATTCAAAATCTGCTCGGAGTAGGGGTTTGTCTATTTGATAATATGTAGTTGTTTGAATCATACGTACTCCTGGGTTTCTAGAATCACGCGGAGGTGGAGCAGCAACCTCAGAGTGAGTCGGGGATTGTCGATCAGGTACCTCAGATGAGGTAGATTCAGGGAAAGTTGTTTCATAAGTTCCCTGGGCAACATTTTGGTTGGTTTGTACTCCCACAAGGATAGGTGGAGTAGTCCTAGTTTGAGAAACTCATTGGTTTAGATCAGAAGAAGTTGATGCCTCAGAGCATGACCTTCTTGAACTTTGGTAAACAGGAGGGGGAGCTTGTCGGTTAAACCGAATGGAAACCAATCCGTCTGAATCTTGGGAGATAGAACGGATACTGGTGTTAGAAACTTGGGGGGGAATTGCAGTAGTTTGCAGTTGCCATTCCTCAGGGAAAGAAATATCTTCCCAATGGCAAAGTTTTGGGTAAACAATTTGACCCTGAATACAATCAGTTTCAAGGTAAAGGGTTTGGCCTTTTGAAGATGTTCATTTGGCACGGGGTTGGACAGATTTCATAGCTTTGTATTTTATTCGATGGATGATGGAAATGGGAATGGTTCCATGCATCAATTTGTAACTGTGGGTTTTGAGATTTAATTTGAGGGAATGTAAGATATTTGGGTCTTCAAGGGCTATGGACATATTTGGGTAGACATTGAAATGGACAGGTCCATAACAAAGGCTAGTTTCAATGGCTCCCAAAAGGGAATCATTGAACTTAAAGAATCTTTGGTCCCGAAGAGCTAACAACATGGAAGTGTTGAGTCCTTCTCGGTGAAGGGGTTTGATGGCTACTTGGACTAATCCAATATGGACATAATTATATTTGCGGTCTTTGTATAATTCTTGTAAAGTGATTGGATCAAAAAGTTGAATTTCTTGTGTTTGAGGGGTAAAATTAATAGTTTGTTCTACGGTCTTGACTATTTCGAGTCCGAACCAGTCTCGATCATAGAGATCATTTCTTGAAATTTTGGGCATATCCCAGCTTTGAAGTCTTCGGTTAATTCTTGTTGTTTGTTCATCATAATCGAGCACGTTAGAACTTGTGCTCGCCTCACCTACCGATTTCATCGACATGGAGCGGGGTAAACGATTCATAATTTAAGAAGTCTTAGTCTTGGGATAACCACCTAGATCTAAGTTTTAGGATGGTATTTCCAACATAACTTGGGCACAATCGTGGTCTTACACTCCTTTGCCACTCCTCCCAAGAGTCCAAAGACATATACCGCGTCGAAAAACTTAAGAAATAAAATGATTACTCAAAAGAAAAGAAATCTGCAAAGAAATAAACTGAATCCACCACCACCGTGGCTTTGATACCAGATTACAGGATCGAGATATGCTAAAATCCAGGGAAATTGGGATCTCCTGGTTCTGTATAGCAATCAGAACGAGATAGGTGCAATACCTTACTTCGATCCAGCAAGGAGACTAACACTGAGATGGGTGCAATACCTTACTCAGTCCTAAATATGCAGAAAAGATAAACAAAAAAAGAACGAAACCATAAACTTAAAGTAAAGGATATGAAATTGCACAAAATAAAAGGTATTGATGTGTGTGTGTGTGTGTGTGTGTGTGTGTGTGTGTGTTTGCTTACTTAGACCAATGACAAGGTATTATGTAGCCATTGATATATGGGGCTTACTTTGATGATTGTCATGTTTCTTTGGCATTTTAGTAACGTGTGGTTGAAGCTTGGAAATGATTGTCCCAAACTTTAATGCTTGTTGTAACAAGTAAACATGACCTAAAAATTATGAACTTCTTTTATGAGGAGGAACCCTGGTGCATCTCAAGCTAGAGACCTCCCATGAAGAAACTAATACTATCATATAAATATAAACAAAATTAGGACTCTAAGAAATATTGTAAAAAAGGTATCTATATGTTGGATAGTTGTTAAACACCTATTAATTATGGAAAGATGATCCATTAGGTATGAGTGGCATATGACTCGCTTGAGCATATGCACATTACCATTCTTTATATGGGTAAGCTTTGTATCTTGGTTTTTAACCCCCCCCACCCACCCCACCCCAAAAAAAAGGGGTTTGTATCTTAGTTTGTACACACACATATAGATATATAAATTCAAACAAAAAGAAAAAAATTATTTCGGTAGAGAACAAAATAGTAGGTACCCTTGTAAATAATTGTTAGGATCGAGTTTTTCTTCATCCCTGGTGAAGAGAGATCCACCACTTACACCACTTATATTGCTTTCGATGGGACTCTATGGACATTCAAGGGCTATTTTGGGACTTTGCACACAAGGGGAGGGGGGGGGGAGAGATTATGAACATCTATTGATAGAAATCTCTTGATTAAACTTCTAATGATGACCCAAATATTTGCCATGTGTTGACCATATAAGTATGAATCCTTTGGCCAAGTAGAACGTAAGGTTCCCCACCATATGTTAAGTTGTACCTTAAATAGAATTTGCCAAAGTCGAAAAATACAAATTGGAAAAACTAGGGATATAATAGGATTCATGGAGAAGTATGAATGGCTAAAAAAATATGAGGGTGGATAAACAAACATGATTGTGTTGTACACACAGTGTATGTGGTGTTGTCATTGTTGTCAACACAGTACAATCTAAGTCAACAAAACAGTACAGTTGGCAAAGTGATGTGATAGTGGCTCAGAATATCATAGATGATAGAATATCAACTGAGAGTACCAGAGATGGTAGAGCATCAAAGTATGAGAGATGGCAAAGTATTAGTCTATAGGGACAGCTTCCAGAGTCATGATGGTGATGTGTGTTTGTCGTCCTACAATGCTCGAAAAAGTGCACAAGACTCCACAGTGACAATAGGGGCAGTTTGGTCATTATACAATATCAAGAACTGTCAGTACACCTATAGGGTTATTTTTATTATTTCACATGAGACTACTATGTTCTTAAGTATATTAATGTGAAGGGGTTTTTGGTGCTTTCATTGATAAGTGACATGAAAAAGGGTATTTTAATAATTTCTATATGTGACGACATGGCAGCTTATAGTCTCTCTAATGAAATGGCAGTATTGTGCGATGGTGTTTGAGTGATTTGGTTCAACAATGGTAGATGGTGCAGATTTCCATGCCCAAAACTAATAATTTTAGCTTAATTCCACTTAGGGGCACTTTCAGTATTAAATATAATTTTTTTGGAAGTTGACTTCTGCATGGTTCTTTGCAAGCATAAATAATTCTTTTCAACACACTTGGATTCACCTCAATTCAACGCCAAAACAAAGAAGATACAATCAGAAGAAGGTTCAAGGGAAATTTGGTTATTTTGAAAGTTTGTAGATTGCCAATTTGAATCGGGTGAATCAGAGTTCAGAAGAAGAATATATGGCCATTTTTATATGATCACGCTGAAATAGAACTAACCGAATGGATAAACTGAATTTCTCGTGATGGATATGATTCATTTGAATTTGAGGCAAGTTTTGACCACTTTTCAAGAATATATTTTTTGGTCTTTTCTCAAATGAAATAAAAATCAGCTCAATTGAAATTATATATAAGAAGTTATGGGCCCCGCAATGAGGAAAGTTCAATCTGTCAAAGTATATTTTGGTTTTAACCGGATTGTTAAACCATGCAAGATTATTCAAGGGTTTGTGTAGAAGATTCAAGAAAGACCTAGCTTTCCCAAGAGCATCATTGAAGTTCACACTGAGGTAAAGCCAATGAGTTGAATAGTGTCAGGTGGTTGAGAAGAGAAGAGAGGAGAAAGAGAACAAGAACAAGAAGAACCTAGAATTTGGTTCTTGTGAGTTGCTTAAAGAAACTCAATTGTCAACTGGGTTTGAACCATTGGAACACCGAGACAACGTGGTTGTGGTCCGCATCAAGTGGAGATTGATGTCATTGCATCTCTGGAGGCAATATGATATCACTTTGGTCAAATTTTCATTATTGTAAATCATTGTAGAAAAGATATTTGATAAAATGTTTAAGTGATAGTTGTAGTCTATTTTGGAAAATTTACGTATATGATGATGCTTTTATGGTAAAATGATGTTTAAAAGGGGCAGTGCTAGACTTATCTGTAAAGATCTAATTTTTTTTTCTAACGATAAATATCTATAAAGATGTACAATTCTTATGTAAATATTAACCTTGAACAATCCTTCTTGTTGATGTAAAGTAATCCGACACACATATGTAATAGTTATTTTTTATATAGAAATTCAATAAACCGATGCAGTTCTTCTTGTTAATTTAGCAAGTCAGGTACACATAGTGAAGTCATATTAGATAATTTTCTTTAGATATTTAAGAGACCCTATTTGTGCACACCGGGTTATCCCACTCTGACACTTCCAAGATAAGATCACCCTCTAATCACAAATGTTGCACTCTCAAGTGTGATTACAGGGAGTTCACACCCATACCGGTACTTGGGTCTCGGCCTCGCTCAGCTCACGCATAATTGAAAAAACACCCAGACATGCTCCACACATGAGAAGTCTCTTGTCTCCAAGGAACCTTTGTCCCATAAAAACCAATTCCTATACATAAAACCCAAGAAACTTTAACAAGTTTTCAATGTGGTACTAAACAAAAATGTCACACTTGTCACTTGCCAAGAAACTCAGAAGAGCAAACATAAGGACAAAAGAAAAGTTTTAAGCTCCTGGAAGCTAATGGGTTCTGAGAACTTGATGTTTTGAAACCTTAAAACACAAACATAAGGAGTGTCTTCTCTTTTTTTTTTCGGAGGATGGGTGCTATGACAAGGAGTGTCTGGTTGAGAGGTGTAGAATTAAAACCCTATTCACGATGCAAAAAACACAAATGAATAGAAAAAAGAAACAATCATAGAACACAAGCATATACATGGTTCTACAAAGTTCCTCCGTACATAGAGAGATAGGATAAATTTCGCTAGAAATAGAGAAAGGGTTACAAGCTCTCTTTCTTATGCCTCTCCATGTTTACAAAGAATTTCCAATAACACTAATAATCCTTATCCTAACAATTTATAGGAAAACAATGAGATACAAATTTTTGAATTACCCCCATCTAAATCCTAAATTTTTTTCCTCGGGGGTTTATCACCCCTAAACACCTGCATAGACCCCCTAACTCATTGTGGCCAAAGAAACAAAAACAAACACGTAGATAAGCCGACTTCTCTGAGCCTCAAGCACTACAAACTCTTAATAGCCCTTTAGAGGTAGCCCACAAGATACAAGATACAAGACATCAACCCTAAAATAAATAAATAAATATTGTAATCATCACCTTACATGATGGTGTATCTAACTCCAAAATATTACAAATTTATTTATTGAATTTTATTTTATTTTTCAATCAAATTCCTTTGATTTGAAAAAAAAAAAAGAATTTTACATACGAAAATATAATTATAAAATACGATGAAAATTTTAAAAATTAGTTAATCATGATCAAAAAAAACTTTTTTTTTTTTCAAAATTGATTTCACTTTTTTTCTTCTTAAGAAGATATCACTTCCTTTTACTTATAAGTTACAACCAGATAGAGTATAAGTACTACCAAAAAAAATCGAGACAGAATATATAAGGAATATCAAAATGAAATTTTCATTTATTATAAAATGTGGGCGATAAGTTTCAATCTTAGTGGCAAGTAACTAGGTCATTAGACTTTAGCATAAGTATAGGAAAGATGGAGATTGCCAGCCAAGTGCAAACTGCCACCTTTCTTGATAGAATAGTATGTTACTAATTAGTAACAAGAACAGTTCAATGGTCTCATTGTCGCCCCTCATGGGTCCTATTTACCCTATTATGGTAATGAAAAAAAATAAAATTTACTGCAAGGCTCATTTCATGGTTCAAAACAGTTTTCAAAACTTAAAACCATCTCATGTCACCCATGGCGTGACTCAAAAGTCAAAAGATGGAGATTGCCAGCCAAGTGCAAACTGCCAACCAGGTGAGGTTGAGAGCATCGTTAAGGCTATGCAAAGCTAAGCGGAGAGGCAATAGCTCTTTCTAATTTTCAACTTACAAGAAGGAGAAAACGATGCAATTGTCGGTTGGGCAGTTGCAAGTTGCAACTACCGTTGCCCTTTGTCATGGACATAGTTACTAAATTCGGATTCGAGAATTATTTGGATTAATTCGTTTCATCAATTCAATAATTTTGGTCAAAATATCGGTAAAAAAAACATAGATAATAAAATTCAAATTTAGTTAAACTCACATCACTCACCATGCATGTTCACCTTAAAGACTAAAAAAAGGGACAAAAAATTCAGATTTTATTTTTCTTTTAATATTTACAATACTTGTTTCATATTATCTATCAATTATCATATGCATGTAACGTACAAATGATATAAAAATTAAAATTTTAAATGTTAAAGATAAAATATTATATTTAGTCTTTTTTTCTTCTAAGCTCATTTCCTATTACTCAAATAATTGAATCAGAGAAAGAGAGACTGAGAGGGGGGACTGAGCACAAATTTAGTTAAACTCACATCACCCACCATGCATGTTCACCTTAAAGACTAAAGCTCGTAATGACGGTAAGACTTAGTCAAACCAAAATGGGGTGAAAGATTTTATTGTTATTATTATTATTATTATTATTATTATTATTATTATTGGTAGAAGTGTAAGAGATTACTTCAGGAGAGATAAGCTTTTTCGGTTTTTATTAAAATAAAGAAGAAAAGTAACATTAGGATAATAAATGCATAATAATCACATTATTTCCTAAAGGCTTATTGACTTATTCAAGATAAATTTTTTTTTTACATGGGATAAAATTTGGGTGTAATTCGCATAAAATTCGGTTCGGCCTAATTATTCGTGAATTTTAAAAAAATCTATAAAATTCAAGAATGTTTTATTTGATTCGGATTCGAACCGAATTATTCGTAAAATTCGATAAAATTATGTTGACTGAATTATTCGCATTTAATTCGGAGAGTTTAATAACTAGGGTCATGGAACATGAAGGGAGGCCTTTTCAAAGTGGGTTAATGTGGGCCCCTTGGTATTTCGTATTTCTTAAGGAAATAATTCCTCACTATCAGGGTTTCAGCCACCATATGTTTGGACCTTAGAATACTTAATCCGGGTTTTCAAACAAAAAAAAAATCCAGATAATTATTGGGGGAATACAGGTCCTATGCATGCACTAGGGTTAATGAAAACTCATGAAAAAGCATTAATAGAGGTTTTATTTTTCATTTCATTGGGGGTGAGACGGTCATTTGACCCTCCCCCAATGTATCTGGCACAGGGGCCACACTCACCCCAAAAAAAAAAAAAAAAAAATCCCATTTCCACTTATAATTTGAGGTATGCTCTTCTTTCAATGTGGTTAAAGTCCCATTGAGCAGGTAGATAGTCGGTGAAGTTGGCCATGATTGATGATCTCAATCCTATCCTTGACGGACAATTGCTTGCTCTATTTGTTGGTGCCTGACACCAGTAGAGTATAGGGTTTGAGGATGTCCTGGGTTTGAATTCATAGCCTCTCTTGTGCCAAGGTGGTTATGATTGCACCCCTTCCTCTCCCCTACAGTCTCGCCCCAACTTCCCCCACTTGTAAATGTGGTTAAAGTCCCATTGAGCAGGTAGATAGTCTACTGCCCACTCCCATTAACAAGAAAAAAAAAAAAAAAAAAAAAAAAAAATCTATTGGGTGTAAATCAGATTGGATTGTGTCTTTGTTCGTGGGCGCCCCTGTAAGAGGATGTGTTCCAAATCTGAGTTTACCTCAACAATCCCCCCCCCCCAAAAGGAAGCGTAAGAGAGGCCATTATAGCTTGAAGGGAGAAGGAGGAGTCATGACCAGATGAGGGAAGCTTTAGGGGGTGTTTGGTTAGGTAAATCTTTGGGATAACATTCTTTAGAATGATAATTCTTAATTTTTGGAGTTGTTTGATTCCATTAGGATGACCCTCATAAGTGAGCACCCTACTTCCCATGAATGACCATATTACAAAGGATGTGTTCCAAATCTGAGTTTACCTCAACACTTAAACTCAGATTTGAGCAACCTTTTTACCACCTAGTATAAAAAGAGAAAGCGAAAAGAAGTTCTCTACGGAAGCCAATATCTCAACCTGCGAGAAACATGTACTAGTCTCAAGGCAACCAAACGATTTTTTAGAAAGAAACATAATTCAGAAGAATGTCTATTAAAAGATTGACATTCATATCCGATACATACACCATTTGATTTATCCAACCAAACGCCCCCTTAGAAATCTATCAATTGGCATTCAGGATATGGGGAAAGGACTAGACTGGGGATGGGACGAAGGATTATATTAGGGAGATGTAGTTTCAACTTCATCAATAGGTGAGTAATAGGAGTGTAATGATAAATTAATAATCCAAAATACAATCACATAGGTTTTTTTTATTATTATTGTTATTATTATTTTTTTTTAAACAATCATATAAGTACTTCACCGGTGGAGAAGCTTCAATACCTGTGATGGAAACCTTTTACCATTTTATCTTTTAATTAACAATTTAGACTTTGGGGGGAGAGAGAAAAGCGCAGAATTTTCTTCATCACTTTCATAACCCCACGCGTTTGGACTGTCGGTATTAGTAATTTATCATAATCCCACCACCTATAGAAAAATCCATCTCTATGTCCCTTTCCTTTTTCTTCTCTACACTGAAATGATAATTTCTAACCACCCTTTGACTGTTTCTACAAAAATATCAGTATATTTTGAAAACCAATGATAATTTGATTGTTTCTGTTTAAACGAGTAAGTTATGGAAACATGTTCGAGCTATATCTATTCATCTGAAATTTAAGTTGTTTTAAATTTTGTGGAAGATTTTACATAAGGGTATTTGTATTAAGGATAAGGAAAAGGGATAGATATGAAAGAAGAAGGGATTAACTGATTAACATGTTATGCTAGCTTAATTGTGAGCATAGTTTTAAAACTCCGATTGAATTGGTCAGTATCTGTTGAATCGGAATGGTATTGGCCTTCACCAAGCTCTAATCCTGACCTTTCCTATCTCGGTACATATACGCACATGTATGGTCCAAGGGTAAAATCGTAATAAAAACTGATTAAAAAAAAAAGGATATATCTAGGGTTAAAGAGGGGTTGAGCATCTACGCAACTAATCTTGGCTTCAATTGTGTAATGATTTAACCCAAGGGAGTAGAAGTTCGACTCCCACTAGGCATACCTTGGGCCACTCACACGAGGTGTTTAGTACTCTTCACTGCTTTCAATGACCCGGTATTACCCGGTCTATGCGGTTGTGGGGTCAGTATGGGCCCACGGAACTCATAAAAAAATAATTGTAATGACTTAGTTGATTCTCCTTGCTTTTACAAGTATCAAATTCGTAATTTTTTCTCAATTTCCACCATTACTTTCTTTTTTTATTTTATTTTATTTTTTTATGGTATATCAGAAATTTGTGTGTATTTCACCAACTCAATCCCAATCGAATCAAGACTCTACAGATAGTGTTTTATATTTCTAAATTCTTAACATTCTTTCCTACACCAATACTTGTTCTCCTTCTCTATTGTTTAATAATACCTGAGTCTTTATTCGATGTGTCTATGTTTAGGTTTTACCAATGACCATCGCCTGTGGATCGTTTGATTATAATTTGTGATGACACTTATGATCAAAGGACTGGGAAAGTTGGCTGGGCTTCAGTTTTATTCTTTGTTTCTAAGTTCCTTTTAGCTTCATGAATTTGTAGGGAGGTCTGAGGAATATTACAAGGATTACATGAAGTGCAAGGGTAAACCTAGGCAGAAGTAAGACTGACTGCACAAGAAGTTTAGGATGGTTTACCTAAGGATCTAAGTAAGGATGGCCATGAATCCTTTTTCTTTTTTCTTTTTAAATTAATTATTGGTGTTAATATATATAACTCTTTTAAAGATGCACATATAAGGAAAGCAAACAAGGGATTCAGCTCTTCTATGGCGCAATAGGGGTGGCAGTAGACATCCGACGACATAGAACACCTGAACATGAATCCCAACACACGGACGCACACATTGAACTGCTTCAAACAGTTGAATATATGTTGTCATGCACCTCTATTGCACCACAAAGGAGCCCAGTCCATGGATAGGGCACTAGTAGCTCTAGCTCATGTTTTACCTAGACATTTTAAGGATAAACACTGGTATGGTACCATTGATGATGTGTAATCCTATTGTTCATATGGATGCCAAGTTTTGTGATTATTATTTTTATTTATTTATTTATTTTTGATGAGAAAATAAAATATTTAAGGATGTTTATGTGATAATGTTTGCCAAGCAACCTGTGATATTTCTCACCACCTATGTACATTTCTTCTGCCATTTGAATTATTGGTAGGTGAGAGATCTAGATCCAACAACTATCCGTTGTCCTTGTGGCTTATTGGTTTGGTCCATTTTCAAAGAAAAGTCAGAAGTAGATGGGCCTAGGTTAGCTTGAGGGATCACTGGACGACTCACTTGAGTCTTGGTTCCTTTTCCTTCGTGGATTTAGGCACCGTTTGACAATGTCTTATTTCTATTATTTCTGGGTTTTTCTATTCCTAAAAACGGAGAAACAACCTAAAAAGTATTTGATAAAGTTGTTTTATTTTATTCATTTCTAAAAATAAATACCAAAATATCCGTTTTTGTTTCTGGAAACATGAAAATCCATTTCTACTGTTTCTAGCCACATAAACAGCAGAAACGTTATCAAACGGTGCCTTAGTTCATGATATCAGATCGGGTATTGGTCAGTTTTGAAATCGATATAGAAAATAATATTTAGTATCAGTTTTCAATTTTATCAAATATTTTTTTATTTTTACAAAAACCGATATTGATGTTATTTTAATCATTTTTTTGTTTTTTTGTTTTTTAATATTGTATCACTAATTTGATATCGGTATCAATATTGACTGATATTGATATGGATCGTTCAGATTTTGATTCCCATAACCCTATTTCCATTGTTGTCATATGTTATTATTGTGTTTTTAAAGTTTTCAAACTTGTATGATGCTAACAGCTTTGATAACGATTGTTAATAATTTCACATAAAAAAGATGTTAATCGATAATATTGCGTACATCTAAACATATGGAGAAGTGGAAATGTGAAACCAAGTTGTATGAAAATGCATGTGTCTTGACTCTATTTCCCTTTGTGTGTGAGGTAAGCAACACAATTGGATAGTATTCTCCTTTCTAATCTCACCATTTATCAATTGTTTATTCAAAAAAATAATTATTTATAAGATTTAACCTCTTCATTGGATTGAAACAAGTACAGCCAACCAGATGTCATAACTATTTTTTATGATCCCCAACTGAATTAGGTAACGCACCATCAACATTAATTTTGATATAGACTAGTGGGGTACGTGAAATATTTTCTTGGATTGTAATGCTATATGATCAAGAGAGAAGTACGTGTATAATCAGTGAGAAGGACGTTTTCCATGCCACCAGCCACTTGTGTGGAAGGATATCACATCAATCATTTCATGGTGTGAGAAGTGGTTTTATCTGAGCGACGAATATGCAGATTTTATAATATGAAAAAAATGAGAGAATGTCAATGTGAGTCCCACGTAATTAAGTAATAAGAAAAAGTAAAAAAGAATCAATACATTGCCGGCATTGAAATTAATTTTTCTTCCTACTTTATCCTTGTAGGGATTGGTTGTTAATGCAATAAGATTCGAGGACAGATTTGAAGGAAGTGTATCATGATTGCATGTTGTTGGCATAGTCTTCCTCTCATTTCTAAAACTCATAATCTGTATGTGGATTAACTGTAATTGTTGTATTCTCTCTCTCTCTCTCTCTCTCTCTCTCTCTCTCTCTCTCTTATGAGAATAATTAAATCTCTTTGTTAAGTTTGTCTCGAATGCTTGACCCGTTTTGAAGATTGACATGATCCAACATATTTTGGTGGCGACCCGAATAGGAAGGTTTTCTAAGATCTGTGATGGAAGCAGAGGCCCAAGTCCGGAGCCCATCACTGATCTCGTATGGGGGTGCGGGGGATACGCCCCTGCGGTATGGTTCGATTGGATCGACCGTGACCCGATGGGTCGACCCATAATTTGGAGTATATATAATGTACTGTTGCTTGTTGAGAAAGTCATTGTATTCCAGGGTTTTCACGCAGCTAGGGTTTCAGGGCGAGTTTTTCCTAGCCGCTACTAGGGTGTAATTTCTCTTCTGCATAGTGAATCATCTTCTTCTTCGCCCGAGGACGTAGCACACCACCCTGGTGTGTGAACCTCGTTAAATCTCTATCGAACGGATCTATTGTCTCTTTATTATTCGTGTTTCTTGGTGTTTGATCTAACACTCTTAAATTAGGGACTTAAAAGAAAAGAGATCCAACGAACCATCCAAAACCTTTAATAGTTCTCTTCAAATAGCAAGTTGTGGAAGTTCACACTTTGAATCCATTTACATTTTGGCAATCGGCAATCGGCAATCGGCAATCGGCAATTTGCAATTTAACTACGAGTTGATAGAGACTCTTTCTAATAAGAATAAAAAAAATTAAGAATACTATATTAAGTAGAATAATCTATTATTTACTATACAAATTTAAGATTTTTTTATAGATAACAAATTTATGATTATAATATTATATCATATTTATTAGTCTAATCTATTATACATCGTACATTGCCCCCATCATTATGACAAGGCATCACACTTTTACACACCAATTGGTGGATACAAAGGGTAGTACCTCTTGGCATGGTGGTGGCCCAGACACAACCTTTGTTTTCAAGGAACAATGAAAAATATTTTTCTGATCTTGAAAATAGGGATTGTGTTGGAATCGTATTTTCTCTAGTGTCATTGAGGCCCAGCACACATCTAATGGTTAGGACGACCATGGCATGTAGCACATCCTCAGGTCCTCGCATCAATTAGATGAGGATCTGGATTCAATTGTGTCTGGGTGTTTTTGTACACTAGACGAGCAAAGTTCATCCTCCCATTAATTATTATATAAAATTGTGGTTTAAGAATTAACCACAACAATTGAAAAACTAATCAATTATGATTGTATTAAGCTTAAATCTCGGTTTCGGCATCTTGCTTTCACACGTCTATCGTGAAGCTAATTTTGTTGTCAGACTGTTTAGCTTCATTCTTATGGCCGTAATTCTGGTATTTCTGTTGTTTAAGAATTCCTTCCCCCCCCCCCCCCTTGTGTCTCTGTTTTTGACAATTGATATTCAAATTGTTGCTCGTCCCGTCTTGTTGATAACTATTCTTTAAAATTAGTTCTTTTTTCAATTAAAAAAAATTAGAATAAACTAATCCTGGTTGGAATTGGACAAATAATAATCTAAATATTTCTCTTTTGATAATCAAGTTTAAGGAACAAACACAAATTCCTAAGTTTTGGAAATGGTGATTTTGATACCTTAATACAAAAACAAATCAATATTGGTTCCAAACATGTCTGTCAGCCACTAGTCATTACCTTAATTTAAAATATGTATTTGAGATTAGTTGAAAAATTAAGGTCTTCGAAGTACGTGAGGTGACGGGATGTTTGGTTAATTACATCAGGACTAATCTTAGCCGTTCATTTTATTACGTCATTCTAGTTACGTATTAACACATGTGGTGCCAAGGGAAGAAGGCGACTTCGCTTATGTTACAATAATGATCCGGTTGGATCGACCAGTTGACCAATGAACCAGGGACTGGTCCAGCATAGAAGACTCAACTTTTTTCGGCATAAGATATGTGTAAGGAGCAAGATTGAAGGCCATTGATTGGAATTCTGGAATTGACCAATCGATTGACTGGACTAGGTGAAAAGGGTAATCCATATATTTAAGAATGGTTTTGAGAAATAATTGGACCGGATTATTGGCTGATTCATATGGAGGTTGGCCTGGCCAACGGCCCAACACTGGTTCTGGCTTCTGTTGGTTACCTTGATATTTCTATGGAAATGCTAAGGGGACCACGTTGGTGGTCCTCATAGAACCATTGCCAGCTGTAACTGTTTAAGGTTAATTTGATATGAAAACAAAGCAGGTTCTTGAGGAAGCTCTTTCAAGGGGTGGTCCCTTTCATGGTTCAAATATATTGGGTTGGTCTCCATCGATTTTGATTCCGGTTGGACCAAAATTGGACTAGGTTGAAATCTTTGAAAATGAATTGGAAAGTAGACGCAAGGATTTTCTCAACCGTCTGAATTTTTATAGTTGTCATTTTATTAAACTTGGGACTATGTTTGCAAGTTGAACCAAATAAATACCCATGGTTGATTCAGATGAGCTAAACCGGTTGGATTTCTAAGACAATATTGATCAACAAATGAAACTAAACTGGGTAACTTAAAAGAAAAGTTACAAAAAAATGGATTGCTCAACCTATTTGAAGTGGGTGATTCACTAAATTCAATTCCGATTCCTCAAACCATGATATTCCCTTAAAACTTGATTGCATAGGGGATCATATATCCAAGCTGAATTTGTCTCAATTTAGATTCGATCTATAATAAACCCCACTAATTCTAGAGGGGATGAACTAACTATGCAAGTAGTTGTTTTCACGCGAATCTTGTTTGATAAATCTAATTAATGTACATAATTAC
This sequence comes from Macadamia integrifolia, assembly GCF_013358625.1. NCBI lineage: Eukaryota > Viridiplantae > Streptophyta > Magnoliopsida > Proteales > Proteaceae > Macadamia > Macadamia integrifolia. The sequence goes on along the minus strand of NC_056561.1, from coordinate 15,296,922 downwards.
TTTTAAGAAGAAAGTTTTTTGTCTGAAGCCACATTTATACTTAACATAGGAGGCAATGAAAATACTCATAAAAACATCAATAAAGGTGAGATTTTTATTTTTCATAGAATGATGCGTCTGTTAAATAAATATTTAAAAGGATAATAACGTAATTAGAGGCTCCCAGTAGAGCGAGTGGGCTCCATGAAAACGTGGAGCAAAGTGACACAGAAATTAAATTAAATTAAATAAATAAAAATAGGGAAGAAAATTAGTTTTAAGACAGCCGCCATTAAAACAGCAAGAACCGTTTGTATTTGCAGTCCAGTCAATACTTAGAAGCTTAAAAAGAGAGAGAGAGAGAGAGATACAAGAATTACGTATACGGCGTAGGATGAGGTGAAACAGAGGAGAAAGAAGTGTGAGCCTGTTTAGGGCTCCAAAGGTCAAACAAAAAACATAACCGGTGGCGCCGGTCTATGGTTGTGATGGGGTATGTTTCTTTTGTTGGGTCTTCCAATTCCAAGCTGCTGCACAAAGAAAGATTTTTAGATTTTCTGAATCTTTGCAGGTTTTGAAGTTGTCCCAGAGGAACAGTGAGAATCTTTTGAAGGATTTGTGCGGATTGCCATTTCTAGCTTTTCTTCTGAGCTTTTGGTGCAAGGAAAATGGCGGTGAGTTTACTTTGTTTACTTTATTTGATTTGTTTGGTTAAACTAATAATTGAGTCTCTCTTATGTGGTTTTCTTGGATTTTTTTCTGTTTGATGACTCTGAAAATGAAACTGAATGGTTTGATTGGATTCTATAGTCTTTCTCTTCTTGGGTTCTGTTAAAGCTAAGGATGCGTTTCCCATGGTTTATTTTGACTGAGTGATTTGGGTTATATCATCTCTGGATTAAAACAGTATTTGAGGTTTGGTCATCTTGGTTAATGTATTTATTGGATTTGAGGGTTAGAAGGGAATCTAGACTGATAATTGCTTATTGCACAATCCATATGCCTTTTCATCTGAAGAGAAAGGGGGATATTGGATTCTTAGGTGTTCCTTGTGACTGGAAGAAAATAAAGTTGGAACTTTGGAGTTTTTTTTTTTTTTTTTGGGGGTGGGGGAAGGGTGGGGGATTGGGAGGGGTGGGTGGTGGAGGGAAGCTCAGCTGGAAAACGTTCAAGATATTAGTGGTGTTGTATTTCTCAGTGTAGTCTGGGTTTGTCGTTGTTAAGATCAGTTGGTATTTTATTGGGTTAAGACTTTCCATTTGATGCTGCCCGGTAGAGATATTTGTTTACTTGCTGTTTGAATTTTTGGGCTTTATCATGATAGAAAGTTCGATTCTTTGTCTGTATGATAGATGTTTTGTGGATTAGTTTCTTGGTTGGAGCATGGAAATGGGATTTTCATTGGTTGATTGAGTCTTCATTTTTTGGAACTGAATAAATTTGCATTAATGTGATCTTCTCTACATGGGTTTCTGCTAGTAAATTCACCTAACTATGATTTAATCTGGGAATTTTTATTTCTTTGATGATCAGAAGTTGACAGCTCCATAAGTTTATACCTTATTCCCCTAACTTAGTTGTCATCAATGAGTAAAGATGGCCTTTTGTTCGAAGTAACATGTAAATTCCTTAGTGCTCGCCACCAAAAGACGAGGAATTGTAATCTATCAAGAAAATAAATGAGGACTTATAATTATTGACAAATCCTATATTCTTACTTTTCTCCGCTTGGATGGACCTTGGTGTAAGAATGGCCATATGGGTCTCTATGCACCTGATTGAACAACTACTCCTGTTGTCTCTTTGACATAGAGTAACTAGATCTGCAGGTGATTGATCTGTGGGGTTGTCTGTTTATATTTGAGTTCTTTGACCTTTCTTAGGTATTAGTAGGCTTGATTTCCGGGCTCTTGGTTGCAATAGTGTCCAGGTGACATGCTGGTCCTGTTTGCAGCCCAGTCTTAGGGAGACACTCCTATATACACGCATGAACTAATGTGTTCAATTTTTTTGGACTTTTTCTTAAACGATTAATTCAATGTTCCCTATCAGCAGTTGGGTTTTGAGTCCAGAGACAACCTCATGTTTTGTAACTATTATGTGGACCATTGCCTTCTTTGAGTTCTTTCAATAGGTTTTCATGAAGGAAAATTAAATGAATATTCTCTTTCCCTGGCTTGAGTACTTTCCCTGTTATCCCTCTCAAGTGAGAGAAACAATTTCTTAAGAGGGTTTTGAAGCAGAAGTGGTCAGCACTCTGCTCTTCAAGTTCGTTCAAAACATCCTTCATGTCGAATTTCTTTGGGGAACGAGAAAATCCTGTGGAATCACTATGGAGAATTGATAACAAAGACAGTGGAGTGGATAGAAAAGATTGAATGAGACTTGATAGGGTACAAAACAAATGATGATTAAGAGTATCGGTTAGGTGGTGAGGAACCTGACTTTTTGTCTGAAAAAAATTGGCAGAAAAATCCATGACCAAGATCCAGAATCCTTGAAAGTAACATTATGTAAGAATGTCTGGTGGGAAATTCTCAAGATAATAGAAGAATTCAGTTTCTTTTGTAGTGGTGAAAGAGAATCGGGTGAAATTTGGAATGACATGCAATGTGGGACCAGAAAAAGTTTCCTTCTTTATATAGGATGACAATGAATGATGATGGAAATGGAAACAATCTATGCGATGTTGGTTGATAGTGTAGTTCCACAAGGCTTTAATTGCTTCACATACTCGACAGCTAAGGGAATTGATAAATGATTGTAATGCATGAGGACAATCCATTAGAGGTGGGGCCCAAGCCCTCTTTGTAATCCCATTCATGTTTTTATGAGGGTTTTTGTCTTTTGATACCATAAATGTGATATGGTACAAATAAATATCTTTACTATTGTCAGTCCATTTTCAACACAACTGGTTTCAAGTGATAGCATTGGTCTGTTCGAGTTGTTTGGCTTGATGAATAAAAGAGTCCACTAGTTAACCCTTAAAAAAAAAAAAAAAAAAATACAGAAGATTCTGTTAGAGAATACCAGAGCTCAGAACTGCTTAGTGAATGTATAACTGAATTTACTGCTGGTAAATGCAACAGTAGTGACTGCTTTATTAGATTTTCCTTCGTGAAGCTCCTTGGTTCTGTTGTCCTTATTCCATGACTATGTATCTCTTATAGAATGTTTCATGAGACAGAAGGTAAAGCAAAAAGTGCTAATTGAAGCAAGACAATAGGCATAAAAGTGCAGGCTGACCTCTTGTAGTTCAGTAGGTAACTAGGGAGGATACCAAAACCCTTTAGGTTATAATGGAGAGAGTCCAATTCACATGTCAGGCCAGCTGTTCAGAGTTACCTAATAAGACTTTCAGTTATTTAGATATCTAATAAATTTCTTGTTATGGCGTGAGAGGGGTTTGTTAGTAGTTAATTTTATTTACTATTTGTATTAGGAGTTAGTTTACCGTTTTATATTTGATTCCTTTTCATTCTATTTTTGTAATTATGAGGTTTATATTTATAAAGTCCCTGTCCAGCAATAGAATTTCTCCCTGAGTATAACGCTGGGTGTGTGTGCGTGTGTGAATTGGGTTCCCTGAAGTTACATTTCATTTGGGTAGTAAACAAGGGACGCCATATTCAGTTCACATAGAACCTCTATGGACACAATAGTTGAACTACTTCTTGGTAAGTTTATAGGTGACTATTGTATGCTTTATGAAAGCAGTTAATGAAGTGGGACATTCTTATTGATCATGTTCTTTCCTATTATGTACCCTCAGAAACTTATCTCAAGTCTAAACTCATTTTCTTTATTTGCATTGAACTCAGTTTATATTTATCTGCTATTAATTACACAGTGTTTCCATACATACTGGACTAAATATCCTTTTAAGATGTCAAAATTTACCAGCCTTTGTGGCATCACAGCATTTCTAATGATAGGTGCCACCAGATGGATCTTTTTTTACCTAAAATCACCTAATGTAATGTGGACATTTAATTCAATCTTATAGTTATAGTAAAACAATCTGTTGCAATCTATTTCATAGAATCTATATTTGTGCAGCCTCTGCCAGATGGACACTGGTTTCCTCATTTGCCTGTTTCTGTCCTCCTTTCTTTTGGATGTTACTTTTAGGCCCTATAATTCTGTTATGTATCCACTTGGAAGGGTTGAAATAAATGAAACAAAATGATATTGAGTGGAGAAGGGCCATTTATATTTTGTGCCTACTTGATTGTGAAGTTGTGAATGGAAAAGATATATTCAAAGAATCCCTAGTCAAGGACGGGGGTAATACTCATGGTCTGCTATTATAACCATTAATACTTAAGAATGCAAATGAAAATAGAGTCAACAGTGATTTTTATTTTTCTCTTATGATGTGGCTTCTTTTTGCTCACACATGTGCCCCTATTAAAAGAGCAACCCAGTGCACAAGAGTCCTGATACTGCAGGGTTTGGGAGGGGCTAATGCACGCAGCCTTACCCCCCTACTTCGTAGGAGGGGCTGTTTCCAAGTTTCAAACCTGTGACCAACATATTGCAATAGTGCAACTTAACACTTGCCCCTATGTACACATAAAATATGAACCTTTTTTTTTTTTTGGGTTGCATTGGTAAGATTTTGCTGACTAAAATATCCTTCCTCAATGTATTTTTTGTCACATTTTTTTTTTTTTTAAATTGACCTAAGATTATTATATCATTATTGACAAATGACCACACCACCCGTGCCTTGCATTGCATATTTTCTACTGACTATTCTGTATATGAATGAGAGAGAGTTTAAGCCTGAATTTGTGTAATGATCATTTTATTGTCTTTTGGTAGACATAACAAGGCTCAAATTCTTTTGGCAGCAACGTTCACATGTACCTAAGTTTGGAAATTGGGAAAGTGAAGAGAATGTCCCATATACGGCCTATTTTGACAAGGCAAGGAAGGGCAGGAGTGGGTCGCCAATGACAAATCCAAATGACCCTCAAGAATATGCAAATGCAATTTCTGGTGACAAGTCTCCAGCTCGAGCTCCTGTATTAAAGACTGGAGCTGAACCTGAGGCAGCAGTGATACCAGGAGTACGGCCAAATCATGAGCGCCGATCAAGCAGGGAAGATGGTGACCTTAGGCGATCAAGTGATTCTCCAGCTCGCTATGATAATGTAGTACGAAAAACTGGCGACTCCAGGACTGGCAGGAAAAGTGGTGGTTCAAGCATTGAACAGTCACCCATCCATCCCCAGCAAGCAAGAGTTTCAGGCAAAGGGACTGGGGTATCTTCACCCTCCTGGGAAAGAAAGGGTTCATCTGAACATAACCATGGCTTAGCTCCCTCAACCCCTGTGAGATCGCGACTGAGAACGGCTACCCGAGGAGATGAAACTGTAATTTCTACCATAGTTCTCATTGACTGCATATGCTTAAATAGACTTGATGCATGGATTCGTAATAACAAAAGTATGTGTGTGTGTGATTAATATATTTATCTTCTTTTTTTCTTTTTCTTTTTTGGGGGGTTGGGGGGGAGGAGGTTGCATGATGTGATCAGAAAGCCATCACTCGTCTCACTCATAGAATTGCTGAAAGGGGGAATACACTCTGTTTCATTCACTATTTCTGCACTGTTGATAACACCAGTATTTGCAGACTTTCTTGAAGCTTCTTTTACAGTATTAATATAATCTCTTTTGTGGCAGCTTGATAAAGGGGCTGCTGTACCAAAATTTGGTGAATGGGATGAGAAAGATCCAGCATCGGCTGATGGGTATACTCACATCTTCAATATAGTGAGGGAGGAGAGGCTGGGTGGTGGTGGGTCAGGAAAGGTACCAGTAGTGCCAAGTTCTTCCAATGGTTATCGGCAGGACAACAATAATGATTCTACTGTACGTTATTCTTTTTGTATCGATGTTTCTATTTTAGTTGTAGCTGCTGAATTGCGAATCATCTGAACTTGATTCTTGACTTTTACCTGTTTTCAGGCTGCTTGCTGCTTTGGGTGGTGCAGAAAATGATGTTTTCTTTGTCAGTGGTTGAATATAGCATGTTTGGAACTGTGAATAGCTCCGAAGGGTGTCTATAGAGTTTAGACAGTGCATTCTTTCACCATACTAGTGAGCTTACTGTGATGATAAACATGAGAGTTATCTGGGGAAAGCATTTCCTTATCTGTACTTCTTTTTACCCCTGTTTTTCCTACTCTTTTTTATATTTCTCACTTCTTCCTGTGTACCTCAATGCCTTCTTCACCTTCTAATTTGCCAATTAAATTTGGTAAGAGACCACATATAAAAATTTGTTTATTCTCTTCCAAATTTATTTATGTTACACTAATTCTTACGTTCTTTATTATTCTTTACTTCCATAGTTTCACCTTTTCAAGATATTCTCTCCTTTTTTTTATTTTTTTCCTTTTATTTATTTATTGTTTTTTTGGGGGGGGGCGGGGGGCAGTGGGGGCATGCGGCAACTAGGTGATAAGAGAATGATTTGAAATGAATCATGCAAGTTCGACAAATTTCTTCACAATTAGGGCTCTAGAGATGCCAACAGTCCATCCCAACCATCTTTCCAGCATATTTAATCAGAAATGTTTCAGTTGTATTATCTTTGAGACTTTGACCATACCAATGACTATCACCAGATATGGAGCTACATGATGGGGGAGAAATATAGGATCCGGCACAGCAGAGAGTACCTGGATACACACCCCAGCACAAGTGTGCGCACCCCAAGGTTTTCTTGGCCGTCTGGTGTGTGCCACACACTGCCACCCCATGAAGGAGCCCCACGCATAAACACGCCTTTGCTATGGGTACACTGTCATTCTCCTATGGCTTCATTTCGATGTAAAATGAAGCCATAAACCCTTCTGTGTTTTCTATGCCTAGACACGGGATGCTGTTAAAACTAGGAGAGATAACATGCCAGTGGGTGTAGTGGGTTGAAGGGACTACAGAGTCCGGATTTGGTTCAGGTGTAGGTCTCATAAAATGTAACAAGGCAATCTTGTTCTGTTTGGAATCTAATTAATTTTTTAGGCTCTTCCCCCCGTTAGCTCAAATCTGAGAGCACTTAAGACGGCTGTGACCTTAGAGCCATAATCTATTAGCCATCATCCCCAGTGCTCACATTCAGTTTCGGATTGGTGAACCAAGAGCACAAATATGAAAACTCCACAATTCTCAGAAAAGATAAACAGGGATTAAATATTTGAATAAGCAAGTTCAGTAAAATTGTTGATCTGAAAAGACTAACTGTAATTTAAGGACCCCCCCCCCCTCTGGAGACTTGGATTGGTGAAGTTGGTGAAGGTTCAACTTCTTGTCAACTGGATTCTAATCAGTCTGTAGACCAACCAATATGCTGAGACTGTTTAGTTTATGAAAGGAACAAGTCTTTCTCTATTTCATGTTAATGCCTGTAATACCCTCAGAACAACACAACAAAGCATCTACAAGAGAAGGTTGGCAAAGACATGATGATTTAATGTCCCTCATATAGCCAGTGAATTTACAGCCCTTTTTCAGGTCATTAACATGAATTGACAGGAAGTTATAAATCCAAATCCTATCCCAACTCATTAATCCTGATCCTGTCACTATTTTTCCACAGAAAAAATAAATAAATAAGAGAATATGCAATAGTAATTCAAGCATTTTGATACTTTACATGCTTGGTGTTGTCACATGACCATCCAATGCTTGTAACCTGATACAATTAGTCAGCCTACCTCAGCTTCCTCAATGGTAATGCACGTCGAAATAATTTCTCTGCTTCGCTTGCTTCCATTTTCAGTCCACCCAAAATCTCCTTCTCTTCCTCACTCAGCTCTTTCAAAAAGTACTCTTCATCCTGCTTAAGCTCCTTAAGCCCTTCTACCAATCTCTGAAACAATGTCATCTCAGTTTTCTCCACCTCTTCTTCAATCTCTTCTACCTCCCTTACAATTGTCCTCTCTCCTTCCTCGACTGTCTTCTCCAATCTTTCTACAAGAGGGGGTTCAGGCCCACAAGTGTTATCTGTCCTAATGAACTTGTTGAAGTCCCGTCCTACATTTTTAGCTGCTTTTTCTAGTTCAGGGATTATACTGTCAGGTAAAACTGCACTTCTGGTGTACACTACAGCACCACCATATCCATCCCAAGCATCATTTTTCCCTCGGTAGTATACAAATACATAATCCTCTGGTTTATTCTCGATCTTGGATGACAGAATGTACCTGAAAAGGTCATAGAAAATGATCTGTAAAGTTCTCTGTAGCACATGTACAAAGATGAGTAGTGCTTACAGAAGTGAAAATAAAAACAGTATATAGAGGTGCAGGTGCAGGTGCAGGTGCAGGTGCAGTTGCAGTTTTGGTACCCAGCATCATAACAGATTCAATAGCTTCTGCATCATATTAATTGGTTTCTTAAACTAGTAATTGCATAGGCTAATGGTACGGAGTTTATTATCATATATATTAACTCTTTCTGAGCATGCTCCACAGAACCAAATTCGTTCAACTGATCATCAGTCTGACCTCTCCTAGGGAATGTCTAGACACAAGCCACATTTCAAGTAGAAAATTTTCATTAATTCAGATAGATCTTATCTTTAATTGTTCAGAACCAATTATATGAATAAAAAATTCACAATTTTCAAGACAGTCATAAAAATACCAAAAGGCCAACAATTTCCTACTCAGCAATATGGATCCATAGTTTTATCCTATGATCTAGGCTATATATAGCTATCACTTAGTATCAAAAAAAGAAAAAGAAAAAGGAAAGGAAGTCTGGAGTCAAAGCTATAATTTGAACAGCCAGTTTGAAGAAAACAAGAGGGGGGTGGGGGTGGAAGAAGTACAAAGGGTTAATCATTGGAGCTAAAATTTAATGCATAGGAAGGCCTGGTAATTAGGTAAGCTCTTTTGGTTCAATATGCATATTCCAAAAGAGGGCCTTTTAATTGGGCAGTTCATAAGGGGCTAAAGGCTGATTGAAGATGAATAAAATCTGCAAGCTGGCACCCAACTCATCATCTCCACAAACCACCGACTTAGGCTTAGTTACATGAATCTTGGTGTACCATTCCACTATCTACAGATGCATATTTTGCCACATATTGAGCATTCTTGTTGTATAATGTATTCAATCATAAGTAATTCATAATCAATCTCGAACCAGTAAATTCAGCGAGAGACCAATTGCAACAGGATCGCATGTAGGGACAAAGCAATATTGGTAACAAAATTTTCTAACTTTATATATATATATATATATATATACATATATATATGATAAATAAAAGGGACATGACCCAGAATCACTACTAGGCTGCGGAAAAGGGCATCACCACCAATCCCAATCTACTACTTCAACACAATGAGGCTGGAGCTGCATCACCACTGCCCAAAGAGGCAAAAGCCAAGTTTCTCAATCACTCAAAATTGTAGGTTCAGTTGGACCCAATAAATTAGACAAAACCAAAACAACATGCCCATCTTCTCTTCTTGCTGGAATCCGAATCAATAATTTTTCCTTATTATATTACCAATGATAAGAATTACTAGTAGAAATAATTAAATAGGTAACTACAAATGTACAGAATCAGAATCTTAGGATGCTTGACAGAGATGGATGTCCTAGGCCAACACAATCTCTGCATGTCTTCTGACATTCTGATTGTGATGAACCACTAAGAATAGATTTAATTCTAAACAAGAGGCAATCGTCACACTTCAAGCCAATCCAGCTGACCCTTATCTTCTACCGAAAAAAAAACTGATCCTTATCGAAATTAGAACCAGATCGATTGACGAGTCCGACTATTATAACCATGCTTTATAATGGTTTTCAGCCACACATGTACTCACACATGATTAACAAAGTGATAATTAGGTATATATATAAAATCCTAATACGAGAGAGAGATTTTTGGAAGATATTCACGATCTGAAAGTCCGATTACTATAACATTGCTTGTAATGGTTTTCAGCCATGCATGTACTCACACATGATCAACAAAGTGATGGTCGGGAATCCTAATATGAGAGAGAGAGAGAGAGAGAGAGAGAGAGAGAGAGTCGTGAAAGATATTCACGATCTGAAACTCCCCACAAAATGGAGAGAAAAAAAAAAGATTAATAAAATCTGAATAATTTCAAATTCCTTAAAAATAGGGAAAATAAAAAAAAGATATAAAAATCCGGATAAATAAATTAACGGAAGGTTACCTCCGTAAGGAGGTTGGACACATGGCACCTATTCACCATAAGACCAGTTTAACTCATCTTCTCGTATGAGCAGATGATCCGCTCTCTGTTTTCCACACTTAAGAAGCTTTCTTTTGAGTCTGTAGATCTTGGTGCATTACCATTTCAAAGAATCCATGAAACAGCTATCAAGCTCAAAATTTTATGTTCTAGTGTAGATATGGTTTGTAAATCCTTGAATTTTGTTTTAGTGTAGATATGGCTTGTAATTCTTCAACTTTTAACAACAAAGTATGGTTCAGGAATACAACACAAGTAGAAAAGAGGAAGATTGCACTCATAGAAGTAAGTTGAAATCTTAAACCTTGCTCACGGATAGTAGCAGGGACAATCATCTAAGTTTAACAATGAAAAAAAGACCTGTCTACCCAAGTCCGCAAGCCAAATTGTAACTATCCAACCTATCGGCTTCTCTTTCATGTCCCAGAAACATATTAGGAAGGGATGGCTAAAGTCAAAAGATAGTGCCAAACTTTGACTGAGGAGATCATCATTATAGGAAATTGAACTGCTGAGATGCATGCACTCTCAATAAAAAAAATATATTAAAAAAAAATGCAGATCCACACAATGCAGGAATGCATAGGGAATGGAGCGAAAAGGTGGTTGAGAGAAAAGAGAGATACCAATCATCTTGATAGTGAAGAAACTCATTGTCGTGATTATAAAGAATCCCAGGTTGTGATGGGTCCTGAACAAATCTCTGCACAGCTGATCTAGTGATAAAGCCACTATCCGGAGTCCGTATCCGCCATGATAAATTTCCCACAAGTTTGTTTGCTTCTGTATGGAACTCATGCAATTGACAATCAAAAGCATCAAATGTTGGATTTAAACCACTCGTTATATACCATTTCCCACTGAAATCTCCAATGTTGAAGCTTTTAACAAGAGAAGCAGGATCTGGAATGGGAAAATCACCAACATCAGATTTCTGAGGTACACATTTCTTGCGGGAGACTGCACATTCATTGAACTCATCCACAACATTGTTCTCAAACAGGTCTCCACATTTGATCTGCAAGTGTAGAAGGACTAAGAAATGGATCAAACTAAATCAGTGTCTCCATCATAAAATGATGGTCAAATGAATGCAGACAAAGAAGGCCCAAATAACCTGGCATTCTGTTTCATCAGGTCGATTATTACATGTCTGTAGACATGCAATATTGGCTGCACAAGATGGGTTTGCAACGCACTTGGCTAACTCCACCCTGAACAAGAGAAAAAGCTCCATCAACTTTAGAATGAAGTACCAAGGGTTCATTTATGTAGCAGAGACACTTAAAGAGTAAATAATATAAGACACAATGTGTCCACTGTTGCAGGTTATGTCTCATGTCTTGATTCTAACAGTGTTGGGTAGCAAAAATTTCAAGTAGATGTTGAAAGAATAAATTCTATATTTCAAAACCCTTGTTAGTTGTCTCTCGGATCCCATCCCTTGCCTCCCATATCCCACCCCGGGTCTTTGGTTGTGTCTATTATGCCCACAACTCTGCCCCTGCGCGGTGTAAGCTTGATGCTCACGCCTTCAGTTGCATCTTCCTAGACTACTCTTCTTCCCAGAAGGGCTATAAATGCTACCATCCCCCTACTCATTGGCTCTTTATTGCAATGGATGTCACTTTCCATGAGTCTGAATCCTATTATCAGTCATCTCTTGTGGAGGAGAATGCTATGTCTCAGCCTTAAATCCCATTGTCATTGACATTGTTCTTCTTGAGGGGGAGCCACCTCTCAAGGAAAGTAGTAAATGGGGGCTTGCTTACATATGCTCACAGGAAAATAACCCACAAGTGACCTGCCACAGCCATCAATGCTCCTTGATCCACCTCCTATGTCTCAATTAGGTAATATAGATCCTACCACTCATAATAATTCTATAGATATTCCCATTGCTATCAGGAGAGGAGTTAGGACATGTACTCAGTATCTTATTTTTAAATTTGCTTCCTATGAGTCCCTTTCTCCATCCTACCAGGCCTTTCTTTCCACGTTGTCCTCTATTTCTATTCTGCAGGGTTGGAAAGATGCTATGGCTGATCCTAAGTGGAAAGATGCTATGATGGAGGAAATGAAGGCTCTTCGGAAAAATGGTACTTGGGAGCTTGTGGTTTGTAATTGGGTCTTTACTGTAAAGACTACGGAAGATGGCACTATTGAGAGGTACAAGGCCAGATTAGTTGCCAAAGGCTTCACTCAAGCCTATGGCATAAATTACTAGGAGGCCTTCACTCCAGTGGCAAAAATGAACTATGTTTGCTCTCTACTATCCTACGCTGCCAACCTTGGATGGAATCTCCAACCATTAGACATAAAAAATGCCTTCCTATATAGTGATTTGAAGAAGTCTATACGGACATCCCACCAGGTTTTAAGTCATCGTCTACTACCGGGAAAATATGCCGGTTACAGAAATGTCTATGGTCTAAAACAATCTCCACGGGCATGTTGGTCGGTTCCTCAAAGCTATGCTGCAATTTGGTTACAAGCAAAGTCAAGCCGATCAAACATTATTTGTCAAACATAATGATGGTAAAATTACTGCCCTTATAGTTTATGTGGACGATATAGTGATCACAAGAAATAATGATGCTGAAATTTCCAAGAACAAAGCTCAACTTGCAACAAAGTTCAAAATTAAGGATCTGGGGCCTCTCAAATACTTCCTAGGTAATGAAGTTGCTCGATTTGACAAGAGCATCTATATCTCATAAAGAAATATGTCTTGGATCTTTTTAATGGGGCCGGCATGCTCGGGGGTAGACCTGCAGACTCCTATTAAGGCTAATCATCATCTTAGCAGTGATGGTGGTGATCCAGTTGATCAAGATAGGTACTAGAGACTTGTTATCAAGATGATTTATCTTTCTCACACCCATCTTGACATTGCAAATGTCGTTGGGAATGTGAGTCGATTCCTCTAAGCTCCGATGTCCACTCATCTCGAAGCAGTGTACCATATCCTGAGATACTTGAAATCTGCTCCTAGAAAGGGACTCTTCTTTTCGAACAACAAAAATACTAGACTTGAGGACTTTACAAATACTGATTGGGGAGGTTTTATTGATGATTGATTTTCTACTTCTGGTTATTGCACTATCCTAGGTGGTAACCTTGTTACCTAGAGAAGTAAGAAACAATCTTTGGTCTCAAGGTCCAATACTGAGGCTGAATACCATGCTATGGCTCAAGGTTCTACTCAATATCTTAGGATAACTATTGTTGGTCCTATGTAGTTGCCATCAGTATCTCTCATAACCCGGTTCAACATGACCGGACAAACCATATTGAGATTGACCACCATTTCATCAAGGAGAAGCTAGAACAAGGTTCCATTTGTATTCCGTTTGTTTATTATGCACCAACTTGAGGGAGATTGTTAAAGTGTCTAGCTTCAATGTATCTAGGACTGTGACTCCTCCTTAATCTGTTATCATAAATAAAGGGGGCCTCTGTCATATTAAACAAGCCAAATCGTTCTCTAATATTTTATTTCAACTAAACTCATTGCCACTCTTGCAACATTTTGTTGGGTGGACAAGTGGATTAATTACCTGCATTCTTTCAATAAACAAGCACATGTTTTGAGTGCATCAACAGCTTCTGCTGATGGAACAACCAAGAAAATGCATGTCAGAACACTGGCTACTGCAATAACATGTACTGTCCTCCACTTCTTCACGATATTCAATATCCTTGAAGGTGATTTGATATTCTCTTCTATCTGCCAAAATCCCGACTCTGTGAATGTTATTACAAAAGAAGCCACCCTGTCGAACCAGTAAAAAAGATATGCAACTACCTCAGAAAAGCATGTAGCAGTATCAATACTAACTACCGAAGAAGTCCTGGATCTTCCACCACAGATGGAAGGAAAAGTTCTTGACACTATCTGGAAGAAATTTCTGCGAGAGGTTGCCAACTGGAAAGTTCTTGAGTCTCTCTTACCGGGCCATTGTTTCAGCTCAAGCACACCACGCTGATTCCAGGACCCTCTTCTGAAGAACCTTTCAGTGCTTGAAGCTGCTGATTCAGTGCATTGAATAAAAGTTTCATCACGGGAGAAACAGATTGGAGCTGTAGTGGCTGCCATGTTGCTATGGATTGACTTCCAAAGGCAACCTGAGAGTTATCTAAAACTAGAGGTACACGCAGATAATCTCTGTTACTAAAAAACTCGATGAAAAATAACTGAAGAATACTGTTGCCGTATTGCCTCCAGAATGTTATGTCAAACGGAAATCCAAGATGTTTGAATTCTATGCCTCAAGAGCTCTTAAACAGGAAAAACCGCCTCAACAGCTAATAGACCAAGGAAAAATTTGGTGAATGCAAGTGAATTCATGGTTACCTTGCTTCTAAACACAGGCAACAAAGATGGAAATTCATTCAAAAAGTAGCAAATAGAATTATTCTAATATTTTCAGTATCTTATTAAAGGAGAGATAGGTCTATAGAAACTTATCAATAAATATTGAAAAAAAAATTCCTACACATGCTCTTCTTATGACTTTCTAACTGTAATCCTTCCCCTCTTCCTGCACCCAAATCAATATTACCTTTGTCCACCCAAGGGGGTAGCTTAGTTGGCAAAGACCAATACCTCATAATAACAGGTCATGAGTTCAACTCTCCTTGAGGCCTACCTATCCAATGTATATTTTAACTTTGTCCACTTAATGATTGTTGACAGATTGCCCATTACAATATGAAGATTGAAGTAATAACATTAGCTTTTTTTTCTGACAGAAGTCCCTAGCATTCAAATTTTTTTGGCAGAAAATACACAGGCAAACCATAAAATGACTTCTGAAACATACAATTGTTATTCCATATCAGAGAATAGCTTGTGGAGCATAAGTGAACTATTTGATTGGGGACATGAAAGCTGCTCATGATCCAGCGAGCTGAGCTATCCTTAGACCTTCTGAGTCAATTCTTGGGTAAATCAGTTTGGCTTAATGGATTCCATGACTTATAATGGTCTTTTGAGTTTGTATGACTCAGTAGCATGGTATTTTTCGTGGATACACAATATATAAACAGTGTCATCATGCATATTCAAGTAAATAATCGTTTCTTCCCTCTACCTACCCGGGAAAAAAAATGTAGAAAACTTCATATGTTTTTCATGGTTACAAGAATCATGTAAAATTCAAGTCCAAGTAATGACTTCCTCATCATTTAGAAAGGCTAATTAGGCAGTCAATTCATTGAAAAGAGAAGTCACCAAGGTTATATTTTTGTAGAAGTGTCTTATTCAAGTATTTAGTTGTTTCTATTTTGCAGTTCATATAGGATGCATTAAAAAAAAATAAAGAAAAAAGGGGGGCCCGGGGTGGGATGCCAAAAGGAAAGAATGTTGAGTTGGCAAGAATCATGATCACCAATTCGTTTCCATCGTTTTCTATGTCTAATCCCCAATAATCAGGGGCCAGGTGTGCTAATCCAGCCATGCAATTCCAGAATACCCAGGGCCAAATCTTCAAACAACCAAAGTCAAGCTACCAAGCAAGTGATCAAAGTATATCATCCACATTATCCCAAACAAGAAATTATATGTAGTTCCCCAGAAATTCATTGAAAAACTCATTTATGTAGGATGTAAGCAAACCTTGCTTTTTTTTTTTCTTTTAATGGTAATGAGGCAAACCCATTAAGAATAGCTGAAACTAGTTTCTCAGCATAAGGCCCTTCTTTATTAATTTCTTCACATACACGAGAATTAGGTATTTATTGGAAACATAATGTTTCATCAAACCCATTCACCAAACAAATGAAATGCAAGGAAACTATGTCATTTGTACCTTGCTATAGGAAGCTAAGAAACAAATCGAAAAGCATCCAACATCAGCAGCAGTTCATAAGAGGAGGAGGAAGTTAGAACTCTAATTCAGGAAAGACGAAAGAAATGAAAAGTAGAAAAGCCCAGATGCCAAAACCACGGATTCCCAGATAAAATTCTTCAGAGTCCCTTTTAATATGAAGCTAAACAATGAGAAGATGGTTTTGAACGGAAAACTCTTCGAGCTGATTGAAATCTGAGCAGAGTGAAGTGATAGAGACGATGCTTTTCATGGCAGGCACCAGTCAGAGAGTAAGAGAGAGAAGAAGAAAAGAAGACGAGAGAGAGTGAGATTATAAAGGAACGAACGTGTGGGAAGGGAAGCGACCGACGAGTGAACTCGGATAAGAGAACTTGTGGAGCTAAGGCTTCAAACGTAACGTATAGTTCCGAATTTTGACTGAAACAAAAATATGTGGAGGGGGATAAGTATGCTGCCGGTGTGCGATATGTTGGCGGATAACCCCAATGGGGGTGTATAATAGGGTATCATTTAGGAAGGATATGGGGTCAGTTATAAAAGGGAAAAGAAAGATAGACACAATAGGTGCTAGCTTACGTTATACCAGTGGTATACCCAACCTTTCCCAAAAAATACATATAGAAACTAGAAAGGCCTAATGCTAAATATATTAGGGGCACAGACCAGATCTTTTTCAATATGCATTCGATGGTTGGGGTCTATGTGCTTGATGCTGCACGGAGCAAGATCCTCTCAAGGGCACAGTGCATTTAGTGAACATTCAACAACTAGGGCCAAGGATGTTCTTAGTGGTGCTAGCCTTCCAATGCACACTAGACGCACTAGTGCACTTGAGAGGATCTAGGTATGTGCTACATGCCATCTGATGCGCATTCGCGTGCTAGAGAGGATCTGGGCCCTCTAGGCACTTGGCACAATCAAGGCTATGAATAAGGATAATTAGAATAGAATTGGGTAAATCATTTAAATTGAATTGGAACTGTAGCACCCAATCTCGATTTCAGATAATTGTTTAACCCTTCTATTAAATTGAGGGTGAGTCATATTTGATCTTTAATTTTGGTCATGAAATCCCTTAGTTTGGTATATATTAAAAGGGGGAAGGTTAGTTTGGTATATATTGAAAGGGAGAAGGTTCCCTCCAACACTCCTTTACTGATGCGGGTGTCTGAGGGTTCTCCCTTTTGAATCTTCCGAGGGAGGGGGAAGGGCCATTTTAGAAATTTCATTGTTATGGATGAAAAATTATATATGAGGGGGTGTGCATATGTGATCTGATGTTGTGGGAATCTTTTCCACTTAATCAAAGCCTCCAAAAACTCTTAACAGATTTTATGAAATCTTTGCTTTTTTTTTTCTTTTTTTTCTTTTTTCTTTCCATTTCTAGGGTTTCAACTTTCAACAAATTTTGTTTGTATTCTTATCCAATTGGAATTGGAACAAAAAACATAAACACAAAATGATTGAAATGCCAACTAACATAGTTGATAAGGGTAGTAGCCTTTAAAAAGAAATGTAAGATTTGATCCCAAGACATGATAAACAATAGGCAACCGCTCTTACCAGCTGCACTAATTGGCACCTTCGAATAATAAGTTCAATAGATGATAGAAGTTCATACCATCAACAAAGTCTGAGACCTTAGAAATGCCTCACCTTAGCACTGGTGTCGGTCTAAGAGTGAGCTCCAATTTATAACTGTCTTGACAGAAAAGGGGTTTGGGTTCAGACTTCAGACTCAGCTGATATAATTTTACCTCCTTGAGATCACATCTCTCTTCCCCCATGCACCTCCCGTTTACCAGTGGGTCACCTCATAAGCCTTAAGATGGGATTCAGAAGGTAATCTCCTCACTATATTTCGTTATGTTTTGGTAAGCCTCACATTATTTTTTCAGAACATGAAATACTAGACCATGTTATGGGCATGGTTCATCATCCCAGTCGAAACTTGCAGTTGACATAAACCTTGAGTCGAAACTGACCCGTATTAAGTTTTGACCAGTGTCAACCATATTTCTCACATTTTAGTAGATTCAACTAGTTTTGACTGAAGAATAGCAAGTTTCAATCAATTTTAACCAACCCATGACATGTCAAGTTTTGCCCATAAAATACCATGTTTCCACCGTTTCAAACCATATCTCTGTTTCGAGCTTGGTCAAAACCAGCCATGAGATCAAGATGTCGATCCTTTGTGATGGTACCATGTACATTACCTTCAATGCAGCCCAAGGGGAATCTAAACAGTGTGGGTCTGTTGAAATGCTTTCTTGTGAAGATTTGCATGAAAGGAAAGGAGAGGGGGAATAGATTTTACACCCGATGTTGTTAGTTGCATTAGAACTTTCCTTTCCCAGTTAGGCCCCAGTTTTCCTGTGAGCCAAATGGTTCTATATTAGTAAGCTCTTCTTGTCTTGGTCATATGCAGTGTTAGAGAAGTTTCGTATTTCAATTCAAAGAGTAAGTTTACCAATAGACCTTCTTCACATATCCTTCATTCAGAACACTACTAGTAATTTTTGGCTTCAGACCTCGAACACACTAAGGATCTTCCACCCTAGATTTCAGAGAAAAAGTAAAAGAGGGATATGCTGTACCCACATAATGGTGTCCAAGAACAGAATCTCATAAAAAATAAAAAATAAAAAGAATCTTCACAGGATTTGCAGCCAGTTGAGTAAGCTACCAAATTTGACAAGTCACAGTAAGGCTACTATAGAGGCACCTGTCTCTATCTACTCTTTATCCTCCTGTCCAACAATCCTTGCCACCAAATTCTTCTGTGGCATACTGGTACCCGGCCAAGTCATGCAACAGCAGAGAATACATTTCCTGCAAACATTACCAACTGTCAAAATAATCCTTGAATCCATGAAAAGGTAGCCCTAACCCAGAGGCCCAGCTTTCTATGATCAAAACCCTGAGTTTTTACTATGAACTATATGATAACATCAATTATCATTCACACATTATAATATATTGTTATCGAGTATAAAGAAACCTACAGGGACGAGATGTTTATATGCTTACATATGATCTCCATATACGTTAGGTCAACTTCAGAGTAGCACAGATATTTTATTCACACTAGGCCCAAATAATCATCAGCAGGCTGGGCCAAGATATGCCTGTACAAATCCCAACATCACTTCAAGCCTCAAAAATAAGCTTTAGCAAGCCAAGCATATTAAAACTTCCTGCTAGTTGATGAAACCAGGCTGGGGCAGATCAGGCTCAAGCAGGCCCAGTTCAAAAAGCAGCCTAGCAGGAACTTTGATTAGGATTGGTCTAAAAGATAGATACTCTACTTGAGGGCAGAGTCATTAAAATGGAACCTAATTTTCTTTCCATACCAAAGCGATATTATCTTAAGGAAATTGATAACAATTAAAGGCTAAAGCAGCAGTAGCATAGAATTCCAGTACCTTCCATCCAGTCTTAGGTCACCTCTTGCGCTTATAGAACTTCCACTGTTTCAGTATAAATGAAACTCCTTCTTTAAGTGTAGCTTTCCTTTCTTCTTTGAAATTCCACAGCTCAGATGTGATGTACCCTCCGCTTGGATTGTACTCATTCACCTCCTTCAGCGCTGTCGTAACGGCCTTGACAACCTCATCACCCAAATCATTCTTCAAGCTTTTCAGTTTTTCATCCTCTTCATCGATTATTTCCTGTAGTAACATGGAAAACCAAAAGGCAAAATGTAAGAACTGCAATGACAGGGACACTTTTCCTACATGGTCCGTTTGGGAAGCCCTTCCTACAACAGACCCCCTCCTGAATGGCCCTAAACGTCCAGCATGTGGAAAATCAGATGTGGTCCAAATTTTAGACAGGTAGACACATGGTCCCCTACTCACATGTCAAAATTTCAGCCCAACGGGAGCTTGCCAAGTGGCAAAATAGCGGATTGAAAAATCCAGGACCATGAGAGAGTGTACAGTAGTGGTCAGAGTACCATAGGCAAGCATGGTCATATATGGGGATGCACGAACATACATGGTGGGGTATTTGATTAAATTTGAGTCTAAATTTTGGCACATGACTAATCCAAATATGTTGTCCTCTCTTGAATCAGAATACCCACATCATTTGTCCACATGGCTCAAAATGCTGGAGCTTTTGGGAAGACATTTCCTGAATGGGACCATGCAAAACGGTTTTTAGAGAAATATTTGAAAGATACTCAATTCATGTTTTCAAGTTCAGATAATAAAATGAACTAGTTAGTAATAAAGGGTGTGATACAACCAAAAAAGTTCCTGAGATTCTACAAAAATGGATTGGCTTCAACATGTTATGAAGGCTCAAAAAACTCCACCACTCCCCTGTTATAAAACATGCCTAGACAAGAACCTAGTACCCTTTCTTGTTAAATCTTCCAAACTAGTCTGATAACCAGCCATCAGCACCACGAAGAAAGAGATTCTGCATAAAAGAAAGCCATGGATGTTTCTCTTAGCAGTAGAAGATCCCGATGGTTCTCAAAGCCTGAAGACCCTCGTTAAGTCCAGATGGTCCAAAACTTGGCCTCTTGCCACCAGTAGTAGTTTGGAGCTTGAGGACTGGGAAAAAAAATATGGGATTTTGAGTATCAAGCAGACCTCGCTTATACGAGCTCTGAAGGCTAAACAGAAAATGTCCTTTGGGTTTCTATATGTAAAAGGTTTTTGGATGTCTATCACAAATATTAAAAGAGAAAGGAAGTTGTCACTAGTTTCCAGACAGGTTCTATGGCCTCTCTTTGGAGCTTATAGAATATCGTTGGCCTTCCTAATAGAAAAGATTGAAAAAAAATAACAAATAAATAAGCAGAATGGAAGGACCAACTAGCACATTCATATTTAAAAAGCACACCTGATGTTTCCCATCAGCAATGATGATCTTGAAGGGGTGCCATTCTGGTATTCTGATTTGCTCATCCCACTCTGAACACAGACCTACAGCCTTTTCCTCTGCTTCTTCAGCAGAATATTTCTTCTTGCAGGCATCAATAAATGGTTTGTTGTCGAGATCTCCCATTCTCTTCACTCCAATTTGAGCACGACCTGACAATTCTTTCAACCCCTATAAGACACAAGAAGTTAGTCTCACCCCCAAAACATGGAGGAAGATACATTCAAAATTTTAGGAAAAGTAGGCTGGAAAATCAAAATTTTGAGATACTTCACAGAAACTCTCTTATGTTCTAATAACATGAACCCTCTACCACAAGTACAGACTGAGTTGGCATAAGCACTGATAACTCCCTATGCTTACATCATTATGAATTCAAAACTACAAAAGTATGGGATCTCAACTACTGTATTTAAAATGGAAGCTCATGAGCTAGTTTATTGGGCCGTTAAAGGACATCAAATGTTCAGATATCAACAGGCTTGCATCAGTTAAAACTTGCTTAAGATTCCACAGAAACAAAATAAAATTTGTAAGCATTAAACTTGGAAAGAAAGACTTACATTAATTAATTCCTTACGAGCATCTTGCAGCTCATCATTGCTTTTGCGTTCCTTCACAATAAGAGTTTGGTTGAGTGATTCAAGGTCGTCCAAATCTCCTTCCTTGTCCTCCAGCTCTTGCTTCATTGACTCCATCTTTTTCTGGACTTCTGCATCATCGTCACCCCCCATGTGTTTCATCACTTCCAATGTCCCCTTCAATCGTTCTATTTCCAACTCTAGTGCCTGTTTGGCATCCAGTTGCTTTTCTAATTGAATTATTCTCTTGTGGAGTTCTTCTTTTTGCCTCTGATATCAAATGTCACAGCCAAATAATGAGAATGGATTCACACAAAATTACATGCTTGTGGCAATCTTGATAACAAAATTAAATGCCCACTAAAACCAGACAAACCTGATGATCATCTGCCAGCTTCAGCACATTTTCATCAGCCTTCTTCTGCTCGAGTGTTGCCTTTTGAAGGGAACTGTTTCTCATTGCGTTCTGAAAGGACCCATAAATAATTTTATCAGCTATCAATATGAATGTCAAACACTTCAATAGAACATCATCACAGACTGCTGCAACTGCCAATATAGTAGCCACACAAATTTCAATACGCAATATTACCAGAAAAGGGGAACAGTGATTGTTCAGTGTAAAGCCTACTAGACTCGTGCACAAACACATGGGATCTTTTTTTTTTTTTGGGTAGCTGCTAATAAGGATTTAGTAAAAATTAGAGAAAATGAAGTACATGCCTCCAGGGTGTACTTCCCTCTAACAGTCTCTCTTTTCTCTCCTTGTTAAATATGTGGGCCCCTGTATGATGCACCCTGTTCCACCAAATGCACTCTTTCGCTGCTGGCTATTGGCTCGCCATGTAAGATACCAATATAAGCCGGCAGCATGTAGATCCCTTACCCTAAATATTAAAAAGAACAAGGAAAATTTCGAAGACGTACCTTGTCCCTATCTTCCTGTAGTTTTCTTCTTTCAGTTTCATTTTGAGCCTCCCGCTTCTCTAACTCCTTGCCACGCCGCTCTAGCTCCTTCATCTGAGAATCTAAATTTCCCTTAAGTTTTTGGTGTTCCTGAAAAATTCTCTGGATATGGTTCTGTGCATCCTGGTGCATTTTTTGTATCTCTATTAAACATAAGATAAACATTAAGTAAGATTTTGTAGCTAAAAAGCTCACATGATATCAAAAAGGTGATAAAATGAATGCAATGAAGTGCATGAATAGACAACAAAAAAATTATATATACATCCAACAGGATGCTATGTTTCCTCAGCCTCATGGAGATACATACTTTCATTATATGCTTGATGTAGCTCATCCTTCTCCTCCATCAAACGGCCAAGAGACAAAGAAGTCTCAGTGAATTTGCATTCCATTTCTTTCAAGTGCTTATTCTTGATTTCAATAACATTGGTAAGATTTGAAACAAGTTTCTTCTTCTTCCGTTCTTCTTCTGCCACAATATCAGAAATGGTTTTCAAATCTCCAATTTTTTGGAGTTCCTCCCCTATAATACCTCCAGATTTATAGTCATCTTCACGAGCAACCCATGCATATAAACTAGACCCTTTGTGTTTCCTTCCATACCAATCTCTTTTCCCATAATGATCAGCTTCATAAGCCTTCTCAAATGACATTGCATTGTTAAATCCAGGCCAATCTTTGTTGAACTCCACTATGGCAGTCCCTGAATGACCCCGATAATTCCACAAAGGACGGACCCTTACAGGGTTATATCCTCTCCGTATAAACTGCTCTCTCAGCTTCGAACCACTTTCCCCCACATATCGTCCATCCTTGTAATCAGTTGGAATATTAACCACAATTCCCGTCCAAGGCCAAACAAATACATCATTGTCGCGACCACTCGGAGGTTCAGATACGGCCACATGCTGCGACAGAGAGCCTTCAGGGGCTATATCTCTTTCCATAAATTTTGCCAATGCCAGATGGTTTGCCTTCTGCTTGACACTCCTGGTACTCGAACCTTTACCCACCCCAGAAGCATGTTGGAGGAGTTCCTTGTAAAGGTACTCTCTCTTTCTCTTGCCCAAGCAAAAAGGGCACCTGTAAGTGTCATTTGAGATTTTCACCTTGGGATCCCCACACTTCAGCTTTTCATAAGACTTGTCTCCATATTCATTTATCTCAGACTCACTTATGTCTGAATCCTCATCTGAACTCTCAACCATTGAACTTTTAGCCAGGTAACCTACAAATAAAATATAACCAACACAAGTCAGAAGCAACATATCGGTCAAGGATGGACACCTAAGTTAGAGAATGTAAAAAATGTTACTCTGTATGAGTGGCATCTATACACAGATTCACAACCCATCCTCAGTCCACACCAGAAAACTACATCAAAGCCACCTGGTTTGAGTGATCTTAGTAGTAATGGACTTCTGAACGGTACTATGTGGAAAAAAAAAATCTAGAGTGATAGATTTGGTTTTGCACCTTATTTGGCTAGTGTGTAGTAAGCATTCAAACATTTCTCAAACAACCAGGTAATAAGTTTTAGGTACTTACCATAATGTGTATTTATGGTTAGTTAAGCAACATAATAAGCCTCCCCTGAAGTTTCATTTAAAAATTCTAATAATTTCCCATAATTTTACCAAATTTCAAATTTCCACAATTTATTCCCATTTTGGTGGGGAATATTTAAATTTCGACATGGATCGAAATGACTTATCCTGTCGAAATCTCACACCTGGCTTGTGAGATGCTATAGGTGACACTAATAAAATTATGCTTGATGGCCTTGCTTGTACATCGCATGTGCGACAGTAGGACAAAAAGAAACTTTGCTGGAGTCCTTGTAGCTTGCATATTCTCCACAAATGAAAAGGAGAAAATAGTAAAATAATGTGTACTTACCAGAATAATCTTGATAAGTGGATTAGAGTAGAACACAAGCAGCCAAACACCTGAAAACTTAAATGCCAGCAATTTTGACCAAGCATAAGGATTATATCTTGTAGTCTGAAATTAGATTTAATAAGCAAAATCATAAATTTTCCAAATGATAGAACATTCATCTAAGATGAATCCATCACATGCATCACCAATAGGACAAGAGACCTCGAAAACGATCCAGCTCGAGAAAAATCGAGTAACATCATACTAACAGGGATAAAGCTTGCCTTTAATACTAATGATAGATCAGATAAAGCAACGAAATTTAGAAATAACATTTTCACCCTTCAAGTTTTGCAGATGGTTATACCCTCATGGCCACATAGCTCTTGAGTTGTAGCTCAGCTAGATCATGCTGGAAGGTAAGCTTCTCTGCAGCTTAGCTGTCTTATCCTATCTCCCTACTGAAAACAAATAGATATTAGCATGTATAACTGAAGCAATACAAAAGAAAAAAGTTTCCCTTCCTAGGCCAGGAAGGAAGTGAATGACGGATTGAACCCCCGACCCAAGGGAAACAATGTTTCCTGGATATGATGCAGGATCAATCTAGAGACTGGCCATTGGATAGTAACTATGGTTCATTTTTTTCTTGTATATGTCAGTTGGTCATTGTAATGTGTAAATAGTTGATGGGTTTGAATTATGTCCGTGGCCCGGCATTTAGACATGTGATAATAAGAGTAATAGTTACTCGATGGTTGGGTTTAGTCAGTGGAATCCGAGTCATAGTTGTAAAGGCAACCCTAGGTGATGCAGCACTAAAGACAAATGCAAGAAGGAAGAAAAGGGGAGTTGGCCAGGGCAGGGACAGCTAGGCCACACAATTTGCTTTGATGGGGGGTTACAATTTAGAAATTAACTTTAGTTACTAAAAACTGAGATTGGTGGGGATGACTATGATCCGGAGGATGCTAATGATGATGACACTTATGGCATACACATTGTTACTCACATTTTGGTGGTTGAAACCAAAGGAGAGGACTGGCAACGAAATTGTATCTTTTATAGCCGTATGAAATCTGGGGATCGTACTTGTCAAGTGATAATTGACAGTGGTAGCCATGTCGTCAGTTCAGAAGCCTTTGTGAAGAAAGCCAACTTGAAGCCTGAACCACATCCTCAACCACATAAGGTACCCTTGCTGAATGCAAATACTTTAGAGGTAAACAAACGGTGCTCAGTTCCTTTGAAGCTCTATCGGTATGAAGAAAATGTTTGGTATGATGTAATTCCAATGAAGCTCATAGATGTATTGTTCGGTTGTCCAAGGATGTATGATAATGATGCTATGGCTGGAGGGAAGAAAAATCTGTGTTCATTTGAATGGAAGGGTGTTCCTACAACCTTCTATCAGGTAAATGTTCCCGCTGAAATGCGGCAACGAAGGGCTCTAAGGGCAAATCAAAAGGGCATTGAGATTGAGAATAAAGTAGTTGCTAGCTATTCCCCACAATCAATTCATACACACAAGTCAAGAAACAAGGATGGTTATGGCTCTTGTCACCTGGGAAGTCACTCTCCAACCTGAGGTAATTTATAGCACACCTATCAAAGAGCTTTAATCTGACTTTTCTGATTTGGTACCGGATGAGCTTCCCGATGAGCTACCTCCCATGCTTGATATACAACATGTTATTGACTTGGTACCCAGTTCGGTTATACCAAACCTATCTGCCTACAGACTTAATCCTATTGAGCATGCCGAGCTAAAACGGCAAGTGAATGGGCAATTACAAAAGAAATTCATTAAGGAGAGTTTGAGTCCTTGTGCGGACCAGCTTTACTCAAGCCAAAGAAGGATGGTTCTTGGCATATGTGTGTGGACAGCTGAGCTATCAACAAGATAACAGTCAAGTATAGATTTCCCACTCCACGACTTGATGACAGGTTGGGCATGCTGTCCCGGGCTAAGATCTTCTCCAAATTGGATCTTAGGAGTGGCTACCATCATATTCGCATCCGTTCAAGGGACGAATGGAAGACCACCTTCAAAACCAAGGATGGCTTGCACAAGTGGAAAGTCATGCCCTTCGGTTTGACGAATGCACCTAGCACCTTCATGCGTGTCATGACACAAGTACTTCGTCCTTTTATTAGTCGCTTTTTGGTTGTTTACTTTGACGATATTTTGATTTACAATAAGAACCAAGAAAAGCACATTGACCACTTGAAGCAAGTCTTGAGAGTACTCCGCACAGAAAAGCTCTACATAAATCTCAAGTACTCCTTTATGCTGCCCAAGGTTGTATTCCTTGGATTCATACTGTCCTCTAAAGGTGTTGAAGCTGATCCGGAGAAGATCAAGAGTATCATTAATTGACCTATACCAAAGACACTGATAGAAGTCTGTAGCTTCCGTGGTTTGGCTTCTTTCTACAGGAGATTTATTCGGAACTTTAGTGCAGTTATGGCACCCATTACCGAATGCATGAAAGCAAGTAAAGAGAAGTTTGAATGGATAGCTACAGCGACCAAAGCCTTCATTCTTGTCAAAAAGAAGATGACCGAGGCTCCGATCTTACGCCTTCCTGACTTTGATAGGGTGTTCGAAGTAGCTACAGATGCTTCACATATTGAGCTAGGAGGAGTGTTACTGCAAGGAGGGCACCCCATCACGTTCTATAGCGAGGAATAAATGAAGCCAAGAAGCTATTTGATTTATGATTTAGAATTGTATGCAGTCGTCCAAGTGCTACGCCATTGAAGACACAACCTCATTGGTAAGTAGCTTATTTTATATACTGATTATGAGGCATTGAAGCACCTTCATTCTCAAAAGTCAATTAGCCATCGGCATGCCAAATGGGTAGCTTACTTGTAGGATTCATGTTTGTCATGAAGTATAAGGCGAGAAAGGAGAACACAGTGGCTGATGCACTTAGCTAGAATGTGCTCACACTTAACACATTTTTAGCACATGTTATTAGCATCCGATTAGATACGAGGAGAGTACGCATCTGATCCCAATTTCAGCACTGTTTTTACAGAGTTACAACAGGGTGGATAGCACATAAAGTACTCAATTCATGAGGGGTATTTGTTCTTTGGCACACGGCTATGCATTCCAAACTCTTCCCTACGTCACCACATCATTCGGGAGAGTACATGTTATTAGCATCGATCAGATACGAGGAGAGTACGCATCTGATCCCGATTTCAGCACTGTTTTTGTGGAGTTAAAACAGGGTGGACAGCACCTAAAGTACTCAATTCATGATGGGTATTTGTTCTTTGGCACACGGCTATGCATTCCAAACTCTTCCCTACGTCACCACATCATTCGGTAGTTACATGGAGGAGGTTTGGGAAGACATTTTGGGAAGGATAAAACTCTTGCACAAGAGACAAATTGATACTATTAGCCACACATTGCAAAAGATGTTGATCATGTGCTCAAGAGGTGTTGTGTTAGTCAGTTAGCAAAAGAGGGAAAATAGAATACAGGTTTATACTCTCTACTACCTGTTCCTCATGCACCATGGCTTGATGTTAGCATAGACTTTGGTCTTGGATTGCCCCCTATTAGAGAGCAATATGATTCCACTATGGCGGTTGTGGATCGCTTTTCTAAGATGGCCCACTTTATACCATGTCGTAAGACTTTTGATGCTTATCAGGTTGCAAAGCTCTTCTTCAAGAAAGTAATGCGACTACATGGGATGCCCATTAGTATTATGTTTGGTCATGATGTCAAATTTATGAGCTACTTTTGGAAGACATTGTGGCTGAAAACAAACACCAAGCTAATGTTTTCAACCGCATTTCATCCACAGACTGACGAATAGACAGTGGTGAATAGAATCTTAGGAAATCTATTGAGATGTTTGGTTCGAGATTATGACAAGACCTGGCCTTCCATCCTCGACATTGCTGAGTTTATAATAGTTCAGTGAAGAGGAAAACGGGTCGTACTCCTTTTGAGATCTTGCTTGGAGTTCAGCCTAAGCGGCATATTGATCTTGTGTCACTCCCACCCCAAGCTCGAGTTAGCCTTGAGGCAGATGAGAGTCTACGCCATATTACTGAGGTGCATGCCAACGTCCGACGACGTATTGCCTTGAACAATGAGGTATATAAGGCTTCTACTGATCGTCATCAACGTTATGTGGAGTTCAAACCTGGGGACATGGTGATGATACGTGTCAATCCTGAACGGTTCCAAATGGGTGTCAACAACAAACTCCACCCACGGAAGATGGGTCCCTATAAGGTGCTAAAACATATAGGGCCAAATGCTTATATGCTTGGGTTGCCTAATGATATGACCATAAGCAATGTGTTTAATGTGGCTGATCTTCATCTTTATGTTGGGCATCATTCGGACGATGGAGACACGGAGCAACTGTAAGGCTACCCCAACTTAAGCCACCTACCATTGATGTCATTTAAGATGTCTTGGATGATAATTACAAGACTACTCGTCGTGGTACGGGCTATCACACATTCCTTGTCAAGTGGAAGGGCCGTCCCCGTGGTGACAGTACATAAATCCATGCTGATGACTTCAAACGACTTGATCCAGACTTGTATGAGCACTATATGTCTCTTACCCATTAGTCGGAGACGAATGTTTTTAAGCCAGGGAGAGTTGATGTAGCACTAAAGACATATGCAAAAAGGATGAGAAGGGGAGTCGACCAGGGCAGGGACAGCTAGGCCACATGATTTGCTTTGATGGGGTTTTATTAATTTCTATTTTATTAGCTTCTATTTTCAGTAGTCAATAGTTTCTATTTCCAGTTTTAGTAACTAGAAGAGTTGCTATTTTATAAGTTTCCAATTTCAGTTTTTAGTAACTAAAGTTAGTTTCTAAATTGTAAACCCCAATCAATGTTATAAATAAAGAGGGATCTTAATGGGGAGCCGATGGGCCCCAGAAGACCCAACTAGTACGGCTGTGGGCCCCCACTTAAGAACTTAAGTAGTTCAAAGTCTAAGATTAAGTGGCAAAAACAGTAAATATACTGATGTTTAGAATCGAGTGGCAAAACAATAAATAGGTTGGAGTGGCATTTTGTAATAAAGGGGAGAAAGAAAGGGTCGTTAATATGGGATAAGAAGAGTTGAAGGGTTATTGGTAACCCACGATTTAGGTCGCCTTCAACCTTCAGCCAAGGAAAGAGGCAGGGAACTCAAGTCGATTCAGGAAAGATATCTTCATGAATAGAACCGCAAACCAAATGAGATTTCAGGCGATGTTTCCTAACCCTTCAGCCTCTTAGAAACATCCGACAATAGACCTTGTGATCAGATAATGGGTTCAGGTTAATTGCTGGGAACAGAACTGGGCGATGGTTCACAGACCAGATCTGGTTCTGACTTCAAATCTCACTATAGGAGCTTCAACAGGGGCCAAGCTTCTAGGGTTTCAATCACCGAAGGGAGGGGAACCTTCGAACAAATCTTCAGCCTAAGCAGGTCACACACAAGGGAGATCAGTGAACTTATGTAAAGCTGTAACTGCCGTCAGAAACCAGATAAAGAGAAAATACAGCAGGAAGGTGAAGAAGGTGAAGAAGGAGAAGAAGAGGAAGTAGAAGGGGGGGGAGGGACACTTCTTGCAGGGAAGAAGGGGGCCGGGAGAGTGATCAAGGGGAAGCAGCCAAAGGCAAGAGGAAGAGGGAGAGGGAGAGTGGTTTCAACCAAAGGAGGAGGAGGAGAAGAAGAATCGCAGGAAGAAGGGGAGGTAAAGCGATTGCAAAGAGGAAGAAATGAGGGGGCAGGGAGAGTGATGGCAAAAAGAAGGAAGGGGGGAAGAAGGCAGCCACGCAGGGGTTTTCCAAAATCAATTCATTCTTCATTCAATTATTCCTAACTTGGGTTACATGCCTTATTTATAATAAATTAAAATTACAGCTTCCTAATTAAAGTCAAAGACTAAAATAAAGATAAAATCTCTTAAAAATCTAGACTAACAGAATTAGAAACAAAGGAGGACTCAAATTTGAAACTATTTACTTATCTGGAAACAACCTAAAATAAGAGATTACAAATAAAATAAAATCCTAGTATATTCCAATATCCTTGAACCCAAATTGGATCGGGTTCTTGGTCCGGGTTTGGGTCGATCCATAGTAGCGCTGCTACATCAGCTCTCACATAGTCTCCACGATTTTATGAAACAAAAAAACTTGTTGCTGCCGCTGCTAAGTCTTTGTTGAGACTATCCTGTGTTTGATCAAGACCAATGGGACTAGTGTTTGTCTGGTCAACGCTCTGCAGTGAGAAGCCCAAGTGGTACCTTCAAGTGTTCTTTTCCTCTTTTAAAGTCTTCTCTTCAAGGGTTTACTGCTGATCAATTGAAACAGGTATTTAAACTTTAATTTCTGCCCAGAAATTTCTGCAGAATTCCCAATCGGCCTCTGCTACCAGAAGCAGATCCAGCCTTGTCTTGGGCTATACTTCTGGTCGATTCTTTCCCCTTATCCAAGTAAGACTCAACCCAGGTATTGGCTAATTCTGACCAGCCAATTGTGAGATAATTAAAATCTCCATATTTTCATCTTTTAGCGATCTGTGCTGTCCAGAACTGAGATCGATATACCTGTTTCAGTTTCTATTGTTTTCTTGGTCTATGGTTCATGTTATTAAGTTGAATTGAACCTATTTAAAGACTTGTAAGCCCCTGTGATCAGTGCTACTGATCTGACCAGAGACACCTTAATATTGGGATCGATAGTTCCATTAGTCCAGATCTGATTTATTTTGCCTGATCTATTTCTGCTATTGTCCTACTTGGTTTGTGGCCGTTCTTTGAGAGTATCCTGCTGTTTTGGGACTAGGTTGGTTTGTCAATCCTAGTTCTGCATTACTAGGTGTCCAAGCACACTTTGCTGCAAGGACGCCTAGGCGTCTTGGTGTAACCTTGATTTTATTTCCCTCCCCCAATGCCAGGGTCTCCTAGATGCCATGACAACTATGATCCGAGTTGTAATTTCAGCTAATAATTAAGGGTAATTTTGTCCAGCCACACAGTAGTAGTATCTGTTCAGTTTAGGTAACTTTAAGAGTTGGTGCAAGTCCAAGAGGTGTTTATGATTACTGACATGTTTTGGGAGAGGGAGTCCCTTCCGCTACCATTTAATGGGCAACCTCACTCCTCTATTTTGGGAACTGCTTGAAGCTAATCTTGCTTTCAATCATGCAATCTCTGAGTCCTACCAATTAGAGATAAGTCCCTTATAATTGATTTTATCACTAGGAATCACTGAATTGATTCTTATCTTTGCTGTTGATTTTATACAACTTCTATATTCAATTTCTAATCTTGAAGCCAGTGAAATTTTGATGAAATCTTGATATCAAAATTCCATCTGACTCATTTTATAATTTCAACTCTGCTATCAGATTAATGCTCTCGGGTTATTCTCAGAATCCAGAATTGTTTTATTCTTTCAATCCTCTTTCAATAAATTGGGTTCAGATTTCAAGAAACTCCATTATTTGGTAACATTTTTCAATTGTTAAATATTCTAGGTCATTACAATCCATATTTTTAGCTTTACTGCTATTGTTGTGATTATGGTTAGAAATTTAGCTTGTGTTTCAACCTTACTGTGATTTTGGAATTCCAACAGACCAAAAGCCTCTTCTATCTCACGCCTGCACCAATGTTTTTTGTTCAAAGCTTTCTAATGCAGATAGATTCTGCATTACTGGCCACTGTTCTGCAAGCAAATGCGCTTACCAAAGGATTTTCTACAGTTGGATATCATCATGGATCAACGTTCACGACTCGTGAGTCAGCAATCATGCTACATCAGGATATCCCACCCCTTGATAGAGAATCCACCATATCATTTCATCATTGACCAACTGGCCTAGGATGGCAATGACATAAGAACTTCAATCCAAAAGCCAGTGTCTAGTAATCTAAGACAAATCAAGGTAAGTGTTAAATCCACAAAGAATTTTGGCCCATTTGGGTAGCGGGGAATTGATGGGGTGGGAAGCAATAGGGTGGGAAAATAGCAAAAATTTTCCTGGTAATACAAAAATAGGGCTCTTTAAATTGAGATGGAATGGGGGAGTTGGATTTCCAGTGTTATTCTTGTCGTTCCCTAAATTATGAGATTTTTGGCCCATTTGGGTAGCAGGGAGTTGATGGGGTGGGAAGCAATAGTGTGGGAAAATTGCTTGCACAAATTTTCCTGGTAATACAAAAATAGGGCTGTTTAAATTGAGATGGAATGGGGGAGTTGGATTTCCAGTGTTATTCTTTTCGTTCCCTAAATTATGAGATTTGCTGGGGAGGTAAAGTTGTAACTAAGCCTCTTTCGGGCCCACCATCTCATCTCTCCTCAGTTCCTATCATTGCTCTCCCTCTATTCTCTCCCCTCTTTGTGAGTTTCAAGAACTCGGTAGGCCATTGCATCAGAACCAAAGTCGGCAGACGTGAACGAGGTTATGTTGCTGAGATGGCTGAAACCGTTCAAACTGGGGTTAAGACTAGTATTGGGAAGCCCAGAACCAGGCTGGCCATGAAGAATCAAGCCACAGATGTTACGATTTCTGTAGAAGAACAGAGATTCCGGTCATAATTGTATTAAGGAAGCTCAAGAAGAAGGGAAAGGCCAAGGGGGAGATCAGACTGCCAATCTAGGGAATGAGGTTTGGGCTGAGAATCATAATAAAGAAATAATGGGCATCAATGGTAGTGCTTTGAATGCCAACAAAGATGTTGTAATGTAGAAGTAGGTTTACACTGGGTAAACAAACTCCCAATATTTAAATAGCCCAAACCAATTCAAATCCGATCCCTTAAGTCAGTCCTAACAGAAACCAGAAAATAGGATGGCCAAACCTGTCCCAAAGGAACCAGAAATAACCCAGAAAATTACTTGTAGCAGCATGAAATAACCCAGCAAGAAAGCCTCAACAGCAGAAACAATTCCCAGGCAGAACTGGGTTTCGGCCAGAACAGGGACAAAAACTTGTGGTTGAGATCTGGCTAGTAGCAGGGGCTGAAACCCTGGTTGAGTACCTCCCTCGAAGTGACCTTTGAACCCTCCAAAGGGCCTTCAAAGTTGCTGGACGGAATAGGAGAAAAGGCCCCAGCCGATTGGACTCAAAACCTAACAAGCTGCAGTCGACTTTGAGGGTTGAGCTGATCTTCCACAGGCTTTGATCCTTGTTTAGGTCTTCCAATAGGGTTAATTAAATTCACACACACTCTAACAAACTGAAACAAAGAAGAAAATAAAGAAAAGAAAATAGAACAAATGGAGGGTTGAGAAGGGTGAAAGAAAATAATGGAATGGGTATCTCACCCCTTAGGTTTTGGGTATCACACCCCTCAACTGTTTAGGCATCTCACCTCTCAATAACAGCCTTTCAGCCAAATAGTATTCACTCAATAAATTCATTAATCAAGTCTCTCTCAGTTACAATCAATTAGCCTCTTAAATAGGGACAGCAGCTCCTTCATAATAGAAGGTTACAAAATAGGAAACAAACAAGAAGAGAAAAGTAAATAACTAAGAAACTAACAACTAAAACATTCCTTAACTAATTACTTGTCTAACAAAAGATTATAAACACCAAAAAGGTAACAAATCCTTGAAAAAATAATGGGCTGGTTACTGTTCATGTGAACAGTAACTTCCTTTATTTTCCTCCAGCTGTATCTTTATATCAAGGCAAGATAGCACTCAAACTGAAATCAGTATATATTTTCTTGAAGATTCTAACAGTTGTTGCTGCCCTTCTTAAGATTGGGTCGATGGACAGAAATGCTGCTGCTGAGCTGGCCAGAAGGACCCAAAAATGAAACCAAATCTGTGCTGAAACCTGCTAATTGATGGGGGTTGGAATGGCCTGGCTGAACCAAGGCTGGCCCTTCCTTGTGCAAGTCTGATCTACATCATGTTGGGCAGCAAAAAAGGTTCTTGAAGGCATCAAGCTTGGGGAAGCATTGTTTGTCAATGGGACCTACCTTACATTGACGGAATTCGGCCTTACAGTGACGGAATTCGATAAGGGAGCCTCAGAATGCTCTGTTTCCTATCAGATGGCGATGGCATTGAGTTGCAGAGAGAATCAACATTCTGTGCTGAAACAGAGACTGAAAGGGAGACTGTGTAGGGAAAAAGAAACAAAAACTTCAGAAAAGGAGTAATGAAACAGCTGCTGGTGATGTGCAACCACCGGTCCCTAATTGGTCACTATGGTAGAGTTCCACTTCACAACCACAATTCCAGCTCACTCCATTGTATCCTGTTTCAATACCATTCGGTTGTTGTTTCCCTGAATTGCTCGCTATAAGAAAAGACTGGGAAAGTTGTAAGACACTGAAGCGAGGGAGTGTGAGAGGAATTTATATTTAAAACTATCAGTTCCACCAAAACGAAAAATGCTCTAGTATAAAATATAAACGTTCCAAAAGGTTTTATAACGAACTGTAAAAGAAAACTACACTCAAAATTGTTGGCAGCTACGTGAGGCTGGCTATTCTCTTCATCTACCGGAGATCCTGATAAGTCACAAGCACTCATGTCTTCCTTACTTCAAGTGTTCTACGCAAGCCGTTTTCTGGACTTCCCTAGTCCTTTCAACACCGTCAAACAGCAATGTATCACTCGAATCCATCATAAACCATATTAAATGAAACTCCAGCCAAAATCAATGTAGTAGTAGCAAGATAAACCATAAACAACACCAGGAAGCTAAAATTTCACTGTTCTGTCAAAAACCCCTAACCAGAAAGAGGCAGAAGAAGAAAGAAAAAATGAAAAACAATATAGGGAAAAGAATCTCTGACCAAGCCGGAGCTTCCCCTAGTCCTTTTAACACCATCAAACTGAAATGTATTACTCGTATCCAACATAAACCATACCAAATGAAACTCTAACCAAAACTAATGTAGTAGTAACAGCATAAACCATAAATAGCATCAAGAAGCTAAAAGTTCACTGTTCTGTCAAAAACCCTAACCAGAAAGAGGCAGAAGAACAAAGAAAAAATGAAAAACAATATAGGGAAAAGAATTTCTGAGCAAGCCGGAACTTCCCCTAGTCCTTTTAACACCATCAAACGGAAATGTATTACTCGTATCCAACATAAACCATACCAAATGAAACTCTAACCAAAATCAATGTAGTAATAACAACATAAACCATAAATAGCACCAGGAAGCTAAAAGTACACTGTTCTGTCAAAAACCCCTAACCAGAAAGAGGCAGAAGAACCAAGGAAAAATGAAAAACATTAAGCCCCGTAGGCTACACAGAACCCTCTCTCTCTCTCCCTCCTCTCTCTCTCACTCTCTCTCCACACCCCCCCCCCTGTCGACGAACTGTGCCCCGCGCTCCCTATTTGCTGGCTCCCCCAACCCTGTCGGCTCGGAGAACGTCCTCCCGTAATAATAATAAGAAGAAGAAGGTGATGAAGATATTATTACCTTGAGAAGCAAAGACTCCCTACAGGAATTGAACTCTTCGAACGCCACTGTTTCCACAATCATCAACAAAAGTAGAAGAAAACGATCAAAAATTAATGAGCAATTAAAATAATAGGAGCACATTCACACTCAGCAACGCATGCACAAGGAACACCACTGCTTCCACAATCATCAACATAAGTAGAAAATAAAAAAGGATCAAAATTAATGAAATGATTGAAATAATATGACCAAACACTCAAGTCTCACCAACGCATGCACAAGGAAGTAAACTCATTTGAAGAGAGAAGTAAACTTAAGATTGACAAATATAGCAAGATGCGTATCATGAAACGATTCTACAGTTTCTTACAGTCGATGAAAAGGAAATCCCCAACTGAATCAGCACTCTACAACTCTCGTCGGTGAAGCCCTCCGACGAAATTTCTCACTGAAACATTGAACTTATGAACACAGAGAGAAACAGAGAAATGCAGAGAGAGATCATCGGAGAGAGAGCAAATGGAGCTCTCAAATGCAGAGACAATGACAGGAGAAGCAATTTGAAGGGAAAAGCTGAACGGGCAAGTGGTAACGGCCCCACCCAATCTCCCACCGTCTAGGTGTGTCAGGCTATTGACGGTGGGAGATGGTATGGTCTGACAACCGATAGATGGTGGCACCGAAAAGGTACGAGATCCTCTTCAGCCGCGCTAGGTGTTCACTGCTCATCGGATGGTTGAGAATTTTTTCCTTTTCTAGTATTTACATACTGAGGTGCGTGTTTGAGTGCACTTAATCATCTGATGCAAGCCAGGCACCTAGGTCCTAATTGAATCTGAAAATAATTCGGTAAAAATTTCGGAAAAATATCTTCTCCAACATCAATTATTCACCTTCCACCTAGGGGTGTCAATCCTAATTATTCGGCCGAATCGAATTTTTTTGAATTAAATAAAAAATTTGAATCGAATTCGAATTAAAAATAAAATTCGGTAAAAAACATGAATTTTACTAATTTAAATTTAAAACACGAATAATTCGGGCCGAACCGAATTAAACCGAATTAATCGGTCCACTTAAACAATATTTAAAATTAAAAAAAAAAAACAAAAAACAAAAAACAAAAAAACAAAAAAAACAAAAAAACAAAAAAACAAAAAACAAAACGTCATATTCGCTTTTTTTACCGAATCCTTAAATTAATCAATTGAATTATTCCGAATAATTCTCCACCCGAATAATTCCCGAATCCGAATTTGCTAACTATGAGCCCACATCAGTAGGCTTAATCGAGCCCGACTCACTTAAGGCTCCATCTGAATCGGCCTATTTTATAAACGTGTTGAGCTTCAACTTGGCCTGTTTATTAAACTGGCATTCATGGTGCAGGCCACTAGTCTGTCGGGTGTCCGACCGACCCGACTCACTTAAGAAACCCATTAGAACCGACTCATTTAGCCCGACCGACCCGATCCCCTTCAAAAATGCCTAAACACCTATGTTACTACTAATACTAGAAAATATGAGTAAAGAATATATAGAACTAAAATATCTACATTCTAAATGGGACATTCAATTGTTAAAAATAGTGTAATTCTTGCAACTTATATTACATTTTAAAGACACAATTTCCTTATATATATATATATATATATATATAATTTCCCTTGGATTTTGCTAAATAAGACATTCAATTGTTATCAATTGTTCAATTATTAAAGACATTAGGATAGCCTAGTGGTGGTAGCTTTGGCTTGTGGAGCCGGCACCCAGGGGAGGAGGTCGTGGGATCGAACCCTGTCGTACGCATTGTGTGAGTGTGTGTGTGTGTGTGTATTTTCTTATTTATTTTATACCCACTCGTGGGTTGCCCAGATGGTTAAGGTGAACTGGGGATTGTGTGGATTAGGCGCACGGTCTTAGGTTCGATTCTCCATCTGTGCATCTGCGATTTAAGTGGAGATCATGGCGGTGGGTTGCTGTGCTAGTCTCCCCGAGAATTAGTCGAAGTGCGCGTAAGCACACTAGAAAAAACAAATATCGTTAATTATTTTAGAAAAATATCCTTTTCAACACCAATGAGAGATAAATTGTTGGACGATAAAGTTGTTGAAGAGGAGTCGGATCTAATAATTTATGATTCTTTTTATTTTTTCTTGAGTAACAAATAATTTATAACTCTACACGATCACAAAGATGACCCGACCAATTTTTTATATGATTTCTATCTTAGTTTCATGAACAATTAGAATAGAAATTCTGGAATAGTTGAGGAGCTAGTTTAATTTTAAAATTTAAATTGAAATTTATTTCAAATTTGCTCTTTATTTATTTATTTTTTGTCCGACTCGCTCTTTAATGAGTACGTGGTTAACTTGATGGGCAAAACACTAATTCAATCTTTACACCCCACCCCAAAAAAAATTGCAATTTCATTTAAGAAAATAAAACACCACCCTTATTCTCTTGATGGTCTCACCACTACCATGCCCCCACTACCACGTACTACCACCACCTCTCCACTAACGCCGCCCCACCACCCTCTCTCCCAAAGAAATATAGAGAACTTATTCTTAGAAATTGAACTAAAATGGATTTTTTATTCTTAAAATATTTCATATTGATGCAATCAAAATAATTTCAATCCGTTGATCAAAAATCTATCTGCTTGCTATTTTATGAAATTGACCTGAGTTTGAAATAGAAATCATAGCCCTGGCCTTAAGAAGGGGTGCAATCGGACCTAATTGGTTTGGATTTTTGAAAATCTCAGCCCAACCGTAGGCCCCTTTCCTCAACATAGGCGCAACCCATCCTTAGCTCAAGGCGAATTCAAGCTCACTATTGGGCTCAACCCAACCCAGCCTAAATTGACCTGAGTTACAGAGCTAGGCGGGGTTGGCCTTCACCTTAGAACCCCTATTTTTGTCTTTTCAAGGCTAGGCAATGCCAGCCCAACCATGTTTTTTTACTGTTATATAATTATATATACGGGACCATGCCGAGACATGCTCATTCCGAGAAGGCCTTGTCGAGCTCAAGGCGAATTCAAGCTCACTATGCCAAACTCGCACCACTAGTCTCATCTATTCATCGTCATCTATTTTTATCCCTTCAAAACTTTGAAGGCTGCAAACATTTGGATTCTACTAAGCTAGGTTTTCTCAATTGATTCACGATTTAATAGAAATAGATCAAAGAGAGGAATGAGACATAGTAACAAGAAGAACACGGTGATGTCTTTGACTTAAGCCACCCATATTTTTGTGGCCTTACCTTTGAGTTGAGTCCTTTATCCTAGCTAAGCCCTTAAATCAAGCCAAAAGTAAAATTTTCAATCTTATCCTAATTCCAAATTACTCAAAAGAGGGAGATAAGCGTTAGAAAAATAAGGTTGCAAAATTTGACGTTACCGACTCAGTTACAAACAGATTTACCCTTAAATGAATATGGAAGACCAACACTACTGATGTGGGTTTTATTTTAACTAAATTTTAACACGTATAACCCCTAATAAAATGGCAAATCGACAACGCCATAATTTTTTTTTGCTAACGAGAAACCTCTCAAATCTGCCTAACTTTATTGTTTAGGCCCAAGAATAAACACCGATTACACAATTACACCTAATTTTTAGGCCCAAGGATAAACACCGATTACACAATCACACCTAATTTGTCTAACAAATCAGTCACAGGAGACTCAAACTAAAAACATCTGTCAACTCACAATGACTTTGGATGAGAGAAGCTACACCCAGGGTGTAATGCCATAGCTAGTCTTCATGTTGCATAGTATGATAATTATATGCTCTAAAGTGCTTGGTCCTTTAATTATTCAAATAATGGGATGTATATTTCAACAAGTCTATGATTAATCTGGCTTAATATTCCAACTCCTTTTTCTTTAGAGAGGCAAAAGTTCTAACATGAAAAGATGGAATTGATGCATGTGGCTTAGTGAGGTATATATGGGCCAGCATCCCTTATGGATGATAACACAGTCAATTCAATCAATATCTAAAACTATTACCAAAAAAAAAATCAATATATAAAATAAAGAAACCAAATTTCAAGAATACACTAAAGAGTATATTCTTTTCA
This sequence comes from Macadamia integrifolia, assembly GCF_013358625.1. NCBI lineage: Eukaryota > Viridiplantae > Streptophyta > Magnoliopsida > Proteales > Proteaceae > Macadamia > Macadamia integrifolia. Next base: position 15,256,978 of record NC_056561.1, on the reverse strand, counting down.
TTAAAAAAAAAAATTTGCAAGTAAGAAAAAAATTCTGCCACAAAACAAACTATAACTATAGATAGGTTTTCATTGAGTAATCATCTGTTTATCTTTAAAAATTTTCAGGGCAAAAAATTTACTTTTTGTACTTAATGTCCATTGTGTTTACTTCCACACTAACCACACGATATTAAGGGGGGGGGGGTTGAAATTCATTCTCTCATGGCTTAATCAGCATATTTAAATGTAATCATCTTATTCTAAGTCTTTCTACTGAGGAGGGTAAGGAAGATGTGACTCTAAATAATATGGTCCTAAACCCTTAGTAGTAGATGTCAGTATGTCAATCATCGGCTAAGATAGATGGGAAAATAAGTTAGTCTTCACAAAATTATGAAATGAACATTTCTTTTTAAGTTGAAATCAAATCTTTGAATTTTAGGTTACATGGGACTATAGAAGGGTTGCAAGTGTGCAACGACACCTCCGGGAGGTACACCATTAAATTTCGAGAAAGTTTTCTTACACTCGTACAGGGACAATTCACAAACCCCCTATAGGGTTTTAATATTTTTTCCAAAATATCCTCTTAATACCCCTTGCACCAATCTAAAGTGCCATGATGAATGGATTCCCACTGATTGTGGCCTTAGAAAAACTCGATCCTTAAATTTTATTATATCCATTATTTCACATGGTAAAATAGATTAAGGGTGTTAACATTGAACCTGAAACTAAAACCAGCCAATGAGAGAGAGAAAATCGAAACCTATGAGGCAAATGACTTGACAAGAGTGCAAAAGTGGATCGAAACCAAGAACCGTAATCAAAACAAAACATTTGAACCAAATTGAAACTAACCAATTTTGGTTTTGGTTATGACTATTATTCTTCAGTTTGATTGTGAACCGGAAATATCTATTGGTTCTCCAAACCAATTAAAAATCCAATAAACCAAGTATAAACCTAATAAATCATATAATGATAAACCAAATAGAAATCGAACTGAACCAAAACTTGGTTGGACCAATCCCAAATCCATTGCAATAGGAAATCTTTAATAGTCGTTATGGCATCCAAATCAGATTTTGAACTGAAATTAAATTCAAACTGGTTAACCAAACCAATTTAAACTGGAAAACTGAAACCGAAATCAAACTACATAAAGTCAATCCCTTTTGATGATCAGTCTCTTTGCTTCTGTCGCATGAGTTCTGCACCAAATGAGACCAGGAGCTCCGCCCGGTAGCTTTACCGTCGCCGGAGAAGGAAGCCCGCCTGGAATAGGCGTGCTTTAAGAAGATGTGCTATCGTACATCCTGCAGTGCTCCTGATGCCACAGATACAAACACCTCTTACAGCCGACAACGGTACAGATATTGTTCCCAAACCATCACCAGCATATGAGGATATCCCATCATGTCACTCCTTGAAGCACCCTCAATGCAAAACCTTTTGACCACCTAACATCCAAGGGGTGCTGGAAGAACTCAACCTCATAAACTAAACTTACAATGTGAGGAAACCTAAGCTACTATGTGATCGTAACATACCATCACATTTCCGACCTAATGTCTATGTAACCCACTCTGGATTAGGTAGCCATTTCTAAAGGGCTCTCACTCTGCTCTAGGGTGCCAAGTTGGGTTGAGGATCAGATGCTTTGATACCAAGATTATGGTCCTAGAAGAAATCAACCTCATAAATCAACTTATAAGGTGAAGGGACTCAAGACTAGGGGTGAAACAGTGTCGAGTTTCTTAAAACCTAAGCCCAAGCATGTATCCTTTAATTGTACCCGAGCCCGGCCCGGCCTAGCCCAACCTTACCAGGATCTGAAAAAAATCAACACTAACCCACATCATACTACTATATAAAAGTACGTACTCCTTGTCTTTGATATACTTTTTCAAAATGACAAAAAAACCATTTATATCTACAAAAAAAAAAATCTTAAATGATAAAAAAACGCCCGAAAAAATCCCCAAATGACCAAAAACCCCTCAAAATGGAATATGAAACAAATATCATACTACTATATAAAAGTACATACTCCTTGTCTTTGGTATACTTTTTCAAAATGACAAAAAAACCATTTACATCTACCATAAAAAATTCTTAAATGACCAAAAAACACCGGAAAAAAAATCCCCAAATGACCAAAAACCCCTCAAAATGGAATGTGAAAAAAATATCATAATAAATTTTCTATAATTCTCACTCTCTCCCTCTCTAAAAGTGGAGGAGAAAGGGGGAGAGTGGAGTATTAAAAAGGCATATAATTATAATTATTAAGTATTAAAAAAGCATATAATTATAAACCCTAAACCCACTCATCCTCTCACCCCTAAAAATAGAAGGAAAATCAAATAATAATAATAAACTCTATAATTCTCACTCCCTCCCTCTCTAAACGTGGAGGAGAAAGGGGGAGAGTGGAGTATTAAAAAGGCATATAATTATAATTAATATTAAGTATTAAAAAGACATATAATTATAAACCCTAAACCCACTCATCCTCTCTCTCTCAAAATGAAAGATAAAACAAATAATAATAATAAACTATATAATTCTTACTCTCTCTCTAAACGTGGAGGAGAAAGGGGGAGAGTGGAGAGAGAAATAGAGAGAACTATGGAGAATGGGGATGGAATGAACAATTATGGAGAGAGATATACAAAAAAAAATAATAATAATAAACTCTCCATAATTCTCTATTTCTCTCTCTCTCTAAACGTGTAGGAGAAAGGAGAGAGTAATAATTAATTATAATTATTAATTAATTAAATACTAAAAAGGATTAAAAAAAAGGCATATAATATTCCTCCTTAAATCTCTCTCTCTCTCATCCTCTTTGAAAAAAAAAACGTGGAGCACAATGGAGGAAGATTCTCCATAGAGAGAATTATAAATAATTATGAAAATATTAAAAAAGTAAATATAGAGAGATTTATTGCATAAAAACGGTATCTTTCAAATCTTTCATCTATTTAAAAATTTTACTGCATGGAAGAAAGGGATATTTTCTCTCTATAATTCTCTTTCTCTCACTCACTCTCTAAACATGGAGGAGAAATAGGTGTCATTAATTATAATTATTACATATTAAAGGGATAAAAAAAAAATAGGCACAAAATTATGGAGAGATTTATTGCATAAAAACGGTATATTTCAATGATCTTTCATCGACTTTAAAGGTTTTTACTGCATGAAATTCTTTCTTATATATATACAGAGAAGACAAAAAAATCAACTACAATATCTCATGATTTTTCAATTTTTTGTCTCTTACAACAATAGCTCAGAATATTTGCACTCAATCTTTCTCTTATCTTATTTATTAGTAAAGAAACGCTTCACTCTCCTTCATTAGGAAATAGAATCTCTCTCCCCCATGTATTTATTAATTTTTTGATACGTTTCTTATTTTATTTATTAATAAATAAAATCTTCCCTCTTCTCTCCCCTTTATTAGAAAGTAAAATCAAAAATCTTTTTTTCTCTCTCTCACACATGTTCCTATCTCTACCCATCAGAAAGCAAAACTAGAAATATTTTTTTCTCTCTCACACACGTTCCTATCTCTACCCAACATCCGTTATTTCTCTCTCTCTCTCTCTCTCTCTCTCTTTCACACACACACATACATGTTCCTAATCTTTCTCTTATCCTATTTATTAGTAAAGAAACTCTTCCCTCTTCTCTCTCCTTTATTAGAAAATAGAATCTCTCCCCCCCCCCCAAGTATTTATTACCTCTCTCATCTTATTTATTAGTAAATAAAATCTTCCCTCTTCTCTCCCCTTAATTAGGTAACAAAATCAAAGAGTTGTCTCCTCTTTGGTCTTCTCTCCCAAAGCCCACAATCTACTTTAAGAGAGCTCCAAGAGCTCCCTTTCTCTGTTATTTCTTTGGCTCCAAGTAAGCTATTGTAAGGTTTCTTATACAGTTCTTTAGATTTTTCTTTTCCTATCCAATGGTTTAATTTAAGGTATTCATCTTCGCTCATTGATCCTATAATGCACTTCTTATCTTTTAAATTTTTTTTTTTTTTTTAAATCTCAAAATTTTTTTTTTAATCCATACTTTTTAAATGTTCGATTTTCTTCGTTCATTTATGGGTTTATCGTATCTAATGTTGGGTTAACCCTCTAACTTGTCTTAGGTATGAAAGGACCTCAGGGCTTCATAATCCTCGATCGGTTGAAGAAGTCTTTAAGGATTTCAGATGAAGGCACGCTGGGACAATCAAGGCTTTCACCACTAGTTGGGTTTTGTTTCATTGCTTCTCTCATTCTTATTTTGATGATTTGTTGCTTCATAGGTTTTGATGTTTATGTTGTTTTTCTTTTGCAGATGTTGAGAAATTCCTTCAATAATGTGATCCTTGTGAGTTCTATTTCTTATATGGGATTGGCGGGGTTTTGGTTTTAAAAAAGTAATAGTGACTACGATATTAATTTGGTTTATGGATGCTGTTAAATTATATATTTTGAGTATTTGAGGGTTGCAATTACTAAGGTTTCACTTTAGAGTTGGTTGGATCTCAGATTCAGAGATATCTCTAATTCTATCCCTTATTTTATTTTCATGCAATCCGACCAACTCTTACTTCTCTTTGAATCTTAAGTTCCCAACAACCACCGCTTAATTGGAGATTCAATTGAGCACGTAGAACTTATATTAGATGATCTAATAATTTCTAATGGACAAACTTTTTATACTGGATGCATGTGATTGCCTCTAGATCTGTTTGAAAAAAGAAAATCATTTTTGATTACACAATGATGAAATTGTGATTGTGATTGCAAAGTAAAAGAATCTATAAAAGAAAAAGTTGAGACTATCAAGCAAACCATTAATACCAAGAATTAATATGTTCTACAAGTCTTTCAATCATGTTCAATTGATTTTATATTTTTGTGATATGCTCTCTTACATGAAAGCATTACATTGTTGTTTTTATGAACCTTATAAGAAAATCATTTTTGATTACACAATGATGAAATTGGTGATTGTGATTGCATTATCGTTAACAAGCTTCTGAATTCCAGATTTCTCTGGTTGTAACCAAGGCTATAGAAAGAGCTTAAAAAGAAAGTGTGTCAATGTCGTTCCCTCTTCAGAGACTCCAAGATTGTTTTCATCCACATTCTAGGTTCCTAAACTAAAGAACCCATCCTCGATAGCTTATAACTAAATCTCTTAGAGAGAGAGACAGAGAGACATTTTACTAAAGAGAGGCCTCTCTCTTACCATTGATTATCTAAAAATATGTTGTAATTGTTTATCATTATTTGAAATTTAATAATCATCTTAAATTATTAATTGCTTCAATGGATATCATATATGATAGAAATATATCTTTCTCTCTCTCAACCACATGCATTTGCACGTGTCCTTTTACTAATATATATATATATATATCATACTACTATCAAAAAATACGTACTCCCTGTCTTTGGTATACTTTTTCAAAAGGACAAAAAAATCATTGACATCTACTAAAAACAATTTCAAATGACAAAAAAACCCCTCAAAATGGAAGATGAAAAAAAAAATATTATTTCTCTATCTCTCTCTCTTTCTAAACGTGGAGAAGAGAGGGGAAAGTAATTCTTGCTATTACTCCTTAAATCTTTCTCTCTCTCTCTCTCTCTCTCTCTCTCTCTCCCATATAAATCTCTAAAATTATTTAATAAAAAAATAACAAAAGAGGGATATAAAAAAAAGTGGAGCACAAAGGGGGGGGGAGAGAGAGAATTAAATCTATGGAGAGAGATATACAAAAAAGCTCCTAAAATCTCTCTCTCCATATTTAAAACGTGGAGGAGAAATGAGAAAGTAATTCTTGTTATTACTCCTCCTTAAATCTCTCCCTCTCCCTTTCCCTCTCTCCATCTCCATATTTAAATCTCTATAATTATTTTTAAAAAAAATCCCACTCATCCTCTCACCCCTCAGAATGGAAGATGAAAATAATAATAATAATAATAATAATAATAATAATAATAATAATAATAATAATAATAATAATAATAATAATAAAAAACTCTCTATAACTCTCTCTAAACATGGAGGAGAATGGGAGGAATAATCATTAATTATAATTAGTAATTATTGCTATTACTCCTCTTTAAATACTACTATCAAAAAGTACGCACTCCCTATCTTTGGTAAACTTTTTCAAAAAGATAAAAAAACCATTAGCATCTACCAAAAAAAAAAAAAAAATTCAAATGACCAAAAAACACAAAAAAAAAATTAAAAAAAATAAATAAATTCAAATGACCAAAAAACACCTCAAAATGAAAGATAAAAAAAAAAAAAATTATTTCTCTCTCTTTCTTTCTATTTAAACATGGAAGAGAAAGGAGGAAGTAATTCTTGCTATTACTCATCCTTAAATCTCTCTCTCTCTCCCTCTCCCATCTAAATCTCTATAATTATTTAATAAAAAATAACAAAAGAGGGATATAAAAAAACATGGAGCACAAAGGGGGGGGGGAGAGAATTAAATCTACGGAGAGAGATATACCTAAAAAAAATATAGCTCCTAAAATCTCTCCCTCCATATTTAAAACATACAAGAGAAATGATAATGTAATTCTTGCTATTACTTCTCCTTAAATCTCTCTCTCTCCTCTCTCTCTCTCTCCCTCTCTCCACATATTTAAATCTTTATAATTATTTTTAGAAAAATCTCACTCATTCTTTCACCCCTCAAAATGGAAGATGAAAAAAAAAAAATAACAATAATAAACTCTCTATAACTCTCTATCTCTCTCTCTCTCTAAATGTGGAGGAGAAAGGGGAGAGTAATCATTAATTATAATTAGTAATTCTTGCTATTACTTCTTGTTAAATATTATAATAAAAAAATATGTACTGGCTTGGGTAAAATTTTTCAAAAAGACAAAAAAAAAAAAAAATAATAATAAAATAAAATTCAAATGACCAAAAAAACCAAAAAAAATTTCAAATGACCAAAAAACCCCTCAAAATGGAAGATGAAAAAAAATAACAACTTTCTCTCTCTCTCTCTCTCTCTCTCTCTCTCTCTGTATAAATCTCTATAATTATTTAATAAAAAAAGAACAAAAGAGGGATATAAAAAACACATGGAGCATAAGGGGGTATTAAAAAGTATGTACTCTCTGTCTTTGGTATACTTTTTCAAAAAGACAAAAAACTAGTGACATTTACCAAAAAAAAATTCCAAATGACCAAAAAATCCATCAAAATGGAAGATAAAAAAAATAAAAATTATTTCTTTCTCTCTCTCTCTCTCTCTTTAAACGTGGAGGAGAAAGGGGGAAGTAATTCTTGTTATTACTCCTTAAATCTCTTTCTCTCTCTCCCTCTCCCTTTCCCATATAAATCTCTATAATTATTTAATAAAAAAAAATAACAAAAGAGGGATATAAAAAAAGTGGAGCACAAAAGGGGGGGGGGGGGAGAGAGAATTAAATCTATGGAGAGAGATATACTAAAAAAAATAGCTCATAAAATCTCTCCGTCCATATTTAAAACGTGGAGGAGAAATGAGAAAGTAATTCTTGCTATTACTCCTCCTTAAATCTCTCTCTTTCTCTCCCCATATTTAAATCTCTATAATTATTTTAAAAAACATCCCACTCATCCTCTCACCCCTCAAATTGGAAGATGAAAAAAAATAATAATAAACTCTCTATAACTCTCTATCTTTCTCTCAACATGGAGGAGAAAGGGTGAGTAATCATTAATTATAATTAGTAATTTTGCTATTACTCCTCTTTAAATTCTCTCTCTCTCTCTCTCTCTCTCTCTCCATTTTTAAATCTCTATAATTATTTTAAAAATAAAATCTCACTCATCCTCTCACCCCTCAAAATGGAAGATGAAAATAATAATAATAATAATTAACTCTCTTTAATTTTCTCACTCTCTAAACATGAAGGAGAAAGGGGGGAGTAATCACTAATTATAATTATTATTATGAAGTATTAAAAAGGATAAAAAAAAAAAATAGGCATATAATAATCCACAATAGGCATGGACTTCATTTCCCTAATCGTGGGGGATAAAAATAGGGAGATTTACAAAGACAAATATGGAGAGAGAGAGAGAGAGAGAGAGAGAGAGAGAGAGAGAGAGAGAGAGAGGATTATGGAGAGTGGGGAGGGAGTGAATAATTATGTTGAGATTTAATGCATAAACACGGTTTCCCTAAATTCTCTTTCATTGATTTTAAAAATTTTTACTGCATGAAATCTTTCACTAATAATATCATTACTTTTCTTAAAGTATCTCTATAATACACTATCCTTCCTTATATATACCACAAAGAAGATAAAAAAACAACTACAATATCCCATAATTTCTCAATTTCAGATTTCTCCCCCACCATGGCGGTCTCTAGGGGTGTCAACCGGTCGGGCCGGTTCGATTTCGATCGGGCTTAATCTGGCTTGAAGACTTTCGAAGGCTACATCGTGTCCGCTCATTTAACTAATCGGGCTTAGTTATTGAGGGCATGGTACACTTTATATTCGGTCAGTCGGCCTCGGGCTATAATCGAGCTGCCTTAATCGGGCTTTAGTCGGGCCTTAACTGGGCTACGGACATGTTTAATGTTAAACGGGCTTTAACCGATTTTTAAACGGACCCTCTTTAAAATGTGCTCTTATATTCCGGCCCACTCATGCAAGCCCAAAAAAATGAAAATAAATCAATAAATGATACCAAATATAACCATTATTTAAATGTGAACATGTCTTTACTTTTTAGTTTTTATTCTTTAATTTGGGGGGTAAAATAGGTATTCTACAATCATTAAAGGGTCGGAAAAAGTCGGTACACAATAGGCCGGTCTCGGTCGGGCGTTATTCGGTCTGTCTCGATTGGGCGCCCGATGGTCCAAGTAGCAAAACCGAGACCGACCTTTTATAAATGGGCTGGGCTCAAGCCCAACACGTTTAATAAATGGTCCGGGCCGGGCCGATCTATAAACGGTCAGTCCCAGTCGATTTAGTCGGGTCGGGCCACGAATTGACACCCCTAGCGGCCTCATTCCTCTCCCTGTGTTCTTCCCTTTTCTGCTCAATTTCAGATACTTCACATCCACAAGGTACGGTTGCCAAACTATAATTTATTATTATTATTTTTTTAATTGAGAAATAAGTGTGTTTGTAGTTATGTTGGAATTTGATTTAGCGAGAACCCTTGCTATGCTCATAGCTTTATCTAAATCTGTAATGTTATTTGTTTGGTGCAATTAACTGGAGAAAATTATTTACATTAAATCTTCTGATATGTCAGGGAATGATTGTCTCTAATGCAAGTTATATGTGTATTAGAGTCATGAGAACCATGCTCTTATTCATTTTCTCTCATCATTCTTAGAATTGACTCTATTTTCTAGTTGAATATAGTATGATTTCAGAGCTATAAAACAATATAAGAATCTTGAATATCAGAAATCAGAACTAGAGTTTTTGCCTGTGGACATGTCTTTAATTCATAGTTGTATAAGTTGAATTGACCCTCGTCTGCTCTAAATGGTGGGAATGGACAATAAGGTGATAGTGATGGTTCATCTTAATTGGGGTATTTGATTGAGGAATTTTTTTTTCAGTTTTTTTAATAACATTTTGTATCTTTTTTTTTTTTTTTTTTCTCTTCTTTATTATTGATTTGTTGATTTTTAATTTATGATAGTATTTTGAGGCAACAGAAATTGGTATGATGGCTAGTTGTTTGTGCATTCCTCTCGTTATAAAAATTAGGTTACATCAGTACCTATTTGAAAGAAGGAAAACGTCAAAATCTAGCTTTTGGATATTAATTTCCCATCAAGGGCTCCCCAACGCTATAGTTTTGCCATAAGCCACTAAAATGTTACCACCAAACTCAAATGGAAATTTTGTTAAGGAACTTGCATTGGAAAATTCATTAAAATTTTATTGAAAAACTTGATTTGTAAATATTTAAGTAAAAATTGCATTTTAGTAAAATATAAGTGATTTTGGGAGTAATTCCGTGAAAGTTTCTTCCATACAACATTCTTTTTTTTTTTTTTTTTTGGAATCACGTTTTCCACCAGGTTATCAACCACCAATCTACTCACTCTAATTATTCTCTTTGTGTAAAATTAGAAAAAAAATATTTATGGGTTAAAACTTAGTAGTACTTTCTAATAGTAGAAATATATAAAACTCGTGGGTTAAAAGTAATTTCAATCTGCCACTTAACGAATGCCCCCACTTGCAAGTTTGCTAGTGTATATGTATATATATATATATATATAAATTTATATATTTTTTAATTTTTTATATTCATGGATTTAATGCACAGTATGGAATCAAGTATCTAAGTCCATATGATAGCAATACATATCAGCATGTATCGGATGGTTTTGCCCTCTATTGTTGTTTTTTTTTTTTTTTTTTTTTTTAATCTCATGGTCTGTATCGTTTCATCAATATGGAATCAATCAAGTATCAAGATTGATGTCGGCTAATACTGATACAAATCGCCCAACACAGCTAATCCAATCTCAATTCTTAAGACCATGTTTGTAACCTTAAAACAAAAATGGTAAATTACAACTGAGTTATGGGATGTTAGAAAAAAATTATGTTTTAGCATATCATGTTTCATATATTACGTTTAAGGTATAATTGGAAAATCAAGTTATGATTTGGGTGAGTCACCCAAGTCAAATCAACATTTTGGCAAACCTGATAAAAAATCATGTAGGCTTGATTAGGTGAATAATGAAAATACTTGGTTATGAATCGTCATAATCAAATAAGACTTAGTCTTTTTCCCAAGCCACTATGAACTAGGTGAGTCTTGTCAACTTTTAAAGGGCAAGAGAATGCTCCAATGGTCCTGTAGCTTTTACTCCAATGAGGGACCAATGAGGAGGTGCATATGGGCATCAATAGGGAGAGGGGGCATCAGTTCACTCCCCCCTCTATATCTGGGCATAGGGATTGTGTGAATAGGAATCGTTCTTTTCTCCTTTATTAAAGATATATAAATGACACTTGGATACTTGACTACTTAGTATGTTGACTTTTTGAGTTTTAAATGAATGTATCTAAATATAATATAACTAAGGGAAAAAGATCCTTGCCAGTTTACCACAGATAACACCCAAACTGAGCAAGTGCGAAAAGGCCATTTTTCCATACCCTCGAGCTGAAGATGCTCCTGCACGCCTCCTCCAAAACTGAACCATTTAATAAATGGTTTCAAGGTTTTGGTGTAAATGGTTCGGTTCAATTTTGGTAAATGGTTTCGATTTCAAATTTACATCCGGTTTAAAAAGGAGTAAAAAATAAAAAATACGACTCCTCGAAACCTAGACTCCCTTCTCCGCACTTGTGATTGGATTTCGAAGATCATTACTCATGAGCCTCACATGCAAGTGATGTTATTATGATGACTTTCATTAATGTAAATATATTGGAAGGGTAGTGAAATTACAAAAATACATACACTGAGATGCAATTTTTAATCATCAAATTTAATTGGATAAATCATAAATGGGTAAGGCTGTGTTTGGTAACATTTTTGGACCAGAAATGACGTTTTGTATCAAAAACAGAAATTTCAGTTTGTGTCAAAATACCTTTTTTTTTTTTTTAACAAAACTAGAACGACAGAACTACCTTTTGTTTTTCCGTCAATTATCGTTTCTACGTTCTTTTTTTTACTTAAGAAAAAAAAAAAACACCATAAATGCACCAAACAATTTATTTCATTTTTTTGTTCCCACAGAATGATAAACTCTAGAAATGTTTTTATGGAACGTTACCAAATGCAGCCTAATTATTTTCCTATATATATATATATATATATATAAAAGTCAGGGTTGGGTTGGACTGGACCTAGGCCTCAATTGGGCTTGAACCAACCCTAACCCGGATCAAAGCGGGTTAGGGCGGATTCAAATTGTCAGGGCCAAATTTTTCATACCCCCCTACCCAAGACTATATCAATATAAATCGATGTGGGATCAACCCAATGAGATCGTAATATACTCTTTGCCTGGACTGTGAACTCTCCAAGCTCGTTTTAAACGCAAACTCCCAAACTATTGACAAACGAATGGCAAAAAACTCGTTCGGCATGACTTTGATGATTAAGCACATTTAAAATAGGACTACATTTTTTTTAAACAGAAGATTAATATGGACTTGCTATGAAATCTCCAGATCAACTTCACTCAGGTGGAAACTGGCAGCTAGGGTTTGAGCTTGAGCATCAGAGAACTAAGTTATGAGTCTCAAGAGGGATCAAAAGGATGATCAAGGACTGCAGGGGAAGTTCTTGAGCCTGAACTTACAAAATTAGAGAGATGAGGGTAGGTGGATGTCGGAACGAGTGGGCTTCAAGGTGACCAGGACGTGCAAATTGAGTATCCTTTCGATGAGTACCTGTTAGGATTTAACGAGCTTGTAATCTTCTCTTCAGTGACTCTCATTCTTCTTCTTTTCTTTGGTAGATCTATGTGAGGACGAATAGGATCAATTTGTCCTTCCGACGAGTGTCCATTGGGTTTTAAAGAGCGATCTTCTCCAGTGACTCTTTAATTTTGTAAGATTAGATTGGAAGACTAAAGACTAGGCGCAGTGGTTTTAATGGAGATGAAGAGGGGGCAAAGGACTTTAGGTAAAGGGGAGAAGGGTCCATGCAGTACTAGTTAAGGGGGTCAATGGGCAGGGTTGGGCTAGGTTTTTAAAACCCTACCCAAACCCTAAGGTCTCTTAACTCAACCAAAGCCTTGCACAACCCTAGGTCGGGCTAGGATATATCAACCCCATGCCAAACCCTGTTGGGTTTAGCGCAACCCAGTCCAACCCTGATGGACCCTGATTAGGCTAGGCTAAACCCAATCCAGCGATTCCAACCCAACCCAGTACCATTGGTTACTTGGTTGCTTGATCTTGATGTATTGTAAAGGCAAAAGACCAAAGTTTTCACTATACATACTAGGTAAATATTACGTACTTGATTCTAGTTATCCATCTACTGATGGGTTCTTGATGTCGTTCAAAGGACAAAGATACCATCTAAATGATTACAGGAATAGATGCCCCAGGACAACAATAGAGCTATTTAATAATAGACACTCTTTTGTTAGAAATTCATAGATCACAACTTTGGTTCTTTGAAGAAGCGTTTTTCAATTCTCAACAAAATGCTATGTTTTCCATTGAACATTCAAACATGCATCATCAATGCTTGGTGTGCACTTCACAACTTCATTTGGGAGGAAGAAATTGCAAATGAAAATTTTAGGGAGTTGTGTGAAAATTGGTGGAATGAGCACCTTGAAGAAATTCATGACTATGTACCACTACCCCATATTAGTACAAGCCTAGCAGAAAGAAGAAGAAATGTGATTTCCAAAGGTCCTCTAATCCTCTTGATCCATACAACCTCTAATCCTCTTGATCCATCTTTTGTAGAATGTTTACTTCCAAAGGTCCTCACGGGAATTGATGGTTCATCACTACATACAATCCTTGAGGATGTGGAAATATAATGTGATTTGTTCTATTGGTCCATACAAAGCTCTAGGTGCAGATGGTTTTCAAGCATGCTTTTACCAGAAATTATGGGATTTAATCAAAAAGGATGTTAGGCAGATGGTGAGACATTTTTTTTTTTTATTACTGCAACCTCCCCTTCGAGGTGAACCATACACTGTTGTGTCTCATTCCAAAGAAAGACAATGCTGTTAGATGGAAGATTTTAGGCCTATTAGCCTATGCAATGTCTCTTACAAAATCATTGCAAAAATTATGGCCAACAGACTCAGACAGTACTTGCCAAAATTTATATTCCCATTCTAAGCAGCTCTTATTCCAGGTCGTCAAATCTCACCATTGCCCATGAAATATTCCACTATTTAAAAACAGAAAACAAAGGTAAATTGGGATATGTGGCCATCAAATTGGATATGTCTAAAGCATATGACAAAGTGTAGTGGGGTATAATACGAGCCATATTTGAATTTCTAGGCTTCGGGGAGCATTGGAATTATCTAATTTCTTACCTTCTCTCAACAGTTACTTACTCCATTAAACTGGAAGAATCCTCTTTTGACTACTTTAAACCTTCTAGAGGAATCAGACAAGGTTGTCCTCTTAACCCATATATGTTTATTACAATCATGGAAATTCTCTCCCATGGCTCCTTCTCTACACGAGCAGGCGCTGTTTTTATCCAAAAAAATCAAGGACAACATGTGAGTCTAAGAGGTATATCAAGCAGATGGTGGAAGTTTTTATGAAAACTACAAATCCACCCCAAATTCAAAATATTTTTTTGGCGAACCTTATAGAATGGAATACCAGTTAAAGAAATCCTGGGACAATGGCTAACAATTAATAGTTCTTGTGTTTTTTGCAATAAGAGTACTGAATCCTCCTTACATTTATTTATGGGTAATTTACAGTGCCATCCCCTGAAAAATGCCAGTATTATAGAAACACCCCCTCTTTTTCACCAAATTAGACTCAGACCCCCTACCGTCAATCTCTATTAAGTGATGCTATGAAATGACACTTTAGCCCTTATAATGCTTGGATTATTCGAGCCCTTTTGTCACTCAAACAACTATTTGGATCCATCCAGATCTGACCCGATAGAAGTTCCCATCGTCTCTTAGATCCCGTCTCCCAACCTGAAACCAAGGAGGGAGAGAAGAAAGAGGAGGAAAAAAACTTGAAATGAAAATCGAAATGAGAAGAGATTATTGCAATAGCATATGGTTCTCTGTCTTTGCCTCTCTTTATCTCTTCCTTCTTTGGGTATTGGTAATTTCTTTGATGAACATAATTCTATGGACTATCGACCACCGAACGCTCCAATTTGTCAAATTTCTCAACCTAATTGGATGAAAGAACCTATATACGATCTATCGATGGGGCTTCTTCCCATTTATGTTCTGTCTTGTTTACTTTATTTTGTAAAAATGGAGTTGAATTTTGTTCTTTCGTTGGTTAATTCTGCTTATTAATGGCAATTTCTCTTCCTCATTTTTAGATTCTTTAAGACAGAATACTTTCTTCTTTTTTATGCGATCTTGAACCCTCAATCAATTCTCTTTCAGGATTATTAGTATGAGCTTGTTTCGATAATGAACATCTCACTTTCAAAAGCTTGAAGCCCTAAACAATTTCATCTGATCTAATCATGACCGTCTTGATTATCTCACTTTTCAAAAGCCTAAAGACCTAAACAACCTCATATGGTATAATCACGTTCATCTTGAGTGATATGCATTTTCTCTTTCATAGACACTTCCAAAGACACTACGAGGCTAATGTCGATCAAAAAGCAGAATTTTCTCTAGTTCATGTCCCCTAAAACCAAGTTTTTTGTGAGGGGTGGAGGGTTTTAACGATTATTTTTTTATCCTAATTTTTCCGAATTGCAGTAAACGACCCCTTTGTGATGAAGGCATGGGCAAAGACGTAGCTGGAGAACAAGCATGTCAAGTTCCCTACTGTTGGCTCAGCTAGTTACACCCATTCTCTTGGCTTGAGCTTGATCTTTTAGGGGAAGGGCTTGGAACCCGCTGTAAGAGGAATGCACTCTTGGTTGATGACCTCTAGGTGAAGCCATGGTTGAAGCGGGTGAAGATTTCACTGTTTCCAGTGCAAAAGAAATGGATTGAAGTTTGCAGATGAAAACTTCAAACTCCAGGATTCTTCGTGTAAATTCCAGCAGAACAGGCATAGAGATCCATGTTCCCAGATTTTGCATACATACATCTCAATCAATGCATAGGCCCAATATAAACTCAAGACTCAACTAATTTTGCATTACATAAACTTTTATACTTCTATATCTTCCAAAATCAAGAGCTCCAAGATGAGCATAAACAGAAATTTGTGTTTCAATTTGAATCTAGCTCCTTCTCCCCTGATCTCTTCTCCCTTCTTCATTTCAGGTTGGGAGACAAGAGACGATGGAGCTCCTCTAATCGGATCAAATCAGGATGCTTTGGGAAAAAGGGGCTTTGAATAACCTATTTCTACAAGTAATGAGGGCAATTTCGATACTTCACTATCTTTAAGGGTAAAATAGTATTTAGAAAAAAAAAGAACTATTGATGTCAACATTCTTAGTATATTCTGTAACAGTGACTGACGGCAAGGGGTTTGAGTCTTATTTGGTGAAAGAGAGGGGGTGTTCCTACAATACTAGCATTCTCCAGGGGATGGCGCTGTAAATTACCCTTTATTTATTAATTATAAATTCTCAAGGCACATTTGGGCAGCAGGACCTCTTGGATTAAGATTACAGAATATCAATGCAACTTCATTCTGTGAGACGATAAAGTATTTATTTCATCAAAAAAGTCTTTCAACGGACTCCCTACAGGAATTGAACTCAAGGTTAAACACATGACAAACCATTGAGGTTACCGAGAGGTTGGTATGTTTCCACAATCATCAACAAAAGTACAAGGAACCGATCAAAATAATAAACAATTGAAAACATACGAACAAACATTCAGCATTACCAACCCATGAAAATAGAAGTAAACTTAAGATTGAAAAATATGAAAAGATGCGTACCTTGGAGGGGTGACATAAGATTCCACAATTTCTTACACTCGATGAAAAGGAAATACCCAAAATGAATCAGCACTCTAAAACACTCGTCGTAGAAGCCCTCCAATAAAATTGAAGACTCAAATACAGAAGAAAAAAAAAAAATGATCCTGTCTTGCTTATTAATGGAATTTATAAGCCCTTCACTGGTGGTTTTTATTTTTATTATGGGAAAAGGTTGGGTATGCCGCCGATATCAAGTATGCTAGCACCCATTGTGTCTATCTTTCTCTTTCCTTTTCCTGAAATGACCCTCATATCCTTCCTGAATGATACTCCATCATGTGTTCCTATTGGTGCTATCCGCTAGCATACTTGATATCGGCGGCATACCTATCCCTCTCCCTTTTATTATATATATATATAATTTATTATTTTTTTAATTTTTAATTCATTTAACACTCTTCCCAGTTCCCATTGCTCTCCGTAACAATGATCTTGATCATTTAAATATGGTATTAATGGAATTTATAAGTAGGTATTATGGTGGGAACTGAAAAGGCTGAGGAGTGGACATGGGAAAATGGAAGCGCCACCACAATTTATTCATATAACACTCTTTCCAGTTCCCATCGCTCTCTGTTACAATCACCTTCACAAGGTAAAAATGGTGTTCATAACTTGGGCGGGTTTGGTAAGAAGCTTGGATGCAGGATTTTGACATTTGAATTCACAAATTGAACCCTCTCAGATATGATTCTAGCTCAAAAACGATGCTTCCTTCCTTGCTTTTTTTGCAGATTTGAGGAGTGGAAAAGTAGAAAAGGGCGCTGGAAATCCTGAATCTGCGTTTTCATTCTCTTTTTCTCCCATTTCGAAAAGCCCCAGTTTCAGATTCAATCTCCAATATGAAATCTTCCGTTATGTTAGTTGGGAATCCACAAGAAGAAGACCTAAGAACCGGTATCGGCATCCGAAACGATCTTGCCAATCCAATACCGATGGAAACCTGTCATGGGCTGAAGTAGGGGTGTCAATTCCTAAATCGAACTGATAAAACCGGCCGGACCAAACCGATAACAACACGGACCGAACCAAACCGAAGCCTTATTGGTTCGGTACGGTTTGGAGTATTGCAACCCCAAAACCAAACCGAACCACACCGGAAACCGGATAAACCCGAAATCAAACTGAAACTGGCTCAAAACCCAGACCGAAACTGAAACCAAACCGGTAAGAAACCGAAACACTCCAAAATTCATTAAAAAAATCAAAATTTGCATAGTTTTGCATACATTTGTATGGAAAGTCGAATCCAAACTGGACCAAAAACCAAAACCAACCTGGTTACAAATCGATTTAAGAAACCGAAGACAAACCAAAACCAAATCGCACCGAAATCGAAACCGAAACCAAACCAAAACCGGAATTTCCTTATTGGTTCGGTTTCGATTTCAGCTTTCCCACACAGAAACCGACTCAACCCGGATCAAAACCGAACCGGATTGACCGATTGACACCCCTAGACTGAAGTCACTGAGCGGTGCGAGTTGGGGCGGTTATCACTTGGGTAGGGAATCAGGATTTTTGGTTTCTAAATGTGTGTGCCTAGATGTTCTTAGCGGTTGGATGCTCACTGCACCGATGTAACAACTACTGAGGATGTGGACTTAGATTTTTTACAACCTACGGATAGTGGTTGGTGGGAAATGGGATGAAGGGGTTACGGGTTACCACCGAGAAAGTTCAAAAATGCTTACTAATAACTTCTTACTCTTACACAATCACACCGTAGGACTGTCTCATTTTCTATTAATGTCTAAAGTAGGGGTGAATCCGGTCATGCTGGCTGTTGGGCCCTATTTTTTAATACCTTAACCCAACCCAAGGTCCCTTAGCTCAACCCAGGCCCAAGCTTCCCAACCTAACCTTAGGCGGGGTTAGGATATCATAGCCCAAGCCTATTCATATTGGGCTCAACCCAATCAAACATGACACTAATTGACCCTGATTGGCCCAGATTGCGAGGCTAGGGGAGGTTGGCCTTAACCTTGGTAACCCCTATTTTTGTCATTTCAAGGCAATGCAAGATCAGACTAGCCTTGTGTTTCTCAACTCTATGTATGATATTACTATGCATACAATTTATATATAAAGGGCCAAGCTGAGTTGGGCTCAGCCCAAAGCTTTAGCCCAAGCCCTGTCGGCTCTAGACGGGGTCAAGCTCATTAGGCCAAATTTGCACCACTAGTGTCAAGTTATTCATTCCCGTCTTTTATTTTTTTTACCCCTCCAAAACTTTGAAGACTGTTTTTCCCCTTCAAAATGTTGAAAATTATAAACATCTAGATTCCATGGAAGCCAGGTATTCTCAATCTAGTCACTTTCTTCAAAACCAGATGACTCGAGAGAGAGAGAGAGAGAGAGAGAGAGTAACTCTTATAGACGTGTCTCATTTTTTTTTTTTTTTTTTCCCATTATTTTTAAGGGATTGAGTTCCCTGTCTAACTACATAGCTTACACTAGTGCCTCCGCGTGTATCTCTCTTCCCCCCCTCCCCCCTCTCCTATGAAATGCCATAACTAACCCTTATCATGGGGGAGAAAGATGCACACAAGGAGGTACTCGCGTATGCTATGTAGCATGATATATAGTGTTCTTTTACCCTATTTTAACTAAGGGAGAATGTCTAACTCGTGTAACAGACCAGTCGCGGGAAAACTTGAACTGAATACGTTTGTTAACACACGACACTTTTGAACCAACTGAGCTACACCTGGGTTGTATCATTTCTCTCTTCTCTCTTCAAGAAATGATGTCTCTACCCCTTAGTGATTGATCTATTAGGGGCACACATTGGTTCTTGCCTACCCAGTAAACACCTTTCCTCTAAATGAATTAAAAGATAGCTGTTAGCAGAACCAATTTGTTGCCAATTTTGACTACATGTACAATCCATTTGGCCCTCAAATTGCACACGAAAATTGAGTCTAAAAAAAAAAAATCTTAATAAAGATAAACAAAGCTTTATTATAGAGAACTTGTAGTAATCATGGATTCTGAATTACACGATTTAAGAAGCCATAAAGTGGAATTGGGCTAAATAGTCCTACACGTCGAGGACCAAACCCTCTTGACAAAAAAGTTAGCCAAACTATTTTCCTTCATTGGAATAAAAGCACAGAAACATAATTCTAAAGAGGATGCCAATTCTATACTGTCTTCTTACCAAAAAAATTGTGTAATATATTAGATAATAAGAATCACTATAATTGATGGATTGGAGCATGAGGCTGTTGTCATATTCAATGATCAAACGGTCCCAACTATGCTTTAGCTCAAAGGATGCCTGACTAAATCGTCACTGCTTTGTCCATTAGAATGGTTGGAAACATTGATGTTTCAGAGGCTGCATGTAGTAACTGCCCTTAGAATTGCGGAAAATGAACCCAAGTCCTCTTGTGCTTCCAGATACCAGGGATGCATCACAATTTAGCTTTATCATAGATGGATGCCATAAGCTCTGAAAACTTAATGGCACCAACATAAGTTTGCAGTATATACTTGTATGGACTGAGTTTCTCTAAGGTCACTGAGTGGGCCTTAGATGCTTACGGAGGGGTATGTTGGGAAGGTTTTAAAACTCTATAGGGGTTTGTGATGGAGTAGTGAACCTCACCACACAATGAAAGAAAACTTCTCCCTACTAGGAATGCTCTCAAGATTTTGAGGCACAATTTGAAAGGAGGCTCGCGTTATCGGTAAAAAAAGATGATATTTTAAACGTGTTTTAACTAACTATTATATGGACTCGGAGTTGAGACCCTATCAGTTTAACTCTCCTAGCTAGTCTCCTTACATCACTTTAGTCCATCCTCCATAGCATCTCTCTTCTCTCTCTCACAGACACACACACACAAAAGTATTCTCTCAATTACAAATCACTATCCCACTATAGAAGGCCTCTCTATACTCTTTAAGAACCTTGTGGACGGGCAACTGATACAGTTGTTGCCTCGATGCATGCCCCTTTTATTTTCTCCCTTAATCTTTGTTGATGACTTGATATTTGTCAAGGTAGATCCTGTATCCGTCTCAGCAGTTATGGATACCTTTGACACTTTTGCTATGCATTCTGGCCTTTCATATGAATAGGTCAAAGTACATCATTAGTGGTGGGGTGAAGCATCAATCTTGTGTTTAGTTTCTATCCCTGATAGGATTCACTAATGTTCTTCCCACAAGATTCTATAGGAAGCTCAAGATAGCAGATTGTGCTCCTCTATTTGATTATTGGTTAAGAAAAGATGGGAGGGATGGAAATCTAGGTTCCTACATATGATTTGTTAGATAGATATGCTACTATGTAAAAATCTGTTGCTTCTATTGGTCAAGGATTGAAGAGTAGAGATCATCTGTTTTTTGAGTATCCATCCACCTATTAAGTATGGATGGAAATTTGTATCTTATGGTATCCACAATACATGGCACGTCTTCCTAAGTCCTCCTAACCCTTAAATCACTAATTGGGCATCCAATTAATTGAGATGATCTTTTGGAGTCTGGGTTAACAGAGCCTGGGCTGTAAACCCAAAACTACAAAAGAACCCCTGAGGCTATGTTTGGTTGACAGATAAATGAAAAGGAAAGTGAAGGGAAGGGAAATTTTTTTTTTTTTTTCTGTTTTAAATCGTTACAACAAACGGAAGTGAAGTGAAATTAATTTACCTAAAGTTATTTGATTAGATGTAAAATTTTTGTAAAATTTTATAAAACTTATAATCCAACCCGCTTTGCAGGTAATTAATACCCTATGATGACGTGAAAGTTCAAAAATATCCTCATCTTGATGATGATCCTCATGGTTTAGGTTCTCAATTGGTCAGTTCGATTTTTTGTCTAAATTTGACTCAAGTTACATTATGTTACCAAGTCAACCCAAAATCAAACCATTAAAGAAGTTTCAGTTCATGATGGTATGATTTCTATTATTGTTTGTTATTGGTTTGTAATCAACTACAATCGAGTTTAAAGAAATCAATGGGAAAATTCTTATTCTTGTAGGTTTTCAATTTTTTGTCAGATTACTATCGAAGGCTTGATTTTTTTTATTGGGTTTATTCTATTTTCAATTTTTATCGATGGTTTGGTTTCGGTTTCTACCAGTGTCACAAAACCCAACCCCATACCATACATGTTAGGGTCAGTCTGGTCTGAATATCGATCGACCAATTAGGCCCAATAACTACCTCATCAAAATCTACAGAAAAAAAAAAAAAATGGATAGTAAACATTCAATTATGACACAAAAGGCTGAATAGAATCACATCAACTACACAAATCATATTAATTTACAGATACATAAGATCTACAAAAGCCAGCAAGATAATTTGCCCAGTGCCAAGCTGCAACTAAAATAAGCAGGTTTAATGAAAATACTCGCTATGATTTCTTTTGCTTCAGAACTTCCTTGAGTTTCCTCCCAAGTGCAAATGCAAAAGTGGAACCGCTTTCTCGATCTGTCTATGCCTTTGTTGAATGCTACTAGCAAATTGATATCTTTCAGGGAATTCCTACATGCACACACAAATGTCCTGAGGACCAAGAGATGTGTTTTTAACTACAATCCTTTCATTTTCTTTGGTTGGGAATACTTCCAGTAGCACATAATCTGTGATCATTTCTTGCACATTAAACAAACAAAATCTGTTAAAAAAAAAATCAGAAATAATGACATTCAATAGCCATTTGATCAATGCATTCAATGGCCCACAAAACACCACAAGTAATATAAAGAATTAAAAAAAAAAAAAAATGGTCCAATGAGCAGAATACAGATTAGATTGTATTTATCTTACTGCATCAATGGCCTTGATCAATTGGTCGCATAAGTCGAATAACCAAGAAGGAAAAAACCAGATTAATGAAGGCCTCCTTCCCCCCAACCACCCCAACCCCTCAGAAAAAAAAAAAAAAAAAAAAAAAAAACACTAAAGCAAAGCTTCCAGACTATGATTAATTCACACCTGTTGACTATCACACCATAAAATAAAGATAGATTCAAAAGAAACCAACAAGTGCAGAAAATCTAAGCAAACATTTCTAAACTTCAAGGCCATATAATAAGTACATCTAGAAGAAAAATGGATCCACAACTCCTTCAGCATCCAAATACCAAATATAGAATAAGCCTTGAAGTGCTTAAGTCACTAGCATATCTTTCCTCTCACTTACACGAAGAAGAAACTTATTAGGATAAAAATTGAAGACCTGAAATCTCCCCCTTTGTTCTTCTAAAGTTAACATCAACAATAATACAAAAACAATTAACATCCCAATGGCTCCCACAAGAAGTCATAGACAAGAAGAAATTCCAAATGAAACAATTCATTCTTAAGCCCCAAGAGGGTCATATCCAAAGTCCTCCTTGCAATACAACTTAGATCTGATCAGAAAACAATTAAGATCAATCTATTTTGTGCCTCCCCAAATTACCCAACATATAGAAGTAAATAAAGCTTGATTATCCAATGAGGAACCATTCAAAAGGAATAGGTGTAACGACCATTCCATACATTCCTTATTAAATAATAATCACTCATTTAATTCAGCCTTAACTCGAGATCGGATCAGATGGGTGATATGATTTTAACTTAACTCTTACTAGAGGTTTATTTCACCAATGCTGTAAAAGATGTGTGGGTTGAATTCTCATTATACCGTTATAAATTTATTTTCTTATAGTTTATTAACTAACAAATATTATAAAACAAGGTACTGTAAACAATGTTTCTCACAGAAAAAAAAAGGATAGTAAGAAACAAAAATAAACATGAGTGCAAAACTTATTTTAGATTGCAATTCTAGTCCTTCTCTTGCTTCTGACACCCTACTATGGGTCTTCTAATTTCAGGTTTTTATAAAGCAATGCCGGCTTCCAAGTTCCAACCCATGTTTTATGGTCAATACCCAACACTCATTTGAAGAATAATGTATGAGAAAAGGGATACAAATCATATGGTTATCCTCCCATTACTATTCTTTACTTATTAATGGCCTTCATGGACAGTACATGGGAAAGGTAGCTGCCCATCATGTGTATAAATATCATCTAATAATACATATTAGAAGTTCTCTTAGATATGGCCACTGCATTAAGTGTTGTGTTTTTAAGATTTCAAGTTGTGAGAAGAAATCATCATTCATCATTCATCATTCATCATTCATTTAAATACATAAACAGTACTTGTAAAAAATCAACATATTGGAAGTTGTCCTAGATCTGACAGTGCATTAAGTTTTGTATTTTAATTAAGATTTCAAGTTGTATTATATAATCCATGTCTGTTAGAATTTATATTTATTTTATTATAATTAAATTTCAAAATGCGATTTTTCTTTTATGTGTTTTGTGACTTGTAATGGTGTGGGACCCTTAGGGTCAAGGTAGTGGAAAAGGGTCATAACACCCTATGGGTGTCCTAAATTCCATTTATGGCCATCACCATGAGTGGAGAGGTGGGCAAAGAGAATTGATTGGGATTAATTTCATTTATGAAATTAATTCTTAATTCATGCCATAGGTTATTGCCAAATGGAGGTAAATGGTCAATATCAATATGTGGGTGCCCTAAAGTCCATTCATGGTCACTACCATGAGTGGGGAGGTGGGCTAGAAAATTGTCAATAACACCCTATGAGAGCTCTAAATTTCATTCATGACCATTACCATGAGTGGGGAGGTGGGCTAAGGAATTGATTGGATTAATTCAATTTATTGAATTAATTCCCAATTCATGTCCATATGACATTATTCTCTAATTAACTTGCCATTAATTGGATGTTACTCTTGGGGAATCCAAGAGGGTGCAAGGGTTGGTTTTGGGTCTATATAAACCCAACCAAATACCTTGCAGAGACACACATTCACACATTGACACTCCATCTATTTCTACTATTTGCAACCATACAAGTCTTTCTCTTTCTTCTACTTTCTTTAAGTCTTGTGTAAGGTTAGAGGGGGCTGGTGTGCTGTAGCTTTTTGCTCATAGAATGGACTAGAAGAATTGTCTCATCTTCTAGTGGAAGGTTGTTTTATCTTGGAGGTAGAGATGCAGAACAACCCTTGGCAATGGAGGGCATTAATTACCTTAAAGGCAACACTACAAGTGTGACTCAACCTCAATTCTAATCGAAGCTTCTTCAGTTGCTATGGTGGAGATTCAACATCTATTTGAAGTCTATCCCCGTTTCATTTCAGGCAAGGATCAATACTACAACATCATAGTAGTTTCTATTGCAAAAGCTTTGTATTGCAATTTTTTTTTATTTTTGTAAGAAATTGTAATACAATTACCTAACAATGTCCTCTAATTGAATTTGAACTCTAGCGGTGGGACTTCTTCTTCTCTAAAGAGAGTCAGAGAGATGGAAAGGATTGCTTCAGTTTGGAGTTACCAAGTGGTGGGCTTCTAACTTTTCATTTCAAGATCTAACATTCTTGTTTCAATCATTTAGTATATTGTGTGCTGGATTTTCTTCTGAATTAAAGAAACTTTAGCTTCATGGGTATCTTTGATTCCTTATTTTGATCAAATACGTTTTTTTTTTTTTTTTTTTTTTTTTTTTTTTTTTTTTTTTTTTTTTTTTTTTTTTTTTTTTTTTTTTTTTTTTTTTTTTTTTTTTTTTTTTTTTTTTATCATTTTTTTTTCTTCTTTCTGTTGTTACTTTTACCATATTTTATGCATCTATCAGCTTTGCAAATAAAATCTGGAAATGGTATTGAAATTGAATTGATGGGTTTCAATGGAACTCATACTCTTATTTATCCAAAATTCTAATTTTACATGTTACTTTGGAGAATGGCTTGACCCCACGAGGCTGCATTCTCATTGCCTCTCACCTAGAATAGTTACTCTGTTTTTGAGTTTGGAACTGTTGAAACTGATATGCATATCTCTACTTGTTCTTCTTTCTCCTTCTTGAGTCTCCATCTTTTATGAACCATTACCATAGTTGTCACGGTGTCAAATCGATCCAAGGTGGTGGAGGGGTGGCTAATCGATTAGCCGATGAATCACCCGTTATGGCGTTGCCATGGTGGTCAAATCGCCCATTTGTCATTTTTTATTTCCCCTATTTTCTAAAGTTGTTTAGTATGCTATTTTTTTATTTCCCCTATTTTATAAAGTTATTTAGCATGCTACAAGCCTACAATATATACCCTATAACATATAAAACCAATATTAAACGACATCAAATCATCAAAAATCAACATGAATTATTGACTTATACAGTTACACATCAAGTCATCAAGTATTCAAGTCATAAAAAATCAACATAGCTCACTTTCTCAAAAAGTAATGGAAGAAAGCTTTTTATGCACAAGAGTTCCTATAAATTCCTTTACAAAATAGAGCCAATAAACATAGATAAATAGCAGTGTATGATAACTCACAACAGAGTGATGACAATTGACCAAAAAGTAACAATGCCTTACACCACTGGAAAATTTTCAACCTGTGAAACCGAACACAGAATCGCATATCATCCAACTAGGTACTGCAACTAAAAAATAGAATTATTACAACTACTGCCCCGCTGAAACAGAGAAGAAAGAGAAGAAGAAAGAGCAGCAGAAACAGAAGAAGAAGAAGAAGAGAAGAAGGAGAAGCCGAGAAGGAGTTGTTTTCGTCAGTGATCAGTCATGTCGCAGAGAAGAAGAAGACGACGAACTGAAGAAGAAGAAGGAGAAAGAGAAGCAGAGAAGAAGACGAAGAAGACGAAGAAGAAGGAGAAAGAGAAGCAGAGAAGAAGACGACGACGAAGAACTTAACTTGTGTTGGAGAAGGATCGAAGTAGTAGCAGATGAGAAAGTTTCTTCTCTTGCTGCTGGAGAAGAATCGAGCCGTCGAGGTCGAGGGTTCAGTCGAGGGTTTTTCCTCTCTTGTGGATTTTCAGTAGAAAAATCAAGACTTGAGTGAGACAATAGAGATTGACTTGGTCGAGGCCTGAGGGTTTTGTTTTGTTTTTATTTTTCACCTGCCTATAAAATTATAAGAAATAGAATATTGTTAATAAATTAAAAAAAAAAAGTACAAAAAATCGATTGCCTAGTGTTTCCAGCGTGAAATGGCGCCAACAGCGCCGCGATGCCGATGCCTATCCAACTTTGGCAACCACCATTCGAGACTCATACAAATTTTACCATCACCCTATGCTGGTTTTACCACCGGGATGCCAAAACGCTGCCAAGGTATCGCCATGACAACTATGACTATTACATTATGCAGAACTTGAGTTATCCCATGAATCTTCTAATTTCTCTACATAGAGGGAGTAAGGTGGTTATGGCTTTGAGTTTGGGTGATTTAGTGGAACTTATGATCTTAAATGACGTACAATGCTTATTCGTCTTGAGCTGGTTCTACTCTTTGGAAAATGTATGATTCTTTTTGTTAGTGATGCATGAAAAAGATGAAATGGCCTTTTTTTTGGGTTGAATGTTAAAATAGTTTACTCCAATTTGAGAACAACCTCACAATTCTTTCAACCCCTATAAAGCACAGGAAGTTAGTCTCATCACGAAAAAAATGGAGGAAGATCATGTAAAATCAGGTACAGTTTGAGAAAGAAATGCTGAAATATCAAAATTTGAGATACTTCATAGAAACACGATTAAGTTCCAATAACATGTACCCTACCACAAGTACTGTGACTCCACTGGCAGAAGCACTGATAAGGACATAAAATGAAGGCTTATGAACTATCTTATTATACCGTTAAAGGACATAAAAATGTTAAGATCAACGAGGTTGCATCAGTTAAAAATTAAAATAAAAATTAGAAGCATTAAACTTAGAAAGAAAGACTTACATTAATTGATTCCTTGCGAGCATCATGCAGCTCATCATTGCTCATGCGTTCCTTCATAAAAAGAATTTGGCTGAGTGATTCAGCATTTTCCAACTCTCCTTTCTTATCATCTAGCTCTTGCTTCATTGACTCCATCTTTTTCAGGACTTCTGCGTCAACATCACCCCCATGTGTTTCATCACTTCCAACGTCTCCTTTAACAGCTATATTTCCAACTCTAGTGCTTGTTCAACATCCAGTTGCTTTTCTAATTGAAGTATTCTCTCGTGGATTTCTTCATTTTGCTTCTGATATCAAATGTCAAAGCCAAATAATGAGATTTGATTTCTCTAAGTTACACAAAATTATATGCTTGTTGTAATCTTGATAAGAAAATTCAAGGCCTACTAATACCAAGCACACCTGATGATCATTTGCCAGTTTCATCATGTTTTCATCAGGCTTCTGCTTGAGTGTTTCATTTCGAAGAGATCTGTTTATCATTGCAGTCTGAAGGAAACCCATAAATAGTATTAATAACTACCAATAAGAATGTTAAACACTTCAGTAGATCATCATCAAAAGCTGCTACAACTACTAATATAGTAGCCATGCAAATTTCAACATGTAATATTATCAGAAAAGGGAAACAGTGATTGTTCAGGGCAAAATTTACCAGACCCATGCACAAAAATGTGAGATCCATCTATTTTTTGTAGCTGCTAATAAAAATGTAATAAAAATTAGTGCAAATGAACTTATTAATTGCCTTCAGGTTCTACTTTCCTCTCATAGTCTCTCTCATCTCTCTTCATTAAATGTGGGCCCCCTATATGATGCATCTAGGTCCATCAAATGCACTAGACATCCTAGTCCACTGAATGCACTCTTTCGCTGCTAGCTATTGGCTTGGCATGTAAGATGCCAATATAAGCCGGCACCGCGTAGATCCCTTGCCCTAAATATTAAAAGAACAGGGAAAATTTTAAAGACACATGTTACCTTTTCCTTATTTTCCTGTAGTTTTCTTCTTTCAGTTTCATTTTGTGCCTCCCGCTTCTCCAACTCCTTGCCACGCTGCTCAAGCTCTTTCTTCTGAGATTCCAAATTTCCCTTAAGTTTTTGATGTTCCAGAAAAATTTTCTAGACATGGTTCTGAGCTTCCTGGTGCATTTTTTTTGTTTCTCTATTAAACATAAAATAAGAATAAAGTAAGATTCTGTAGCTAAAAAGCTCACATGATATCAAAAAGACGAGAAAATGAATGTAATGAAGGGCTTGATTCAATATATATATATATATATATATACACAACAGGTATGCTATATTTCCTCAGCCTCATGGAGATACCTACTTTCATTATATAGTTGTTGTAGCTCATCTTTCTGATCCATCAAACGGCTAAGAGACAGAGTACTCTCAGTGAATTTGCACTCCATTTCATTCAAGTGCTTATCCTTGATTTCAATCACATTAGTAAGACTTGAAACAAGTTTCTTCTTCCGTTCATCTTCCACAAAGGACACACCCTCAGAGGTTTAAATCCTTTCTGTATGAACTGCTCACTCCCCTATAATCCCCCCAGATTTGTAGTCATCTTCACAGGCAACCCAAGCATATATACTGGACCCTTTGTGTTTCCTTCCATGCCAATCTATTTTTCCATGATGATCTACTTCATATGCCCTCTCAAATGTCATTGCATTGTTAAATCCCGACCAATCTTTGTTGAACTCTACAATGGCAGTCCCTGAATGACCCTGATAATTCCACAAAGGACACACCCTCAGAGGTTTAAATCCTTTCTGTATGAATTGCTCACTCAGCTTGGAACTACTTTCCCCCACATATATTCCATCCTTGCAATCAGTTGGAAGGTTAACAACAATACCAGTCCAAGGCCAAACAAATACATCATTGTTCCAACCACTTGGGGATTCAGAAACAGCCAAGTTCTGCGACAGAGACCCTTCAGGGGCTATTGAACTCTGATCCATTGAACTTTCAGCCAGGTAACCTACACATAAAATACAACCAACACAAGTCAAAAGAAACATATCAGTCGAGGATGGATACCCAAGATAAAGAATGGAAAAAAAATTTACTCGGTACGATGGCATCTATATAAAGCTTCACAACCCATCCACTCAGTCCCCACCAGAAAGCTACCTCAAAGCCACCTGGTTTGAGTGACCTTAATAGTCACGTACCCATGGTGCAGGTAATCTGCAAATTGGTTTGAGTAACCTTACACCACTAGCTGCTTCATTTGTTGTTGAGCTTTGAGAAAAGCAAGATTCCTTTTCTGAAATAAGTAAACCAGTCATCTGATTTCCTAAACCTTGCTATTATATACAGCTTCAAAAGAGATCATTTCCTAAACTTGGGATGCTTCTTCATAGAAAGGATCTCGAGTGGTTATCCTTGGAGATGCAGCGAGTGTGTCCACAAACTATCATAGATGGCATCTCAACCCTGCATTTGCCAAAATGATGGCATCTCTCAGCAAGTGGTGTAATTTAAGGCTCTCACAGAGATTTTTTTAATTTCCCTCTATTTAAAAAATTAATAGAAAAATAAAAAGTTCTTTGAATGAACTATGTTATTAACCCACATGGGCAACCCATGAACAAATCGGATCGAGACACATTTCAATTAACTGAGACCATGACTTACCTGTCACCAATCCTTTTGATCCATCTTCTTTATATATTCTCTACACCCACATATGCATTTATCTTACAATATATCCAAAACACTCATTTCTTCTTATATTCATTTGGGATTGTTGTAGCAGCTGATTCTCGCTCACTAAAAACCTGCAATCAAAAGATGAGAAACTTGTCCGGAGGGGTGCACTGGGAAGGAGGCTCCTATGCCTCAATCAGTAAAAGAGTGTTAGGAAAGGAGGATGGAGAAGCATAGCTTAGAGTGTTATGAGTGTCTTACCCTTAATTTCACTAACTCTTCCTTATATGGTGATCGATGATACTGTTTATTCGATGGCAGGTTGCTTTCCTTGTTAATGTGGACCTAGGAGTTATTAGTGGATGAGTCCTTATCCTAGCTGAGGTGGCAGATCTCATAACGGTTAACTTAATCACAGTCACTTTCAGATCTGATAACTGTCAACTCAACCATGGTGGAGCTTGTTGACAATGATCAAGTTTACAACTGGTTATATATGGATGTCATTAACCTATAGTTAGATATGGAATCTAGGTAGTACGTGGATGGTGGGGAAGAAACCCTATGGTGGGACATGTGATCGATATAGATGGGCATCCTTTAGATGGGTAAGCGAAGCCAACCAACTTCCATTTGATGAAGGCGACTAGCCCCTGGTCAGTATAAATAAAGAAGACCAGACCTGGATGGATGAAGAACACAAGGTTCTGTCAGAGGTCGCTTTAGATGTGATATGTGGGGTCAACCAATTCCAATCACATGGAGCTAGTCCAATGTGGTTGGGGACGCATTGGTGATGACCAGGAGTGATCAATGGCTCTCTCGTTGTTTGGTCCTCCCATGACGCGCTTCTGTCTCTTGTTGGCCAATTACATTTGATATATCAGAGATATTTTGTTATCTTTATGCTTATAAATGATATTTAATTATTTGAATACGTAAGGAAAATATATTTTTTATTTGTATACTTAAATAAGATTTTTTTTTGTAAACACTATATAATGCATTGAACCAATTAGGAACCAGAATCAGCTCAGTCAAAAGTAAACTGTTCCGATTCTCAGGTAAATGATTACTTGGGTTCCTCTACATTACTTGGCTACCTCCTCCTTCAGGTTTATTAAGACCAACATTGGACAGCTCTTGCTTGGGTGCACTAGGTCACACAGGAGAAAGGTGTTCTTTGAATTTCTTTGGGTGGCTTCATTTCAACTTCTCAGAGTATGTGAGGCACACATTTACAAGTGTTGTTGAAGCTTTGTCAGTCCACTAAGCTCTCCGGATATGTATTTAGAGGTAATATCAGTTTGTAATCTTAGAAAGCGATTCTCTTTTGGTTGTTGCTTTGGAAAAAGGTATTTGGATCCCTTATGGAGGATAGCTGCCATGATTTCGGGTTGCTGGATTCTTTCTTCAAATTTTGTTGATATTCAACTGTACATATCCAATTTTGTAATTTGGAAGTACCCTCCCCACACCCCCCCCCAAAAAAAAAAAAATTTGTCGTTGATATCTTAT
The DNA here is from genome assembly GCF_013358625.1 of Macadamia integrifolia. Classification (NCBI taxonomy): domain Eukaryota; kingdom Viridiplantae; phylum Streptophyta; class Magnoliopsida; order Proteales; family Proteaceae; genus Macadamia; species Macadamia integrifolia. Next base: position 15,225,374 of record NC_056561.1, on the reverse strand, counting down.
ATCTACATCGTTGTGGTTCAATTAATCCACATTTGGTAGGTAACTAATATATTAGGGCAAGTATTTTCTGTTTGTGAGAGGCCCTTTTACCCATAGACAGAAGTGCGCAACCTAGGCTGAGGCATGGTAGTCATTGCACACCCCTGTGTTTGTGGTGCAAGGGCCTCTCATGGATAGAAAACTTTATCCCAATATGTTATTTTTGTTTAGTATTAAAAAAAGAAAAAGAAAAAGGAGAGGGGTTCACACACTACCAATGTGGAAAAGAATCTATACACTAACACCAATTAGTTGCCTTTTTAATTATCAATTCATGTGGACCCCACTTCAAAAAAAAAAAAAAAAATTTTGTGGGACACCCACTTTTTGTGAGATAGCATGGAAAGAATCCCCATAGTGTCAACGTGCAGCTATTTTACCCAAAAATAAAAATAAAATCAAGTCTAAAAAAATTTAAGAGATTTTTCTAGCTGCCCATCTGGACATGAATTTCTTAGCAACTCTTAAATATTTGTCATGCGCAGTTGATGTGAGGCTTAAATTTTTTAGATAGGTAAACCCAAGGCACCTTGTGTACATTTAATATTTCACTTCATTTAGATTTGCCAAGTAGAAGTTTAAAACCCAAGACTACAAAAGAGTGCACAATATTGACCACAAGAACTGTAGGAGTGCATGAAATTACTTAAAGATGCTTCCCAATAAACGGGACTATGGGAGGATAGTTGGTCAAATTAAGTTCTCAAATTTAACACATGACTAATTCACATCATTCCCCTAAATATCTAACATAAAACTTAGAATTTTCATATCATTCTTTCACGTTATAAAAATAAAGCATTCATTAAGGCTATGTTTGGTTGTAAGGGGAATTAAAGGGAAGGGAAGTAAAATTTTCATATTTTAAAAAGAAATATATGTAATCATTAGCCATGTGACTTTAACATTAATTTTAAATCATTCCATATTTGGTCATAAAATTTCACTTCACTTTGCATCCAAAATCCTTTGTTATAATATGTAAAATAAAACTTACATGTAAAATATATCATTACTAAATATGGTTAAAAAAATTAAATATTTTATACAATTATAGGGATAATGATTATAAACAATTCTTTTTAAAGTATGAAAATTTCACTTCCCTTCCCTTTAAATTTTCATTGTAACCAAACAGAGCCTAAGAGATACTTTTTCAGATAGATTGCTTTGTTAAGCTATTCCCAAAAGAAAAGAAAGAGGAATATTAAGACTTAATAAACCTTTTAGTATGTGCTGTCTAGCTAGCTGCATCATATCTATATTAGCAAATGGTGTATTGGTTTTCTGTTTTGAGCACAACTTAGCATAGACAAGAGGCCATTTGAATCTAGGGTGCAACATTTGCACAACCCCACCCCCCACCCCACCCAAAAAAAAAAAAATGTGCAATGCGAGCTGGGCCATTAGGCTTAAATTGAACAAAATAATGCCGGGCCATGGGCTTAGCCCAATCAATAATCGCATTACCTAACCCCTGTCTCTTGCAGATCCACATGGTAGTGGTACTGAACCAGGATATAGGTTTTTGACCCCACTGTGCAACATATGAGAAAATTTCCTAATAGTAGTAGAAAGTTGACACGTTATAGAACTTAAATTAAACAATTTTATACCTTCATTGTTAAAGAAAGTAAAGACTTATTATGTTTCTATATTCTTCTATACTGCAACAGCAATAATTCAGTCTATTTCAACTAAAATAGGTCGGCTGCACAGATCCTTGCTCTCCAATTATTTTTATTCGAAGTCATACTTGATACAAGACTTGTGCCATGCCATATCTTTCCTCACCAATTCTCTCTAGGGTCATTTAAGGATTGCCCTTGGGTTTTTGAGTTACTTCATTTTGAATCAAATAATTCCTACGTATTGGAGCATTCAAAGGCTTCTATGGAACATGAACATGCAATCTCAAATGGTTTTCTCATAGCTTTCATATATCGAAGTTACTCCCAAATTGACTCTAACATAATTATCCTCATCTCCGTTATAGTAAGTTAATCTACATAATGCTATTTACCTGCATAAGATTATACACCATGCATGAAAGCTAATCGTATGAATGTCCTATAAATTTTTTTATTTTCTTCTATATTATTCAATATTCTCAATGTAATAGCTTACGAACATGAAGTAGGATCATTTATGATACATGTGCACTAATATTGAACCCTATCCATGACTTGATACATGCACTATGAGGAGACCATTTAAAGAATGATGTGTTATTGGTTAAGCGCTTATATTTCTTGGTGTCTTGCTTATACTTGGTCCAATCTCGAAGAACAGACATAAGATCAACCAACTTAGCTTTCATACTACAACAACAATTCGCATGGACTGTTGTCACTGCATTAAAATCTCTACTATCTTTGCAAAATCCACTAAAATAGAGGGTATCCAAGAACCTCACTCTCAACCCTAGTTGTCCAAACATGCCCATATGCATCATCTTGATTAGGACATCTTGCTCTTTCATTCCTGTAGAGTTGTCTTTCATCTCATACCATGAATCAAATAGAGCAATGGTCTTGTTGTTTGATTTAACAAAGTAGAAGCCTGTGTTGATGAGGTTGTCTTTGGAATCTGGATAGCCATTGAACTCATCACAACTAATTTGGAGATCATCATCACCAGTTTGGTTTTGGTTGATCAACCTCAAAAATGGGTTCCTCAGCCACATTACATCCATATCCTGCAACAATAAATTAGGAATAAAGAGTTTTTAGCTGATGAAATGAATTCACTTACGTAGTGTAGAAGGTTAACAAATCAATACTTGAAGAATTAATATAGAATACATAATGAGCAATATGATTGATTTTGGCCAGTACCATTTGTAATTAAGTGATTGGAAATATAATGGTAGAAATATCAAAGATCATAGACGATAAAAATGAGATGAGCAAAACATGACATAGAGATTCATAAAGCCATTGTTCTAGTGGTTGTTTGTCTCTCGGCATCAGATTTATCATGGTAAGATGATCTAAAATTGTCTAATTAAAAACTATAATTAAATGAAATATTCTTTTGTTTTAACTATAACAAAAGGGAAAAAGAACTTTTTCTGCACCTAGACAGAAAGGGGGGCGAAATGATCACCCTACCTCAATAGATATAAAAAATCCCATCCTTATTGAAGCTCTGGTGCACTCTGTGATTGGCCCCCATGCTAATGCAAGGGCCATGCTACCAGGTAGAGAACTCTTTCCCATAACTAAAAACATGGGTTGGGGCAGTGGGATGGGGAGGAAGAACAAGAGTGGGGCAAGGTTGCAGAAGGAGGTAAGTGAGTTGCCGACAGGGGTTTATCGGTACGATCTTGGTTTTTTAATCAGGTCTGATCCTTTTAATTTGTTTCAATCAATCTAGTTCAGTTTTGGTTTCTATTTTGAAAACTCCAATCCATAACCAAACCAATAAGTTTGATTTGGTTCATTCTAAGCAAAACAGATCCTTTTGATTGATCCAATTGGTCCAAGCTGAACTTTGACACCCTTGTCTTAGCGTTTCCATCTTTCCATGAATGAAATTAAAAAATATATATAATATTATTAAAGTAAAAATTATATTAAAAAAAAAAATTTTAAATGGAAAATTTTACGAAGATAGTTTCCACATGAGTCTACCATGTGTTGTTTCTTTTGTTGGCAAATACCATGTGTTGTTTCAAGACATAGGAAGGATGAAAAATAATGCCAACATATATGACTCATTATGTGAATCATCTTTGATTTGATTGGTTTATGAATTATGTTTAGCACCAACTAGCAAGAGATTCAATTTAAGCAAACCTATTGCTCTTTCCTCTGTAAATTTAAGTTAATACACAAGTGGGGGTTGGGAAGAACTCTAGTAGTACTTGAAACTATGGTCCAAAAACCATTTTTAGAATTCCAGTTGTAAAGCAATTAATTAATTGATTGAAAACCATATATCTAAAAATCTATCTTTGTGTAGAAGAAAGGGCTGGTGGATCACAACTTAGTGTGATACAGGTTTATCACCAATATGATTTGGGTAAATCAAAAATGTTGGAGTACTGAGCTGAACAATACTAATAATAGCTTAATCTTATAAAGTGCAACTGAAAAACAAGCTTAAAGATAAAGATTAATAAGTTATTATATATCGTGGAGTACACATTTAGAATATGTAAATGGTTGGCCCTTCTTCAATGTTAGTGGAAGGGTCATTTCGAAAGTGTACCTAGAGACATTGCATGGTGAAAAAGAGACAAATAAGACTTGGATTGGGTTAACAATGGGTTAATGCTTTTTTATTTACATTTAGGATTGAGAATATTCCCTTAATTCATCCATGCTATGGCCGTCGGTGTCATTAGACTGTATTGGGGAGGGATAATTTTGACATCATAAATAGGAGATGAGACTGTGAGAGTGTAATTACGACATAAGATTCCGATAATGGGTCAAATCATCAAAAGAGAAGGAACTTCCTTCTTATATTTTCACAGTTAAAGGAAAACTTGATCCTCATTTTATTATCCTTTATAAGTGAATTTCTGAAGGAATTATTTTTTACACGATTAAAGGAAAGCTATCTTGATCTATAAATTCTTCCTTTCTACACAGTTGAAGGAAAACTCTTTTTTTTTTTTTTTTAAGTAGGTTTTCTTTACTATTGATGAGAAAAAAATTTCCAAAGGGAGGATTTCTTGCGCTACGTACTAATGTTGAAGGAATCTCCCACAACACACCAATGGAAATAATAAGGAGTGGTCACTTGATAGGAATTTTTTGAGGTGGGGTTCAAACAATAGTAGGTTGTTTGAAAATTGGAAATGGTTTCTCTCGATACCTTTAGTCACTCAAGAACAGATAACGATGTAGTGAAACTTGAAGAGAGATCCCTCAAAGCGATCATTTCAAATATTTGGAGTCAATCATAAATAAAGTTGATGAGATAGATGCTGATGTCTCACAGAATTAAAGCGAGATGGACGAAGTGGAGAAATGCTTTTGGAGTGGTATGTGATTGACGTATACCCTTAAAGCTTAAAGGAAAATTCTATAGGGCAGTCATAAGACTAGCTATGATGTATGGGGTGAAATGTTGGGCAATCAAGAAACGCAACACAGACAAGTTGCATGTAGCAGAGATAAGAATGTTAAAATGAATGTGTGACAAAACTAGGAGGAATAGGGTGAGCAATGAACGGCCGATTTGGGAGCTGCTCCAATTCAGGAAAAGATCAAAGAATGTCGCCTAAGGTGGTTTGGAAATATTTAGTGTTTACCTTTGAATTCTCCTATAAGGAGGAGTAACTAGATCCAGATGAATGGACCTAGAAGAACTAGGAGCATGCCTAAAATGACCATTGAAGAGTTGATAAAGAAAATCATGTAGAAGCTTGGTCTAGATTCTAGTATGACATGAAATAAAGTTGTTTGGAGGTCAAAGATCCATGTTACTGATCCCTTTTAAGTGGGATGTCCAAGAGGTGTTGCTTTGTTTCTTTTCCTTTCTTTTCCCCTTTCTTTCCTTTGCTCTTTATTTTGCAAACTTGTCTATCGTGATCTAACTGATTCTATTTAGTTGAGATAAGACTTTGTTGTTGTTATTGTTATTGATTAATGATTCATAGATGCCAAATTCAAAACTCCATCAACCACAAAGTAGAATTTGTGATGGTTTCCACCAATATTTTGTATTAAAAATAAAATGACACCATCCACATAATGTCAATGAGGTCCAGGTAGAAGATAAAAAACAAAAAAAAAAAACCATGTGCGACTGTGCGAAAGCAATAGTGCAGGTGGGAAACTTTTTCCCATGAAAAAGGGTGAGGGATTTGCATCTCACTAACAAGGCAAAATTTTTTTTTTTTTTGATAGGAAATATAAGGATCGTGCAAGCGGAATAATCATAACCAGGCTTCAATAATGAACACAAAAAGACACTTTCCTAATCCACTTCCTTTTGGAAATGGAAATATTGGAAATAAAAATGGATATGGACATGGGTAGTTAATAATGAAATCTCACACCTGCCTGATGGGTAATGGTTGTCTTGAATTTACGAATATCCCTAAGGCCACGGTGAAAGGAAATCTAAGGATCGTGTCCCTTCAACTACGTGGTGAATGAAAATTTCTCCCAAAAACACCAAAGCTATGAGGGTTCTAAATCTAGCTTTCTAATTCCCAAGTAAGTTATTGGGTCAGGTCACCTAGTGGCTATTAGGAAGCCATTCTTCTCAAACCTAGCCAACCCTATAGGGTTGTTGTGAACTAATGATCAGTGAAGAATGTGAGACCAAAGTTAGAACTTACAGTGAAGATGAAACTGTATCCACGCTTGAGAACATCACCAAGGAAGAGAGTTCTCCTCCACATCATCTTTATAAATCCCCTAGACATATACAACTTCTCTCCTCCAACATCCACACCTTCTGTCTCCAATTTATAGCAATGAAGTTTCATAAATTTGCACCGGTCGAAAGCTATTTGATCCATGGCCACAAGCAGTAGATGATCCACCAAACCTTGTGTGTCATCACCCAACCAGAATCCTTCCAAGAATAGATCAAGCATCGTCTTCCCTGGACTTCCCCCATCAGCATAAGCTTTGTTAACCATAGCAATTATCACTGTCTTGTTCACCATTGAAGCTCTCTCCAATGCCATCTCAAGCTCATCTTTGGGTCTTGTAGTCATGATTTTGTTATCACTCTGATGAGAACCCACCAAGGAAATATTGAAATTTCAGAAAAACTATGTCAACCCACATCAGTAATTCCATAAATAATAAGATTGAGAGAGAATATGGGGGCTTACCATTTTGGCTGATGGACATTGGCAGCTCTGAGTTGAAGAGACAAGTATGGAGGAGGAAGAAGGAAACCAGGTGCAGAGATATAGAACTCCGGCGAACATAACAACCACTACAGCCAACTTTGAAACGCTGCTTTTGGAGTAATCCATGACTATGCTTTTCCCTCTCACACTTTTTAAGTTTCATCAATTTTAGTGTGAGAATGATTGAAATCGAAACATGAACCAATAAAAGTGATTGATTTTTTTACTTCCTTTTGCCTTGGAAGAGATGTAACGCATATGAATTCAATTATATTATATTATATTATATATGTACTATTTTGGTAAGGAATTTAATTAATTTTGGTAAAAAGAAATCTGATAAGATGGGATGATGTACAGGTGCAGGGTCCGATCCAGGGGTACTTAAATAAAGTAGGAGCTTTTATTTTGAACATACGGATATGCATCAGTTTCCTTGCCCCCAATTAACACCTTCCTTTATATAAATAAATAATAAATAATAAGAACTTCCTCACATTCAGGATCCATATCGATACCAAGGGTTTTAAATATTGGTAAGTATCGTATCGGTATCAATGTATATTACTATGATACTTATTAATAAAATATTAATTTGATACGGGTTGATACGAAACTAATAAAGTTTGATATAGGTAAAATAATAAACCTGATACGCCTCCTTTAAACTTATAAAATAGATACCATGAGAAAACCCCTAATCTTCATCGTCTAATGAGTTTTGGGAACTTAAGTAGTCAAATCATTGATCGATTAAAATCCTTACATCAATTTTTTCCCCCTTCTTTTGGACATACATACATAAAATTGATATATACTTACATGTTGTAGAATAAGGTATTTTAAGCTGCAAAACTATATTTTATATCTACCATAAGCACATCAATGCATTTCGTCTGTATTGTATAATCAATCTGGTTTTGGCTAGTATTGAGTATCAGTGTTGGTTGTTAGGATGGATGCAATATTGACTCCTAAAACCCTATCAAGGACATTGAAGGATGGGGCTTCTTCGAGAAAATCGTTTGAGGTGGTATAATCATTTTCAATGAAGGATTATCTGATTACAATTGAATGAGCTAAAAGATTTAGGGACATGCTTAAAATTCATTACCATAGGAGAAGTTGTGAAGAATGGCATGTGTCTAGTTATTGTCACAAGTATGACCTAGAATAGAGCTTATTAGAGGGCAATGATCCATGTAGTTAACCTTATTTAGCTGAGTTTCTCCTTATTTGCTCAATTGTCCCTCTTTCCTCTTACTTTCATCTCTCTTTTATCATTTCGTATGTTTTTTTCATTTCTCCTACTTTATTTGGACCTCATTTTTCCTTACTTTGTTTTACATTGATCTTCATAGCCGACCCCATCTTTTTTTGATATTGTTTAATATAATTTTTTTAAGGGAAATTTACTCACTCCCCTACACTTAGTCTATATTTATTAAAACTCCCCTACTTGGAACTTTTTTTTCTGATACTCCTCTACTTTTGGACTTTTACATCTCCTTCTCCCCTGTTATTTTTAAATACCTAAATTACCTCTCTTTTTTCACCTGCAACCGGTTAGTCTTTTTCCATCATCATCTTTTCCTCTCAGAATAGTGGGACCCACACCATCTTCTTCAATTAGATTCCAATGAACCCTCCATTTCAGAACCATCTCCATTAACGGGCAAAGAAGCCCAGTTGTCCACATTAATCATTCATGAGAGGGGGGAAAACCGAAAGGGGCCGAAGCCAACCATTCCTCATAAACCCAGAGTTTAAATGATTTTGAGAAAAGGGATCTGCCCGCCTCTTAGGCTGCAAGGTAGTAAATTTCTTAATCTCTGCCTCCCCCCTCCCGCCCCCCCACCCTCCACCCTCCACCCTCCACCCTCCACCCTCATGGTTGTACATGTAAAAAGAGCATTGATCTAGGGAATTTCCCCATTGATATACTACACTCACATCCAGGTTTTAGAGGCAGTAGTTAAACAACATATCATCATGGAATATCGACATAGAAGAAGAAAAGGTCACTTGATCCGTCTAGTGACGAAACCAACAACGATTCAATTTTGTTAGATGCAGGAGGTTAGAGCGGTTGAGATGGAGATGATGGGTGTGCTACTGTACATGATGGAGTGGGTTATGGATTATGATTGCAATAGCAATGCTATGTGCGACAGAGCGATAATGGAGGAAAAGCAGGCGGTTGGCCATAGCCAGGCTGGTCAAGCGATGCAGAGCCTAAAGTCGCTATTGGGCATGGCGGGTCCAGCTGTGGTTGCAAAGCGTACTGGTAGCAATGTGATGGTTGGGATTGCAATTGCAAGGCTGGATTTTAGGGCTAGGTTGTTGTGGAAGGAGATAGCAGGGGCTGGTTTTAGGTGATGATGGCGTGACAGGAACAACGAGCGAAATAGTGGCAAAACAGATTTTATTTTGTCAAGAGTAAAACAGTAATAGAGTAGCGATCTATGCACGATTCAGAGATGACGCTATATAATGGTGAAGGGCTGCAGAGATGCATTGGCGGGGGTCGATGCAATGCAGAGTTCCGCAGTGCCAGTGTCGACACAAGGCTGGAAGCCGGTGAAATGGGGATAGGTTTTGTAAATTGAGGGCGTGTGACCTCTGTTCGTGTGTTGTGACACTCAACACACACTGCCTATGTGCCTTTGGCTCAACATCTATCTGGGTAGGAGGAGAAAAAGAAGAAGACTGACTGGTTATCAAGTGGATAGAGGGGTAATCTAGGCATTTAAAAAGAATAGGGTAGAAGAAGATGTAAAAGTCCAAAAGTAGGGGAGCATTAAAAAAAAAAATTAAAGGTAGGGGAGTTTTAGAGGGGTAATCTAGACATTTAAAAAGAATAGGGGTAGAAAAAGATGTAAAAGTCCAAAAAGAATTGGAAAAAAAAGGGTAATTTACAACGCCACCCCTTGGAGAATGCCAATATTAGAGGGACACCCCCTCTCTTTCTCTCCTTCTCTCCTCTTCTCCCTACCTGCGACCAAGGGTTCAGACGAGTTCCAGCAGAGATAGAGTTTTTGCCCTTATGAGTAAAAACTAATAAATTAGACATTTTTCATTATCCCAAAAATACTTCTCCTTACCCTTTTATCTTTCCTTCTCTCCTTTCTCTTCTCTCCTTCTCTCCTCTTCTCCCTACCTGCGACCAAGGGTTCAGACGAGTTCCAGCAGAGATAGAGAGGGCAGTCGCCGGAAAATACTTCTCCTTTTGTCCCCGGCGAGTAGTGCTTCCCATCCAGTTTCTGTCGCAGGCGAGAAGATATGTTTGTTTGTTTTTGTTTTTGTTTTTGTTTTTTTTTCTCTTCTCTATTTTCCCCATTTTGATCTCTAGTTCTCTATTGGGATTTTGTGTGCTCAACGAGACGCCGAAGATAGACCCACGAACCTGCATATGCCGTCGTGGAGGGGGTTCGCTGCCGTAGTCGCCGTCGTCGAAAGAGTGTTCGCAGCCGCAGTAGTCGATGGAGGGGGTTCACCGCCGTAGTCGCTGGAGGGGGTTCGCTGCCGTAGTCGCTGGAGGGGGTTCGCCGCCGTAGTCGCTGGAGGGGGTTCGCTGCCGTAGTCGCCGTCGTCGAAAGAGTGTTCGCAGCCGCCGATCTGCAAGCCTACCCGTTCTTCTTTTCAACTCATTGAGGCTGACTTGGGAATAGAACCATTAAGGGCAATTTTGGTACTCCATTATTTTGAAGGGCAAAATGGAATTTAGAAAAAATATTAACTGTTGATGTCAGCATTCTTGGTATATTATGTAACGTTGACTGACGGTAGGGGGTCTAAGTCCAATTTGGTGAAAGAGAGGGGGTGTCCCTCTAATATTGGCATTCTCCAGGGGGTGGCGTTATAAATTATCCAAAAATCAACGGCTGAAAAAGCTGCAGGTCTTATATATTCTCAGCTCTCGAGCGCTGGGACCTTTTAGCCCTTATTTAAACGTTGGCATGCCCACTGTCCATACCTTTTTTTTCTATTTTAAGAATTTTCAAATTATATTTTTTTTCTTAACTTCCAAACAGAATTTCATCCTTATGGTAACCGGTGACCAAGAGAAGAAAATAAAAGAAAAAAAAAATATATATATATATATATATATATAATTTATATATATATTTTTTGATAAGAATTTCTCTTTGCAATTAATATATCATTACCTAAAGAGTTCACATTTTAAAATTCAAAATTCTTTTCAGAATTGTGAAGTTTGCTTTTGCTTCAAAAAAAAAAGGGTAATTTACAACGCCACCCCCTGGAGAATGCCAATATTAGAGGGACACCCCCTCTCTTTCACCAAATTGGACTTAGACCCCCTACCGTCAGTCAACGTTACATAATATACCAAGAATGCTGACATCAGCAGTTAATATTTTTTCTAAATTCCATTTTGCCCTTCAAAATAATGGAGTACCAAAATTGCCCTTAATGGTTCTATTCCCAAGTCAGCCTCAATGAGTTGAGAAGAAGAACGGGTAGGCTTGCAGATCGGCGGCTGCGAACACTCTTTCGACGACGGCGACGACGGCGACTACGACAGCGAACCCCCTCCAGCGACTACGGCGGTGAACCCCCTCCAGTGACTACGGCGGCTGCGAACACTCTTTCGACGACGGCATATGCAGGTTCGTGGGTCTATCTTCGGCGTCTCGTTGAGCACACAAAATCCCAATAGAGAACTAGAGATCAAAATGGGGAAAATAGAGAGAGAGAAAAAAACAAAAACAAAAACAAACAAACATATCTTCTCGCCTGCGACAGAAACTGGATGGGAAGCACTACTTGCCGGGGACAAAAGGAGAAGTATTTTCCGGCGACTGCCTTCTCTATCTCTGCTGGAACTCGTCTGAACCCTTGGTCGCAGGTAGGGAGAAGAGGAGAGAAGGAGAGAAAGAGAGAAGGAGAGAAGGAGAGATAAAAGGGTAAGGAGGGGTATTTTTGGGATAATGAAAAATGTCTAATTTATTAGTTTTTACTCATAAGGGCAAAAACGTCATTTCAAAGCATCATATAACGTTGATTGACGGTAGGGGGTCCGAGTCTAATTTGGTGAAAGAGAGGGGGTGTCCCTCTAATATTGGCATTCTCCAAGGGGTGGCGTTGTAAATTACCCGAAAAAAAATTAAAGGTAAGGGAGTTTTAGCAAATATAGGCTCAGTGTAAGGGAGTCATAGTAATTGTCCCTAACTCAAACCCAAAGGAAAATGATATACATATACAAGATAGCACACGCCTCCTCACCCACATTTTCCTCCTTGATACTCTCCCTCTTCTCTTGAACCATATTTTCTAATAAAAAAAAATCTCCTTGACCATGTAGGCCTTACATATAAAGTGTGAAATATAAATTTTTTTATTTTTTTTTTTTATTTTGATAGAAATGAAATATTGACTTGCCTTGAGACTCTGAGAGATGCCTTTTACAATAATAATAAAGAAAAATTACGCCCCCTCCCCTATGGTTTGTAGAAATTATATGTGGATCCAAGGGTTTGAAAGATTTACGCCCCCTCCCCTAGCATTGACGGTGTGAGTATGCTGTTAGTTTTATACAGAAAAAGACTGTATTATCCCTTTAGTAGGAAATAGTCTTAATATAAGATAACCATTATACCTTTTTATACTCTCTTATAGCCAAAACATTCAAATCACTTCCCGAACACACATAATCGTTGGAGAAGGTAGGTTTTAGAGCTCTGCAAATCTCCGGTGAGCATCGGAATCTCCAAAAAATTGAAACACTGAAACTACCATTAATCAGCTTGAAGGCGGGCATGAACCGTTTTACCTTCCTCTGTTTTCTTATGATCCTTTAGTAAATTTTGCTAATTCTGGACGATAAAGAGCCAATACGACAATATTAAGTTAAATGCATTAAAAGAGCAGGAAGATGACCCACCATTCATGGTCATTTTTCACCATCTGCAATGAGCAGATCACTGTTCTCTCCGCGAATTGGAATGGAGATGCCAAGCTTGTTATCTGAAAAAGTATTTCCGTTTTGTTGCTGCAAGAATTGAAAAGAAATTAAAATTAGACAAAAATCATCAATAATCTCCAGCTATAGACAAAAAAATATGAAAAACACTGACGTGGAAATACATTCAGATGTAATCAAAGCACTGAAACCGATATAGAGGATGAGTTAGGAAATTACGGAATGAGTCATCAATGTTATCGGTCATGTCAAGTAAAAAAATTGTCTCTTTCTCTAGTTTGCATCTCATTGAACAAAGCAAGATCAACGTCTTTCTATTGGAGGAGTAATCCACTCTATAAACTGGTGGTGTACAATGTTTTGTAATCCGTCGCAGTTTAATTCAAGTAATATCGGTGTAGTACCTAGACAGGTAGGATGACGGTTTTGCTAACCAATTAGCGGGCCGTGGGGGTTGTAAGAGGGGCAGGAGACTCCCCTACATAGTAGGGGGTGTAGCGCCCCCACTCGAATATTTTATTTGAGGGCAATTGTGTACTTTTCTGAATTATGGTTTTTTTCGCTATATATTTGTATCGAGGGTTTTTTTTTTCTATAATGAAAGCAATACTGAGAGGTGTGAAGACAAGCGCTATAATCCTATTCTCCATTGATAGTGAAGCAAGATCTCATCTCACCGGGGACATAGGCAATCTTGCCGAATCTCGTAAAATTCGTATGCATTATTTGTTTTGTTTTTTTCATTATCTTCTACATCGTTTTAGGGTTGTGTTTCTACATAAATTGCGTCCACGCTTGTGATTATTTGACCTTAGCTCCCTTTTAGGAGAGCATTTTAATGTTGGAGGAGTCATGTTCCACAACACAAATTTCCAATACAGATATCTCACCCTGATCTACCATTCACCCAAAATCAAATCCTGAGTGTTTCCAACACAATTCATAGTGCACCCCATGCTCAGTGCTCATTTGTCGGAATTCAGCTACAAATGTTCCTTCTCCTTTATTGCCAAAAACCATTTCCAGATACATCAATGTAAATGAAACCAAAATCTGCACATCGAAAAGCATTGTACTAGAAGAGCAATCACGACCAGAAAAATGCTCACGTTAAAAGAGAGACATGTAAGAGATCCTCAAATCCCTTACTAACTCCACAACTACAGAACCCTATAATTCCACCAGCAGAGATCTCTCGAGTGGCGTCGGAGAAGATAACAAACCCAAGAATATCCGGTTGAGAATGCCATAATCGTTAAATTTCGATCAGGGTGAGTAGAAAGACAAAAAAAATTCAAATCCTCAACACTCCACAGACCCAAACAAAATTTCCTTTTTCTCTTGAGGAATATGAAGATACAAAGAATATGAGGGAAAATCAACAAAATCAGAGGGAAATCGCAGCAAGCTTTGTTCTTCAATAGGGTTTATGTTTAGCGCTTGAGGGTTCCTTCGCACAAACTTCAAATGAGGTTCTCAATGGTGTTCTTCGCTATCTTCTGGTTAAAGTTGCGGAAGAGTTGTCGTTGAAGACGGATTGAAGACCTAGGTTGAGGAAGAAAGTGAAAGAGGGATTTCCTCTTTTCTTTGTTTTAAGTGAAGGGTGTTTTAGTATCTTCACTTTATTATAAGGGCATTTTCGATAGAAAATGGTGACATCATCACCTAACAGTTTCAAACTCACGGAGACTAACGGATTTGACTCAAGTGTAAGAATCTTTCAAATTATAGGGTAGGGAAAGTAAATCGTTCAAACTCTTGGATCCACATGTAATTTTGACAAACTACAGGGGGGAGGGGGTGTAATTTTCCCTCCTAATAATAATAAAGGACTATGAGAGATTTCCAATACATGTGAAATCGTGCCAAATAAAAAAAAAGATAAAAAGAAAAGTATACATACAAGATAACATATATGACTCAACCAACTCAAAATAATTTGTTTAGAAAAATGGAAAAAGAACCCTACCAGTCTATGTCAGACACAGTAGGTGCGAAATGACAACGTTGTCTCCACTCCTGTGTGTGCTGAAGATGGCCCGTCCATATTCTCATTGGTCTGCGTTTCTGTCATTTCTTACAGCAGACCAACAATGTTGTTTTGCCAAATAATAATAATAATAATAATAATAATTTTATTGGAATAAAAAAATAAGTCAAAATATCTTAAGAATAATAGTTCTCAAATCTCAATTGGCATCCAAAGGTTAGAGAAGACAAACACCATATAGGACTCCACCAAGTAAGTCCCCAGGAGGTCCACCAGACACGAGTGAGTGAGTGATGAGACCACCTGAACATTTGCATGGCTTGAATCATCACCACAATCATCATGACGAAGAGAGGGCAATTGCAGATACTTGAACATTCTGTTCTTCAATTATTCGCTCCACTGCCCCAATCTGATCTGCTCTTATTTCTTCTCCATCTTTAATATTCTCTCTTACTCCGCTAATGCCATCCATTCCTTCATTACCTCCCATAGGGAAGCCACCGTCACCATCACCACCTGGATTGCATCATTGGTCAGTGACAGATACAAGGAAAATGTGAGGAATTTTCATTCAACCAAGTGCATATCGGTCAATATCTATGAATTTCTCTAAATGGGATTCTCGATTCAAGTCTATGCAATAATATTTCCACACATGAGTCAACATCCTTCCAAAGTGTAAACCCCTTGACTTCTTCCTCTTCTGTTAAAAAAAGTGACATTTATTAGATGTATCACGCGTGATTGCATTTGGAATTGATGATTTTAATTTCAATAGGTTTTAACTTATGAGAGTTGAATACTGTATGAATCCATTAAATGGATGAATAGATCATGGATGTTTTATTGTTATTTCTCACTTGGGACATAGATCATGGATGATCATGGATGACCATGGATGTAGAGGCATAATTTGGTTTTATATCATGCAATGAGTAAAACTATATTACAAGTTATTGATTTCACCACGTGTATCAGTCTTTAGCTCAAACAGGTAGAGCACTTAGGAATGCCCCAAGAGATGATGGTTCGAGTGGATTAAGATTCGTTGAATTTTCTAATGTTTAATATTCTAAACCATTAAGGTCAAGGCATTTGGATCACTCCCCTAATCAACTCATGTTAAAAAAAAAAAATTAAAAAAATAGGGTCTAACTTTTTCCCATAAAAACCCCCCATTGATGCTTATTATATATAATTCTTGGGAAAAGTGTCTCTGAGCATACAATGCAGGCTACGCCTAGACACCTTTGATTATTTTATTATTTTTTTTGAAATAAAATGACTAAAAATTTGAATTTGTCTAGGTGTAGCCTACATTGAAGACTTAGAGAACCCTTACCTTGTAATCTTTTATTGGTCCAAGATAATAGACAAGGCATTATAAGATCCATCTAGTTGGTATTTTGTTTAGTTCCGCTTGTTTACACATCAATGAATGGGAAAGTGGGAAAAAAAAAAAAAAACCATTCGACAAGCTATCTAAGTGATAAGTGGTGGAATAAATATAATAGAAAAAAAAAAAAAAGCACACTAAAGTGATTTCCTCAAAAAAAAAAAAAAAAAAAAAATTCCATTGGGATGCTCGAAAGTCCGATACATCTTTCTAAAGTTGTCCCATAAATTATTCAGTTACAAAATAATTATTGAGTGCAAAGCTTCTAGTCTAATTGTACTCTCTACTTTTCTACCTTTATCAAGATTGCTTATTTAGTCGATGATCAAGATTTCTCTCCACTTCTTTCTCACATTATGAGATGTTTTTTTATTCACATTTAGGTGTGGTTTGGACATCTTGGTCAAACTTGTGAAAATAATATCAATTGATAGATATTTTGATGAAATTGGGGTTAGTTTGTCAAATTTGTCTTATATTATTAAAAAAAAATATGATACTACGATCGTTCATGGCATACTAGTAATATTTCTATATTGACTGTGGATAATTTTATCAAATCCATAATATTTGATATTCTTGGTCAAATAGGTTTTTTTTGGTCAACCTTTTGATATGATGATCAATTTTGGTTAAATTGGATAAAATTTAAGCATATTTGGGTGCAATTTGGACATCTTAGTCAAACTTGTGGAAATTATGTCAAAGGATAGATATTTTAATGAAATTAGAAATATCTCGTCGAATTCTGCACCCTCCCTGCCCCCCCCCCCCCAAACATACTCACAAGCCCCAACATGTGATTAAGGGAACTAATCCAAATGCGACTTAAATAGATTTTATAATGCCTCCTTTATGATCCCATAAAATAAACTAAGTAATCAATACCAATAGAATGTCGACTAGGGGAGTTAAAACCAATTATCTTGGTTAACCTTTTAAACAGTTAAAAACTAATGGTTTTCTTTAGTGCAAACAAATTGACTTGGTACATTGAATTTTTTCGTTTACCACTTGTCACAAGTGTGGACATGTCGACTAGGGAAACTGATCTAAATGACAACCTAAATGGATCTTAAGTTGCATCTTCTATAATTCCTTTAAAATAAAATAAGTAATAAACACCAATAGATTTTTTTAGGAAATAACTGTGATATCCATCTCTTATTTTTAGCAAGAGCCATTGGGTCAACAACGTTTATTGATCAAATGGCCCAACCGAAGTGGACCATACAATGGACCATATATATATGAAGACTGAAGGATATTTTAGTGCAACGTTTGTTTTTTACACCATCGCTCACACGTCAACTAGAGGAACTCTTGTAAATGCCAACCCCAATTGATCTTACGTTGCTTCCTTTATGATCTTATTAAAATAAAATAAGTAATAAATGACAATAGATTTTTTCCCCTTGGCACATGACTATTGTGTCGACAACGTTTATTAAGCAATCTATATCCCATGAACCTGAGTAGATACAAAAATTAGACATAAGAACATTCAATGAGTCTTGATGGATTCGAACCATCATCTTTGGGGTATCCCCAAGTGCTTTACCAGTTTGAGTTAAAGATTCTCCTAGAATAAACAAATACGAATAATTATTACAGAATAAGAATCATCTAGGCATTCTTTCGGCTCCAAGGAAGTACAAAACATGGCTCCATATTTCTCTTTATATATATGCCCAAAACTCCAACAATATAACTTATAAATGAAAGCATATCATGTACTTAAATGAAAATCTTATAAAAATTAACTCCCGGAGGTCACTTCCATCATAAGAGTGCCCAAAATCTCCCATGTCCAGTATGTAGTGCCAAAGCATCTACACTACCACTGACTAAATATTGAGCAATAAAACAACATGACCAAAGTTATACATAATCATCCACAAATCATCTATATTCCGAGTGACATCACAGTCATGTACTTCAGTCAAGTGATTTGCCACATCAGGACTCGCAATTTGGTAGCTCCGTTTGGTATCGTTCTAAAAAAACGTTTCTGAAGTTTTTTTGTTCTATTGGAACAAAAATACAGAATCTTCTGTTTGGTGCACTTATAGGTCCGTTCATTTTTTTTTGGAACAAAAAGTGAAAAAAATAACTGAAAAAACGAGATTGGACTTGGAGTTCCGTCTTCCCAGTTTCGTTCCATTTTACAAAAAAAAAAAATTCCCAATAAAAATCTGAAATTTTGAAACACCATTTTTTCGTTTAAAAACTGCATTTTGACACAGAAACTGAAATTTTCGTTTTTAACACGAAACGGCGTTTTTGACACGAAACGGCGTTTCTGAAACAGAAACGATACCAAACGGAGCAAATTAACATCATCTTCGAGTTTCGATGCAACAAAAAGCACATTATTTTTTGGAGGGACTTCCTTGAAGGGATTGATGGCAACAAACGCTGGTTCTGCTTTAGGTCTCTAGATAGACCTGCCAATAACATAATTCTCTCTCTCCCCCACCCTCCCCTCCCCTCCCCTCCCCTCCCCTCCCCTTTTCTGTGTGGGGTGTGTTCCATTTCTAGTGTTAATACTTCAAGGACTTAGAAAGGATGAAATCTTAAAGAAGCAAATTCTTGAAGAAATCTAACACTTATATATATATATATATATATCATGTCTTAAGAGAATCTATATTGAAAGTTGTACAATACTGATGGTTCATTAAATAACTAAGTTACATTAGATCATCAAAGACATCAAGTATATCAAGGTTTGTTGGTAAGACCAATCCAACAAGAAAGAGAACCAAAATTCAAATCAACTGAACCCCGAACCAGTTTTGCAATTCATAAGGCCTTCTAGGACCAACCAGGGCTTTATAACTGCCATTGAGGAGAAGAGGCTCATGTTGAGCACCCCAAGTAAAACAAAAACAGGCTGCACTGCAAAACAGAGGTAGCTACTGCTGTCAGAAATATATTTTAATAGACACACTACAACAAATTGTAAGAAATATCTACATGTACAAAACTCGCTTGCTTCAACGTCATGAAGTTGCACTTAAACTCGTGCCACAGAGCACAATAAAGCTTTTGATGATCCAAGTGGTGAACTAATAAATTGTGGAGATATCCCTACTTTCGTATGTTACCACTAAATGTAGCATTGCCAGACAGAGAAATGCTTGAAAATGTTAGGATGTTGTTCCTGAATCAATTGATAACATTCAATGTGAAACAAACCAATAACTCAGTTTAACATTTCCTAAGGTGGTTAAAACAACTTAAAGAAGCAAAAGGACTTGCCCTGCAAAGCTCACTGCAACCTTAGATGCAAAGTGCTGAACTCTATTCCTGAAACAATTGAATGATATAACCCGACACTAAACAATAACACAACAGTTTAGGGAAGTAAAGTCTTCTTGCATTAGAAGCTGCAAAGTAACTGATGTAAAGTAGAAAGAGGGAATCTCATACTCTGTAAATGGAAAGTGTTAGGGTGAAAGGAAATGGAAGCACATTAAGAGGAGAATCAACGTATTTTAGCTCTCTCGATTTAACAGCTACATCTTACATAAGAGAGTAGGAACTTCATGTTTAACCACATTAAGCTCATTCTTACATGGATGGTTTGGATCTTACTGCCCTAAA
Organism: Macadamia integrifolia; assembly: GCF_013358625.1. NCBI lineage: Eukaryota > Viridiplantae > Streptophyta > Magnoliopsida > Proteales > Proteaceae > Macadamia > Macadamia integrifolia. The sequence continues at coordinate 15,205,564 of NC_056561.1, read as the reverse complement.
TTCTATATTAGATTTTGATTAAATCGCTTTTTAATAAAAAAATAAAAATTGATGATATCATAAAACACTGGCGTCGTTAAAGATGAATTATAAGTTATGCGAGAATAAACCAATAAATGAGTTGGTTCATGTGTCACCTCGAAGGATTCGTGTAAGAAACAAGTCTTTAGTGATCAACAAGGCTTTCCATGGTAGAGAAAAGGAAGTTGAACTACAGGCTCAAGATCTGGTTCATGAGGTGGGTAAAATAAGTATCAGAATATGGGAAGCCAAATAGAAGGCTAGTAACCACAAGTCCACCACCATTAAAAGCAAAAAAGAACTCAAAGATAGAAGAAAGGGAGACGAACACGTTATGAGAATAGTAAAAGAAAAGCAGACCTACTCACAATGCTTATTGACAAGAAAAAAAAAAATCATTTTTGCTATCTATTCAACAGATAGTAGCAAGAAACGCATAAAAGAGGAGGTGTTACAAGAATCTAAGGTCAAAGCATGGATACATCTTCAATTTAACATGATCCAAAAGCTATCGTGCTTACATTCTATTCAGTGTCAACATATCACAGTCACTGATGCACAGGGGTAACTAGGAGTACCTACATATCACTGTTGTACATAATCTACGAAGAGTAGCTATAGAGATATCTAACAAAATAAATGAAACAATATATAGTAAGAATCCAAAGTAATAAAACAAACACCAATCTAGAGTAAGAACTGTTCCTTGTATCAGGCAATACAAGATGATGATTAGAAGCTACGAAATCCAGAACAAATCAAAAGGATTCAATCACTTAACCATAATCATTTTCTTTTAAACCTTCAATATCAAGTCTAAAACAGATTGTACAAGAGTGGGTTTAGACACAAGTACACTCACATTTTGAAATGCTTACTGGAATTCCAAGTGAATGAGCGTATGAAATTCTTGGACTGGGAACAAGCATGTGGTGTGCATTTTTTTTATTAGGATTCTTGTTTCTGATCTGAAGACCTTGACAAGAACATTTTATTATTTATAAAGTATATATAGGAACTCACTTTCTCGTTGAGACATATCTTAATGCAGGTGGGCTTGCACTTATTGACACGGAAGGTACTATGACAAGGACTTGTCAACCAAATTGGAAAGATTTGGGCATGCAGCGATCAATTTATGACATCTAACCATGATGAGTTTTCTACATCAAATGTGAATGCAGCTGGAGCAGGGCAAATGTTAACAAAAAAATTTTAAACCATAATGAATGAGTCTATCTGAGGATTTATATAACCTGCGAATTTGAGCAGGGCTGATATTAACAGAAAAAGTTAAAACCAGAAAGAATGAGTCTATCTGAGGATGTATATAACCTGTGAGTTTGAGACAATTATGTAGCTCTGAATTAATTTTTATTCAGATTTGAGGATGTATATAACTTGTGAGTTTGAGACAACTGTGTAGCTTTGTATTTTTATTCAAATTCCTTTTTGAAATGCATGGATGTAGATTACTACAAAAATAGGTATCATTGGTTGGGAAGACCTAGACATGGTGTACCTAGGTCATGGGATACAGTCTTATTACAGGCGTTGAGAGAGAGAGAGAGAGAGAGAGAGAGAGAGAGAGAGAGAGAGAGAGAGAGAGAGAGAGAGAGAGAGATTTTGATTTCTTACCTCAGTTGCAAAGTGTCTAAGACTTGACCGTCGCATGGTGCCATGCCTCTGCTTCAGTTGCAGAGTCTAACAACTCCTACCATTGTACTGTGCGGAGGGAAAGAGGGATGAGGTAATGAGAGACTAGAGGAGAGTGAAGGAGGGAGTTCGCAGGACTGAGGGACCTAGGGAGATGGAGAGGGAAAGGGTTTTGGGGATAATTTAGAAAGCCATTTTTTGAGGGACCTTGAGCTCCGCCGGCGACAAAATAAAGAGGTTTCATGGTGGGAGACGAGAGGGATGATTGGGGAAGATGGGTTGTCTCAATTACGTTTTAACCCTTTGTAAAAAACACTAGTTGAAGATGTTTGTTTTATTCGATTTTCTAGCGGTGAATGTGATTTCACTCAATTACCCTTATAAGAAGTATTTACAGAATATCCCTAAATGTATTTCTAAGAGGTTAAGGTGGCATTTGATAACTCTTTACGAGAACGTTTTTGATGTTCTTCTATTTGTGAGAACACAAATAAAACAGAACTGCATTTGACAAGTCCAGTTCATTTTTGTATTCTCATGAAATGAACTGGTGAAAAATAATACGTTTTAGAATCGATTGCAAGAACACCTAAGGGCATGTTTGATTGCTTGATTTTATAGAGACATTATATTTTAAGAATGTAACTCCATAGAATATGGTTCCCTGAAATTGTATTCTTGAAAAAATAACTGTTTGGTTGCTACTGATTTTGTATGGTGATTCTCTCAGAATAACTGTTTGGTTACACAGAAAAGGTGAGGAAAAAGAAGAGCACCAGAAACACTAACAGAGAGAGAGAGAGAGCACCAAAAACCCTAACGGAGAGGGCCAAAAAAAGAAGAGAACGTCACATAGAGAAGGTGAGGAAGAAGAAGATTTGAGATAGAGTGCAGGGAGTAACCTTTGGATGTAGTTAGTTTAGTTGAAGGTTTGATCTTTAGTTTAATTGGAAAACTTAAAAACAAATTAATCGGTAAGGCCATAATTAAGGTTTTTCGATTTTTTTTTTTTACCCAAATTTGCATATAGTAGATGCTGATTCAGAGAACGAGAGGAAGAAGAAGAGTAGAGAGAGAGAGAGAGAGAGAGAGAGAGAGAGAGAGAGAGAGAGAGAGAGAGAGAGAGAGAGTATGTTCGAATGCCCTTAACCTCAGCAACAGCTGCTCGACGAAGACATACTGCCACAGATGCTGCTCGACGGACAAGTCCCTCCAACGTTCTGATGTAACGAAGAAGAGAGTTAAGCCATGGTTAAGGTTTTTCGCCCCTTTTTATACATGAGCAAACCTAGAATAGCTAGAATCTTTCTAAAATCTAATTCTTGGGTTACCAAACACCATATATTGACAAGAATCACGATTCTACAAAGAGGAGATTTCAGCTAAGAATCACTCTATGTGTAGAAAAGTGCAAACCTAAAATCGCAAGATTCTAAAATCTAATTTTTGAATACTATACACCATATATTGACAAGAATCACGATTCTACAAAATTACATTCTCTTGAGTCGAGCAATCAAACACGCCCTAAACCACCCCAAGGCCCAAGCCCATCTCTTCTTCGTAAATCATAACCGGACCAAATCCGTGACGAGGTCGTTCGCCTTCCCTCGCAAGAAACCCTAACCTGTCTCCATTCTGTCTGGTTCGAGCATAGATCCCTCTCTCTCTCTCTCTCTCTCTCTCTCTCTCTCTGTTTCTTCTACTGTCACTCATTTTGCTAACAAATTTACCCGCAATTCGAAGGATCGTTGCTCGGTTGAAAAAGGGGTAGCATATCAAAATCTCCACATCTCTCACTCTCCCTGGAACGACATTGCTGTTGGTGGTTTTTTGAAGCTCGATTGGAGAGTTATTCTTTTCTGTGGGTAAGATCTCTCTCCCTCTCACCCTCTCTCAAGTGACTAAAATACGAACTTGGGCTCTCTTGCAAGTCCTAATCATTAATAGATGTCAAACCCTTTGCTGTTTCTTATTTCTGAGTACTGACCTGCAACTTTGTAAAGAAAAATACTCAATTTTGTTCGAGGAGCTGCTTCTGTTTTTTTTTTTTTTAGTAGGGTTTAAGGGTTGCTTACAAATAGCAGATTGAACATCGATGTCATTGTAGGAGATAGGAAACCAAAAATATGGTCTTTCTCATATACACAGATCCCTATGGAATGCAAGAGGCATACCCAACATTGCTCCCTGAAAATCATTCTTTAATTTAGTTTGAAAGGTCCTGTTTTGTTTTCTTTAGAGTTTAGAGAGGAGTGCATAGGTTCAGCAGTTGGCTTTGTTTAGCTACATGAAGATATTTCTTCCTTGAGTGGAGTACTGCTGCTAGAAAACAAAAGAAGCAGTTTGCAAATTGAGGGAAGCAAGAAATCTTGGAATGATTAGATTATCTGTGGCTGTTTCTAGTGCAGTTCCAACTAGCTTCTACCTTTCTCCTCAGTTAAACAGCAGAATCTGTTATGGTGTTGATGGAGAAAATGGTGGGTTCTACTCTCACTTATCGTAATGCCACCGAAGTCTGATGTTCTTTGTATCATGGAAGATCTTACCAAGTCACATAATGGAGATCTTCTTCTTCTTCTAATCATTCTTTCTTTTGGGTCCTTAATACCGTAATCTGAGTGAAAGAAGAATCAATTGGCTATGTAAACAGTGTTTTGAGACAATTGCATTGAGAATAGCTCAAACTAATATCAACAATAACAACAACAACTCAGCCTTTTCCCAATTGAATGGGGTCGGCTACATGGATCTGTCTAAAAGGATAAAAGAAAGAAGAGGTGATGCAGATTAATTACCAAAATAGGCTTGTTTTATTAGGAATAAGCCTAGGGTTGGGTTCCATACATGTTAGGCCTTTGATCCCATGTGTTTTGAGTGTAATAGACCACTTTTATGGGTCTAAAAAGGGGGCTCTAAGATTGAGTACGGGATTACTAGTTAGTTTCCATTTTCATTAGTTTCCTTTCTAGTTGGGCTTGATTTGAGTTATATTTGTGATGGAGAACCTTCGGGAAGGGAAGGGAAGGGAAATCAGAGTAGAGAGGGGGAAAAGGACGATCACACTCACACGTTCATTCAATAATCAAATTGCTCTCTAAATCTTCCAATCGATTACAACCAATATATAGGAAAATAAGAACATGAAATTAGAAACTTAACTGGAATGGAAACTAGCCTAAACTAGGAAACAACTATAAAAGGAAACCAAAGCAAGGAAATAAATCCTACTCCTACGTTCAAGTCTGGAAATTAAAAGCATGAAATAAAATACTAAGTAAACTACTAATTTTATTTCCAACCCTTGTTGGACCAAAACCCTGGGCTGGACCGGTTCTTCTTGGCTCTTGGCTTCCAAAGCCGGTCATGTTGGTCCAACCAAGAAAGGGCAGCCATATCTGCATCAACTCTCCTCCTCTGAAAAGAACTCGACTCCGTCGAGTTAGGGAAAGGACCGAGGAGACCGTCTGAAGGAATACGCTGAATGAGGAACGATTCGACCATCTTCTTGAGCTTAATTTCAGGGAGATATTTGGGAGGATGAAACTTTATAGTCTTGTTGGCATGCTTGAAGGCATAGGTATTGGCATAGCCACAATGCTGTACTTTCTTATCAAACAACCAAGGTTGACCAAGAAGGATATGGCACACCTTCAGAGGGAGGACATCACATTGGACTGTATCCTTAAATCCACCAATAGAATATGTGACCAAGCACTTATCTGTGATTTTGAGATTAGTGTTGTTCACCCAAGCAACCTTGTAAGGATTAGGATGTGGTTCTGTATTCAATCCCAGCTTACGAACAGCGTCTTCAGAGACAACATTAGTGCAACTGCCTCCATCAATGACTAAGGTTAGCAACTGATCATTGCACTTCACACGAAGTCTGAAAAATACTACTGCGGCGCCAATCTTCATTTTCAGTGGCCTTTTGAGTGGTCAACACATGACGAATGACATAAAAAGGATGTTGGTCATCGTCACTGAGAGTGTCATTGACTTCACCTGTTGCACGCTCTTCTCTTAAATCGACTGTGTCAGAACCAAGTTGCTCTTCGGGAATATATGGTATAGGAGAATCCTTATCAATAAAAGCAACCAAACGGCTGGGACATTGAGCACTGATATGTCCAAATCCATGGCATGAGTAGCACCGAACTGTGAATTTTGAAGAATCAGAAGGTTTATCTGAACCACGCCAAGGGGGTGAATATGGGCGAGTAGGCCGTGAAGATGACATTTCAGAAACATGTCGAGGTGGAAAATACGGCCGACTAGGTCGTGAAGAAGCCATAGATGTAGCACTTGCTTGTGGCTTGCTAGATGACCTCTCTTGGGTAGGAGACTGTTGCCAAACGGAACTAGTACCTCGAGAAAAAGTATCTGCAAAATTTCTCCGGTTGTATGGGCGTTTCAGACTTTCCTCAACCTGATATGCCACTTGTACGGCGTCTTCCATTGTAGGTAGTCGACTAGATGCAAGGGCAGCACTAAGTTGAGGGTGCAAACCATTGCGAAATTGGGCCACTAAGACTTCTTCATCCCACTCAAAGTCAGAACGAGTGGCTAAATAATAAAATCTAGCAACATACTCCTCAACGGTCAAATTCTCTTGTTTCAACTGTGCAAACCTGAGATGCATGCGTTGCTTGTAATCAGAAGGCAAGAATCGCCGATTCATGACTTCATACATTTCAGCCCAAGTAGTGACCAACCCAATGCCTCGGATTCGGTTCTGTTGTTGTTGCTTGATCCACCAGACTCGAGCCGTGCCTTTCAGTTTGGCCTCTGCAAATAGGATCTTTCGAGCCTCAGTCAACCCGTACCATCTGAAGAATGTATCTAAACTGTGAATCCAGTCAAGGTACAATTCTGGATTATTGTCTCCATAAAAATCAAGGACATCCAGTTTTGCTGCTCTTTCTGCTCCATCATCATGTCTCCCAGTCCCATATGGTGGTGGAGGTGGTGGTGGTGGTGTGTTACTGGCAGATCCTGTGGAGTGGTGTTGGAAGAATCCCCAGACTGAATGGGACTCTTTCCTTTATCTGCTGTCACCAAACGATCAATAGAAACTTGCATAGATTCCACCATTGTCTTTAGGGACGTGACCATGTTAGTGAGGGCATCATATTTTGTATCAGTTTCTCCTTTGTAGGAATTCAGCTGTTGAACAACTTCACTATTGGCTACCATGGTGATGAGTAACAAAATAGCACTCAAAGAATAATGGTAGAATAGTAAATAACTGGATGCTTAAAGGGCAGGGGCAGAATGGTATTTTTTTTTTTTTGAAGTTCAAACTAAACCACAAAAAGGTATATCAATCACGTGTGGGATAGGGGTTTGATTTGGAAATAAAAATATATGGGACAAAAGGGGAATAAAGGAGAAAGGGAGGGGTATTTTAGGAAACGAAAGATAAATAAAAGAAAAAGGAACAAAAGGGGAATCATGGGGGTGGGTTTTACCGACCAAGGAGGTGTCTCCTTCTAGGAGATGGAACCAGCAGTGGGAGTTCGGAGAAGGAGGAGGGAGACGGCGCGACTCCGATGAAGGGATGGGTGACTCGCGACGGCTTCAACTCAGGTATGTCGCTGCCTCTCTCTTCTCATCTCGTCTTCTTTTCTTCTTCTTTCTTCTCGATTCTTTTTCTTTTTTTTCTTTGCCGTCGGAGACAGAGAGGAGGCGGCGGCGGCGGTTGCTGTTGGAAGGGACAGAGAAGGCGGAGGGTAGGTGGTGCTGCCGGAAGGAACAGAGAAGGCCGAGGGCAGGGAGGGTTTGGGGTTTTTTTTTTTTTTTTTTTTTTTTTTTTTTTCTACTTCAGTTTCTTCTGCTGCTACTTCTTGCCGCTCTTCTCGCCTTTTTTTTTCACAATCTGGAACCCTAGAAGGGTTTTGATTGAAGGGGAAAGAAAAAACAGAGGGCCGAGGGGTTACCCTTTGGTTTTCAATAGGATTGAAGGGATGGGGTGGGTGAGCGATGGCTTCTTTTTTTTTTCACTGTGTTCTCAGTATCGGTGGAATCCGACACAGAGAATGGAAAGGGAAGAAGAAAGATGGGGAAGGAATAGGATCCTTCGGCTCTGATACCAAGTTGATAGAGAACCTTAGGGTAGGGAAGGGAAGGGAAATCAGAGTAGAGAGGGGGAAAAGGAGGATCACACTAACACGTTCATTCAATAATCAAATTGCTCTCTAAATCTTCAGTCGATTACAACCAATATATAGAAAAATAGGAACATGAAATTAGAAACTTAACTGGAATGGAAACTAGCCTAAACTAGGAAACAACTATAAAAGGAAACCAAAGCAAGGAAATAAATCCTACTCCTACGTTCAAGTTTGGAAACTAAAAGCATGAAATAAAATACTAGGTAAACTACTAATTTTATTTCCAACCCTTGTTGGACCAAAACCCTGGGCTGGACCGGTTCTTCTTGGCTCTTGGCTTCCAAAGCCGGTCATGCTGGTCCAACCAAGAAAGGGCAGCCATATCTGCATCAAATCAAGCCTCAACAGTTCTGAAATTCCAGATTTAATGTCGCCCAAGCCTGCTGGATCAATCCCAACCAGTACAGTTCAAAGATTCAAGCATATACTTGGAATATAAAGTCTGAATCTTGGAACCAGCGATAGTTGTAGGTATGGTCTGCAACTGACTTCAACTCTTGTGATTACTGGGTTCTTTGGAGAGCAATGGACAAGGGTATGGATCGCAGGCAGGAGCTTCTCCTTCGGCCAGAACTGGAATGCAAATAGAACTCTATCAGAGGAGTTCCGGCAAACCCTCTTTTGTTTTCTGAAATCACCCCGGCAGAGAAGAGGAACAAAGCCCAGTGATGAGGTCGTGAACAGAGAATAAAGGGTAGGAAAGAGAAAACCACCAAGAAGAAGGAGAAGATAAGAAGGGAAAAAGAAAACAAGAGGACAGAAAAATCAGAAACGAGAGAGATGGGGATCACGGCAGTCCATATTCAGCCAAGCAAAACATTCAATTTTTTTCAAAAACTTCAATTCTTCAAAACTAAAACTCAAACTTCTCCATTGTTTACATATGCAATATAAAGGAAAAAAAAATCAAACAATTAATGGAAACTACTTGAAAGGAAACTATTCTAAAATTAGAAGCTAGCTAATTTAAAAAGAAATTAATTCTAAAACAATAGAAAATCAAATCAAAAGATATTTCTTTCCTAAGTCCATCGTGCAACTGCATCATTAAGTATTAGTTATTGAGTGTTCGATGGCCAATTTATTAGGTTCAATAATCATTATCCACCATAATCGTATAAACTACTTATATTTCTTATCTAATGATGTTTATTAGATTTAACTTTTATTTTACATTTTCAATTCCAAGGGATTTAGATGCAATGTCAAATGAATTTTTAGTTATTTCATATTTTGTAGGGTAAAGGTTAGGGTCAAGGTATGCCCGACCCTTAATGGCAAATTAGGGTCAGGGTATACCCAGCCCTAAATAGCAAACCAGGGTCAAGGCCAATCAGGGACATCCCAGCCCAGCCCTGTCCAATCAGGGCCAATCTAAGCGGGCCTGGGCTGAGCTGAGCCCTGCAACGTGGGGCCTGGGTTGAAGTTTTTAGGACCTAAGTCTGGGTTCAGGGCGGGCTTCGGTCCAGCTAATGGAACTCAAGGTTGGGCTAAGGTTTTAAGAAGCCCAACCCTGTTGCATCCGTACATGAGAGGTTTTTTCCTATACTGATTTACTTTTTTATAAATGCAAGGAAGGGGAACAATTCCCAGAAGATTTGAAAAAAAAAAAAAATTTAAGCGTTATGCTTAATGCAGGAGTAGATTACAAGAACTACCCCAGCAGTTTATAACCCCAAATAATACAAATAGGACCACGAAACAAAGAAATAAGACCATCAAATAAACCCCTAAGGATACAATACCGATGTAGGAGCAAAACCAGCCCAAAACCCAACCCGATAGGAGAGAGAAAGACCTGCTATAGAGCTGGAGAGAGAGAGGTGCGGCCAAGTCTGTAGGAGTCCGATTGAGCTGCACTCTTGGGCGTATATAGTCCCTAGGGAGGGTACAAAAACCCCCAAAGTTGAGAGGATTCTGATGGCTGGTTATGAAGTTACAAACTTTCTTGATTTTCTGACCTAGGAGAGATAATCACAAGCTTCAGGAGAGAATCAATTCTGGTTTGTAACTTGGACAGATCTGAACTTTTGAATACTCACAACAATCATATACTTCAACAGCAGTAACCTTAGGATAAAATAAAAAGCTTTAAACAAAAAGAAACAAAGGGAAAAGTGGGGAAGGAGTGGCTGTCTCGTCCCGGGCTTCTCACCCACAACTATCCCGGTTGTTTTAAGCAATTGACTGCAATTATTCTTTATTCAAATCTAAAATTATGAGTACATAGGTTCCTCTATTTATGGAGGGCAAAATAGCAATCAAACTATTACTAGGAGTTAGTTTCCCAATAGGACTAGACACTCCTACTTCAACTAGGAGCTGGTTTCCCAATAGGACTAGACACTCCTACTACAGTTAGGAATTCAAAATTAGACTAGGAATAATAAACCTATTTGAAAAACAAATAAAGTCCTAAGACAATTTGGACTTGACATACCACTTACTTAACTCGATGGGCCCAATGGCCCACTAATTAATTAAAAAAAACTATTAATTATTCCCCTAGCCGATGGGCCCAATTGGCCCTTATTTGTACTTAGCCACTCAGATGGACTAAGTAGAGGTTCGGCTGGCTTCTTGGCTGGACCCTAGCCACTCAGGTGGACTAAGGCTGGACCCTTCTTCCTCTCATATTTCCTTCCATAATGTGCATCTACATCAATGCTTGCCTGAGAGAATCAGTTTGCTAAGAGAGTTAGTTGCTCTTGACACGATCCCACAACTTCGACTTCTTCCACTAGGTTGGGTTCGAACCCACGACTTCTGGTGTGATGGACCAAGACTCTAACCAACTAAGCACTCAGTCATCTCTCTAAAAGACAATCTCTAATTTATTTTTATTCTTCCGAATAGAACAAGGCATATGAGTAGGTACCATCATTGTCCGTAGAAACATCCCCAGTGTGAATCTATGTTTTCATCTATCTATATAGAATAAATAGATATAGGATCCAACATGCCTATCTGTGAAATAAAATATACATTTCCCCTCTACTCTATGTCCGAATAAAAACGTAAGTCCTATAGGATCGGTGATTCCTGGTCAAATCCCTCTGCATTTATTAAAAAAAAAAATTGTTGAGGGATCAAATGGTATAGTTCAATTTTTGGTAGCTTTATGGTGAGAGGCCATGGATGAGAGAGCCCACCATTATCCCTTCCTCTTCTTCTCATCGACTCCCTGTCTTCCCCCTTTTGTCTGAGATCTGATTTATGCTTTCTAAGACTACCAAGGCATCTATAGAAGCTGTTGATCATCATTAACATTCCAAAAGTGTTAACAAGTTGTTGTTGCCATTGTTGCTGATCAAGGAAGGCTTCCCAGCACCTGCAGTTCTATTTTCTTCAAGGATTTGCTGCAAATTGATCCCCTTTATCAGCACATCAACCCACCAGTTGTTGCTAGTATTTAGAGGACTGTATCCACACTCAAGATCAACCCTTCGATATTGATTTAGTGGTGATCTATTGGTTGGGTTTGTCAGTTTCACATTGCTTACTACCTTCTAGTTTGGGCTCATATTTTTTGGGTTTCATCCCCCTCTAATAGACCCCTCGCTGATTAAAAGACAAGGCCCATCTAATACAAGTAGCTACTGTTTCTAAAGTTGGTTATTTTCTGGTTGTAATTGAGATCCTATTCTGGGGTGTGATTTGACCTTACATTATTTGGTATCAGAGTCATGGCTGACTTGCTCTTGTAAAAGTTGTTCAACAGTTGACTGAGAAATTGTTTACCATAGAGCAACGTCTCGATGCTTACATGGGGGGACAACAGCAAATTACTGTCAACCGTGTTCCTCGACTTCCCCATCAACAAGGACAAAGAACCATATGTACACCAGCCACCTATGATGCTGATACTAATCATGTGATGCAAACCCACGCCAAAATGATGACAAACATAAGGTGAGGCTTGGATTGAAGGAGCATAACCGGAAGCACGACCCAATTGTTTTCTATAATTAGCTATGTGCTCTTGAAGACTACTTTGATTGGTTCACACTAACTGAGGAGGGAAGATGAAGCTGGCCCATACAAGTTGATAGGGGCAGCAGCAGAGTGGTGGCATACTGATAAAGACAAGCTATATCGTCGTCAACAAGAGCCTACCACTTGGGAGGTGGAGATGAAAGAAAAGTACTTACCCTCAACTTTCTGATGAAGGTTACATGATCAACTCAACACCCTTCGTCAACGGTCCATGCCCGTGGAGGAATATATGGACAAGTTCGACAATCTTCTTTCTCAAATCGGCGGCGTAGATGAAGAAGACAACCAGCTCCATCTTGCTTCAAATTGGGTTTACAAGCTGACATTCATGACTAGATAGGCGTGATTCATATTCCCAATTTAAATGATTGGTTTGAGAAAGGAATGGAAGCGGAAGATTTACTTAAAGTAGCCCCTCAGTGTTTTAATCCTCAATCTGGGATGCTAAAAAGGATTTTATAGAAAGCAAGCCAAATGGCTTTCCTACCCGAGCTCCACGAGTTACAACGGATAAGGGTAAGACTCTCATGGTTAATGGAGGTGACGCGAAGTCTTACATTGCCACAAGTATGGTCACTTCGGCAAACTTTGCCCTCAACAATCAAAGAACCATATTCTAGCAACTATAGAAGCCAATCTGGAGATGACATATGTTGAGCCCCTTCCCTTTGGCGACAATGTTAAAGAGCAGCCGACCAATAACATTGAAGAGAACGAAGACAACACCGTCAGCATTCATGTTTTATGAATGGCTCCTTCAACAGATGTTACAGTGGACAGCAGAAATGTGCTTGAACTAGAGAATAAGCAAGGTGATGATATTGTTACAGAAGATCACTTGGGCGCAATCTTAACTGTTGACAATGATTGTGTGTCTACTGTCTAAGCACACTCAACTGGTTCCTCAACTCATTAAAACTCAAGGTCGAGTTTTTTCAAGTGGGGGAGAGTTGATGCAGTGTAGGGCTAGTCCAAACAGGCCCTTGTTTAATTCACATGGGCCAAGATATATTCAGCTTAAACCAGGGCCTATTCTGGCCATTGGTTTAAGCTATGATCAGGCCCATATTTGGACCCATGTGCTGGTCAGATATAAGCCCCTGGTCAAGCTCATATTCCTGACCACGAAAGCCATCGACAGCTTGTTATAGAATAGATTTCTTCAGATTTTTGTGGGCCCCAAATCTGGCCATAGTGTGGTTATTTTGTTGGGGAATTGGTTACTTGCAATAGTGAGCTTCTAGAAGAGTAGTGGAGTCCATGGACAGCTGGCACATGCGGAAGAAGCTTATTTGATTACTTGCTGTATTAGTTACTTCCTATTTTCATGCCATAGCAAGTTAGTTAGGAATAGTTTTTAATTTCAAATTTAGAAAGTAGGATTGTCTTCTTTTTTTTCCTTTTTCCTTATGGGAGGTGTAAGGATTGTCTTTTTTATTTCGAATCTTTGATTGTATTTATAACCTTCTAGGTCACCAACACATGGGAGGTTTTCACTCATATTGATTTACTTTTCTTATAAATACAAGGAAGGGGGACTATCCCCAGACAATTTGAAGAAAAGAAATTAAGCTTTATGCTTGGCTGAGTGCCGACCCCATTTAGTTGTGATAAGGCTAAGTTGTGTTGTTGTTGTTTGGCTGAGAGAAATAGTTTTCTGAGAGAGTCAGTGGCTCTGTGAGAGTTATGGTGAGTGGCCAGGGGAGAGAGACCCCTGCATTATCCCTCTCCCTTCTTCCCATCGACTCCTTGTTTTTCCCTTCTTGTCTTGAGTTCTGATTTTGTTTTTTGAGACTACCAAGGCATCTACAGAAGCTTTTGATCATCACCAAAACTCCATTAAGTGTTAACAAGTTTCTCTGTTGCCATCATAGCTGATCAAGAAAGGCTTCCCAGCACAGGAGGTTCTGTTTGCTTCAAGGATTTACTGCAACTTTGATCCCCTTGATCCGCACATCAAGCCACCAGCTGTTGCTGGAATTTGGAGGACTGAATCCACACTCTAAGACCTCCCCTTCAATTCTGATTTGGTGGTGATATAGTGGCCGAGTTTGTCTATTTCACATTACTTACAAATTTTGAAACCTACCTTCTAATTTCATGACTAGCTGATATCTCAGGATCCAACTGTTAATTGGGCTAATATTTTATGAGATTCATCCCCTCTAATAGACCTCTCTCCGATTGAAATATAAGACCCATCTAATACTTGTAGCTATTGTTTCTGAAGTTGGTTATTTTCTGGTTGTAATTGAGATCCTATTGTGGGGGGTTGTCACAAGTGACTTGACCTTATGTTATCCCAATTATATGAAATTACGGAGTTAATGCAATCAAACAGATAGATCATTTTAGAATGGAGAAATGTGTCTGTGACATCCAAAATCTTAAATGGATGACCTTCCCCTTTTAGAGGGGAACTGAGATACTAATCTTCAGACAACTTTTTATATACAAAATTCTTTACAGGCCGAGCACCTAGTATGCTTGGTAAACTGAAGGTATAGTGTCAGTTGCAAGGAACTGTAAAAGATATAGGAAATAATTGAAATTGTTTGAAGCAAAGTTGTTAATGAAGGGAAGCCGTGGTTTTTTTTTTTTTTTTTTTTTTTTGGGGGGGGTGGGGGGGGTGTTGTTGTTGTGTGGTGGGCGATTGTACTAGAACAAACCCATTCAAAAGACTCTAAACTAAAATTAATCCATGAGAGTTACTGATACTCCTCTTTACAATCCTAAGAAAACTACATAAACAAAAATGATAACCTCAATATGCCAGCCATTTCAGCCTAACTCATTCAATTCTCATTTAAACTACAAAGTGTTGGCTCACTTACAAGAAAACCAATACTCATTGCAATTCTTCCAAAGATAAATTAATTAAACATGTTTCGAATGCAAATAACATGGCCATAACAAACTATAAAGATTAGATGAAACTAGAGAAGGAATAAAACACGCAGAGATATCAAGAATGAGGTATACGTTAGTACCAAACTCATGTCTGTCCCTCTCTTGGTGGTGACAGAGGACAGAAAACAGAAAATTAGCATCCATCTCCAAAAACTATAAACAGATAGCCATATCTCCAAGTTCCCCAACCCCTAGAGGTGATAAATTCCAAATACTACAAGAGTATTGAATGCATTGATAAATCCCATACATATATGCCCTATTCTAAAAGCCATTACAATTAAAAGAAAATGTAAGAAATTATGGCTATAATATTCCAATCACTAGTTGTAACGGATGAATAGTGTATATCAGTTTAATGAAGAAGACATTGGGTTAAATAAACTTCAATGATGTAGAAGAATTCTACCAAACTCACCAAAGGGAATGAAAATAAGAGTACACAAAATTCACCTTAAAGCTGACACCACTCAAGATGTGCTTCTCCCCAAATGACTTGTAAACATTCCTACATTCAATAAGGACATCAGAGTCATCCTCAACGTCTCTAGCCACACTCAAATTCTCCACGCTGGATGAATCCTTATCATCATGGGATGGATCCTACGAGAGAAAGCAATAAACAAAGCCATTATTATTAATAAATTTTCAAAGTGATAGGATAAAACCACTTTAATATCATCAACAATTCGCACCAAAATTGAAAACCCCTATTAAGAACAGAACTAAGAAGTGCAATATCTATCAAAGGAAAGGAAAAAAACAAAATTCGATACCAATAAAATAGATTAAAAAATGGAAGTTACAGACAGGGAGTTGGATTGATGAACTTACATTAAACCTGACTGCAGAAAAGCCATCGGGCCAGTTCCTTGGAGGCGCCGTACAAGCGCAAACGATCTTTCTTTCCACAGAATAATAACCCAAACTCTTTCTGCTTAGAACCAAAAATCTAGCAGAACGAGAGGGTACCCCGGAATGATTTAAAGGTAGAAATGACGAATTCGCAGAAGAGACAATGTTCCTTGACATTTGCAAACCTCTGGGTATTAGAAAACTGGATGTGGAAGCAAGCCCAAATCGTTTTAGAAGAAGAACATAGAATTCATCGAATCTCAACTGCCTAATATGGAGAAAAAGAGATATCTGTGATGTGGGTACTGTTCCTCCATTGACGAAACAGGAAGGCGACTTCAACTATCAAGATTTAAGTTTTCAGTGAAGAACACAACAGGGGAATTGCATTTTGGATTGGTTAAAGGCTTAAAGGCTTAAAGGCTTAAAGGCTTAAAGGCATTGTTAGAAGATTGGAATGCTCAGCTCTGTTCTAAGGCCTCTTACCAACTCTCCCGGATTTTGTTCTGAGATATGAAACGGACCGGGACTACTGCACCAGTACGAGCGTGGCTGGAAATTGGAATAATCAATTGGGAAGAAGATTCAAAGAAGGGGTTTTGGAGATTTAATCCAATGATTTATGAAAGGGCCCACCAAACTAACTTTCATACTCTTGGAATATTCCATTCCGCTGTTGCTGCAGTACATGAAGTGGGCATAATTAAGGGTGTCAATCGGTCAGGCCGGGCCGGGTCGGTCTCGGTCAGCCCGGGCCGGTCTCAGTCGGGCCTAACCGGGCCTGGCAGTAAAACCCTTGCACTGTGAGCGCTCGTTTGCTTAAACGGGCCTAGGTTTGGGGGCATTGTATGGTTTGTAATAAGGCCGATCGGTGTCGAGTTTTAATCGGGCTACCTTAAACGGGCTACACACATACTTAAGTCTAAACGGCCTTTAAACGGGCTCTAAATGGGCTCCCCCTAAAATCTTTTTTTAAGTGGATTAAATGTCTAGAAATTTTCCATTTGAACATAGTAAAGGTCACTCAAAAACTCTCCACAATTAATCATATATGAGATCATGGTTGTTTCTTACAGAAAAAAAAAAAAAAATCATATATGAGATCATGGTTGTTTCTTACAGAAAAAAAAAAAAAGAAAGAGAGATTAAGACAAGTACCAAAGTGATTGTTCTCCACAATAATTGTCTACCATTCATTCACTCTCTATTAAAGCATCTTAAAAGACCCTATTTTATTTTATTATAAAGTTTGATGTAATATCGTGCTCAACATCATCTATCATAGATTTTTTTATTACAGTCTTTACTATTATTTTGTATTAGTAGTGGTAAAATAGGTATTTAAGCAATTTTAAATGGGTCAGGTCGGTTGGGCTAAATGGCTCAGTTCAAGCAGGCTTCTTAAACAAGTAGGGTTGGTTGGGCGCTTAAGGGGCTAGTAGCCTGCATCGTAAATGCCCGTTTAATAAGCCCAACACGTTTATTAAATGGGCCGGTTCAGGTAGAGCCTTAAGCAAGTCAGGCTGGGTCAGGCCTATCGGTGTGGGCTCAGGATTGACATCCCTTATAATACCCCGAAATCTTACTAGGGGTATTTTGTTTATTGACCATTGTAGGGTCAGGGTGATTTAAAGTGGGGATACCAGACCATTGAGGGTGCATCGATCCTTGGTAAGTGTTAAAACTTATCCAATAAATGTAACTACAATGTAGAATAATTTTAGGGTTTTTACCTTTGAAATTACCATTTTGCCCTTAAACCCTAATTTACCATTTTGCCTATAGACTATAATTTGACTTTTTTTTTAATTACATGATTCTAATGTCAACTCTAATATGAAATTATTTAATTAAGAATAATATATATATATATATATATATATTTATTTATTTATATACATATTAACTATCCACATGGATAATTAGATAACAAGTGCATAATGATTAATTAACTAACAACCCTAACTAACTAATTATTGTTAATTAATAGTTAACAAATGAAAGCTTTCCTAATAAAGTTGCAACTCACTTTTTAAATTTTGGATAAGCTTGTGCATAAAGTAAGATAAGATAGGATAAGTGAGAGAAAGAGTTTGAGATCAATTGTGACTAGAATAAAGGAAGAGAGGGAGTTGGAGATGAAGTAGGAATGTTAGAGATAGATTTGGAGATGATTTGGGGAAAGGAAATAGAAGTAAAAAACGTGGCTCTATTGCCTCTCACTCTCTATTTGTGAAAAAAAAATCAAAAAGGAAAAGAAAAGCTATTTTAGAGAAGAAAGAGGAGAAGGAAGAAGAAAAAAAAAAAAGAGAAAAGAAATCAAGATTTCGAAGCTAAGAATTCTTAATATGATTTTATTACTTTCTTATGTTCTACTTGGAAGATTAATCATGATTTAAATAATTGGGATTTTAAATTATAGGTTTAAGGAGAGAGAAAATAAGATTTTGAGATGTTAACAGTAATTTCTGGGTCAGAAAGAACAATAGCCCGAGCTTATTCATATTATTAAAAATAGTTCGTTATTGTTTTACAATATAAAATAATTACTATGAGTATATGGATGTGTTTACGGGATCTCATAAAAATTTCATCAAATTTGGATTGATTTGATATATCGAACAATTTATATATTCAGATAGGTCACTATTAAGGGAGTTTTCTATACCCGAGAGTGGCGGTTGTGACGGAGGCATATAGACTTTGAATTTGAATTTGATATTTTTATCGCAGAAACTTTCATGAGTTTTCTAAATCTCAAAAAAAAACAATTTAGAAGTTATTTGAGTTCGATAAAGTGGGTTAATAAATTTCTTAAATTCGTTGGACAGAATTTGTTACAGTCTAAAGATCATTTTTTAGGGAGATTGATATCTAACCTAAGAAAGGTTTATTTATGTGATCTTTGTATGAGACTTGTATACATGAGTTAGGTTTCAATAGGATCTAATTTCAACATATTTGGAGTTCCAGAGATATTTATTTCTTATTTTTCTATGTCAATAGGCAGAATAGGTTGAGGCAAAATTTTAGGAACGACATCAAGGTGAGTGGAACCTCTACCGTAACTTGTTTATTTTTATAGTGTTATCCAAAAGAGAATTTTATGAACCCTAGATCTATTCTAAACCTTGAATTTTATGATGTTTTTTCATTAGAAATATGATTTTGCAAACCTAATGTTATGTACATGAAAGAATGAGGAACAAATTGAAGGTTGTTCCATGCTTTGCATTATATGTACATAGTAAAATTTTATAAATAGAACATTGATTTCATAATATTAATTTCTAATATTATGTGTTAAGTTGTGATTATGATTGCATGGAGTAATGTACTATGTGCATTACATGATTCTTATATCACATAAGTTTTTTGTTGTGCATATGTTTTTAAAACACCAACTTACATAAATTTACTATTTTGATGTATGAGATACATTGTTGTGGTAATAATGCTTTACATTACCAACCTTGATTGAGGAGGAATGTGAGACTTCCTTAATCATTGATTTGTTATTTATAGTTGTTGTTTTGATGACTTTTACAAAAATTGAAACTGAAATTGATTTCATATTTACATAGGGACTGATAGGGGTGAATTAGAGTATTAATCACACTTGAATTCCGAACTTGTTTGTATTTATATATATTTGTCATTCTTAATTGACTTTATTATTCTTATCTTGCCTTGTCAACATTAGCGTTATAATGTTGAGGTGAGGATTGGTTCACTGGGTTTTTCCTTAGTGGAACTGTAGACTATTAGATGACACAACCTACCCTCGGCAGGATCTACCAATTGTTACTTGACTTTCGGGAGATATGAGTTGGTCTTTAAGAGGTTGGACACTAGATAGCTTCTGCGAGTTTCTATATATTGAGTGGGGGCAATGTGGTACTGTGACACATTGATCATTCATAGATGATATTGTGAAATTGTTATTTAATTTCTGCTGAGTCGTCATATTTACTTATGCGGCGATGTAAATAAAGCAATGTAAGTATGTGTGGTATGCTTGTTCTTTATCTTCTTAAAAATTTTATATTACACTGTATATGTCTTTCCTGATATTGGTTATATGATCGTGATTTCAAACATGTTTAGTGTTATGGTTCTATTCACTAAGTTTCTTCCCAGAGACTTACCCTCATAACTTGTAGATGATGTTGGTGAGGACTAGTATGGAGATGACGTAAATGCTGAACCTAGAGTTGATCAGCATGAGGATATTGCTTATAGATTTGAAGAAGACAATGATTTTTATTTTTAGATGATGTAGACTTTGAGTTAGACTATAAAAACATACTTTAATTCAACTTTACTTTAAGTTTAAAATTTGAATTAGATATTTGAACCTTGAATTTTAATAATATATTAGTTTAGTTAACTCTTGCTTGCACTTATGTTTGTGTGGATTCTATTTCGATTCATTATCACCTAGAACTTTCAGACCTGTGGACCGTTGATGTCCAAAAACCCTAGGCCAGGTTTCGGGGCGTCACATCCTTAGCCTTAATCATAGAAATTTTCCTCCGGTTCAAGCCTACTCATTTAGTTTAAAGAGCTTAAAGAGCTTGGCAGGGGTTACAATCATATTTTCAAGAACCAAAGGAGAGCTTAAGTGGATTTTTTTTCCCTTTTCTTTTGGTAAATTTTGATGAACATGTGGCATGTCATATCACTATCATAGTTAGTAAGTTCGAGAATGACAATAATATAAAAACGGAAATATACGACAATTAAATGGGTCATACAAAAATAATATTTTTCATAAATTAGATTCAATAAAATGCCCACGGCAATGATAGGGTACGAATTTAATACGATTGCTATATAAAAATTCGGGAGTGAAAATACATATTTATTTTGGTATTAAGAATGAACTGAAACTGGTTGTTTACAACTAAATTCTAATATCACATGCTCTCATGAACACCTAAATCCAATCTAGCTTTCCAATTGGGAATCATTTCTCAATTTTGTTTGTTTTACTTCTAATATTAACTAAGTTTAATCATGTCTAACATAGCCAATGTTGATAGGTCATCCATCAACCACTTTCTATCATGGTAAATAATAACATATATTTGCTAAAATAACAATAATAATAGCATGTGGATAATCATTTAACAAATTATAATATCATCATTGATATTATCTTATCAAACAAGAAAATCCAATGCAACCCCTACTGATGCAGATCCATATTCTAATATTGAAATCAGATCACGTATAGGTCCATTTAAATATTCAATAATTCAATCATAATAACCAATGATAGATTCGTAATTAAGATCAGATTTTAAATTGAGTGAAAAAATTATAATTCAGTAGACTTAATAGGCTAATGGTTAAGAACAAGAGGGTAGACACATAAGGTTCTTGATGGATTAATAGATTTATGATGAGCTTGAAATGAAGTTACATAAAGAAAGTAATCAAGGAGAGAGAGAGAGAAAGCGGCAATATGAAAAAAGGGTTGGAATTAATAAAATAAGAAAGGGAGATGCGTATCATCCACATTTTTTCTTAAAATTGAAAAAAATACGGAATAGGAGATGTGTAGTTTTGAATTTTGGAGTTGAGTTTTTTCTTCTTTTTTTTTTCCCGAACTAAACGTATTAATAAGAATAAAAAGTATTATATACATTTAAAACATGTACAATACGGGTACCTATAAAATTCTTATATAATACAAATTTTTTGGATTGATACGCTAAATTATGTCTTTTTAATTGAAACTTTCAGATATAGCAAAAATTCACGTATTACAACTACAATCAATACCACAAAATATCTCACAATTTCACCCAATAAGTGCCGTTTGTTTGGTGGTGTTTAGGGGGTGGAATTATATAACATGTGGGTCTCATACATATGCTAATGAGTTGAGCAACAAGAAAAGAAAAACGTAGAATACTTAATACTCATTTCCATCTCACCCTATTTATTTCCACGTTATTATGGGCTTGCACATGGCTCCCACTTGTATGTTAATGGGCTCACACCTGCATCTTTGGAAAGTTATATATACAAACCCCCATCTTTAACACCAAAAGTAATTGGAGTTGAATTTTGAGCTTGGAAACTTTGCATCCATCAAAAGTAATGATTTTAGTGGAAACTTAATCACTTACAGTTCTTAAAGGGTCCTAATTCGAAGAAAGGGAAAGGGCTTCGAATCCTCTGAGAGAGAGGGAGAGAGAGAGTTGGTCTCCTCCCTAAACCGTATAGTAGTGGTTCAAGTAAAAGGGGAAAAAAACATATAGTATTGGCTCGCAAGTTCATGGATTCGTGAGTTTGTGTTTGGAGCAAAGGGGCCCTCCCCTTCCAATCCTCAATTGAGGTCCTGATCTAGTATATTTTTCCCTTTTCTCTTAGTAGTTTCCTTTAGTAGGTTTGCATACATAGTGTAATATAGTATTGAATAATAAAATAACATAGTGTAGTGTAGCATACAATAGTATTAGATAAGCATAATTGGGGGGTAATTAATTAATTAACTTAATAATAGTAAATTAATTATCAATCCATGTTTAGAATCAAAGAAGCATTTTAATTAGCATGTGTTAATTAGATATGCATGATTAGTATAAAGTAGTTGATGTAATCACGAGTAGGATTTAACATAGGATACAATATTATACCTTAGTTATCAAACATAATCAAACATGTGGGTTTAAGATGTACACATTTTAAAGATTATTCAAATTTTATCGTCTAGTAGAAAGATCGGTTTTTACTGATGGAGTAGAGATGCCTAACATCTTCCCACATCTATAACCTGACCCTTTCCCTAACCTCTGGACCAAACTATATAAAATGAAACCTCATTCTCTCCCCTAATCAGGGATTGGGCCACCTTTTTTGGGTCTTAGCCCCATATCCTAGGTAGTGACTCCTTTTTCATGTTATTTCAACCCCCTGTTGCCACTAAAGAAAGTTAGGCCATAACTTTTTACCATCTACACATTGCCAACCCCACTAAGGGGTCATTTTTTGTCAAGCTTTTGTAATTAGACGCTCATGTTTAATGCAAGAATATTCTCCCTTTCACTTTATTTTTGTTTGATCACATGTATAGCTAACCTTTGACTGTATCATGTTTGCACTAACCACATCATGTATGGTACTCGGAGTGAAGATGATAGATTGAATTTATTGATGGTCACTTCTTTTACTTACACTCGTGCACATACTCATAAACATGGTTGCTTGTAAAACCATGTGGCGTAGTCAGACAGGCCCCCTATATAGGTAGGATGAGCCTACAACAAAACCACAACTCTTGATCTTGTAATCTTTAGTGAGAAATAACCAGCAAGGGTGGTCACTAGCATGTTGGGGGTATCCGCCACCCAAAAAAAGCTCTAATTTGATCATTCTAAGATCTACTGATCCCCAAACTGTATGTAAAGCGATGTATCAACGTAAGGACTCACACTGGTGATAGGTATATCTGATTCTCCTTGTCAAAGGGAACCTTTTTGTCTTAATTTTTATACCATGTAGGGGCATAGTTAGTGAAATCTTAGGATACGCGACAAATTAAATGGTAAATTGTTTGAGACTTGGTTATAACCTTCATATAGTACTGTCTACCTGAATACAAGGGATCATTCGCAGCCATGCGAGCTAGGTTGTCTTTGAAAATTGGGTTGTAGTGCTTATAACTACATCAATATTGTTTCCGATGTGGTACATGTCTCAACCTGGTAAATGTTTTACATTATCAATAAGATGTTTAGGGAGTACCAAGTTTATCCATATGGTACTTTTTTTTTCTTTTGTTATCCACATAGGGTAGACTACAAATGTGTCCAATATTATCCAAGCCGCCTTTGTTTGTTGCCTATATCACAACTAGTTTTGCCCAGTGCAAGGTGACCATTACGTAACCGCACCCTCTTGTATACACTTCAAGAAGGAACAATTGAATTAGTCATGAGAAAGTATTGATACTAAGGCATATATTTGTATGGTTTTCAATACTCATGACCAATCTATTCTTCCAAAAGGTATACAAAGCATGGTTTCATAACTAGGTTAAAGAAAGTTGTCATGCAAACTAACGTTTTGTTATGAATTTTCTATGTTACAACCTGCCATTATACTTGGGGATAATTATATCCCCTTCCCCTGTAGTTTGCCAAAATTACATGTGGGTACAAGGGTTTGAGCGATTTATGCCCCCTGAAGTATGAAAGATTCTTACATTTGAGTCCAATCCGTTAGTGGCATGACTTTGAATCTGTTATGTAGTGAGATAACATTTCTTATACCGAAAATACCCCCAGAACGAAGTGAAGAGACCGAAAGACCCTTCACTTAAAATTAAGAAAAGAGAGAAATCCTCTTCCATCTCCAAAACATCTTATCTCAACAAAATCAGATCAAAATTTGTCTGGCATCAAGCACGGAAGATTTAGATCAAATAGTCTCTTCGACTTAGCGGCTTCAATAAGCATATCGGCAAATCCGTAGGGTCTTGGCAGCAAGCATCTGGTAAGGCTCATGAAATAAGGCCTGAGCTGCGAGGCACCATGAACCCATCTGTCCATCGGCCTATTCAATCCCTCCGTCATCATACTTCAGCGTCAGATCGAAAGTAATCAGCTCTCTCATGGAAGTTAATACTAGATTTCAGCTCTTTCAAAAGCGGAACCTCCGAATCTTTTGCCGAAATTAGTTCTGTTCTCTCATGGTGTTGTCGACTGGACTACCCAGAGAAATGAAATACATGGATCCATTGGAAAGAATTACAAAAACGATATAAATAAATGATTCCAAATGGGAAGCGGACGATTCCCGATCAAAATTTGAAGCGTTCAAAATGATACTGACATCATCTGCAGAATTTTCCCACGAAATTAGAGGGTCGGGGTGTCGATTAAGAGAGAATGAAAAAAAAATCCAAATAAAAAAACAGAAAAAGGATCTCCAACCGAAATTATCGAAATCCGAGGGAGATTATACAAATAGAAATGAAAAAAAAAAAAAAAAAAAACTAAAAGTAGAAGTAAAAAAATGATGAAACGGAATAATGAGCTAGAAATATACCAAATGAAGGTGCCATCAGATTGAAATCAGACAAGTCAATTCGATTTGGATCGCGAAGCACAAATAACGTCTTTACCAGGGAGGAAATTATTGTCGGATTACGATGGCTAACGGGGTTGGGAAGGGAATAGAGAGAATTGAAGGGAAGAAGGCAAGATCAGCCTTGAAAGTATAAAACTATCCATCGGCGAGGTGAGATGAAGAACAGCAAGCTTCTCTTTCGTGCCAATTCCCTCTCGGATTTCCTCCCTTAGGTGTGAATCTTCTTCTTTAATCTTCAAAATTTGATGATGAACGATTCCAATGTTCTTCGTCTAGTACTCCAATTTTTCATCTGATTTAGGGGACTTGTACAGAGTAATCTCCAATGAACCTTCTCTTTCTCAATCGTCCTCTTGTTGCTTCGTAGTAGCAGACCCCTTTCTTGATCGCCCTCTTGTAGAAGAACTAAGTTGAAGAAGAACCTTATTTTGTTTGTCTTAAGGGAAGGGTGTATTAGTAAGTTTACCTTAATGTAAGGGTATTTTTGGCATTAAGGTACATCATATAAAGTGACATCATCAATTAAGGGTATTATCCATTTTCCACTAAAGGGTAATAAGGGGATAAAAATCATCTGCAATTCCTTATCCGTGCAATACCCCCTTGAGAGGGTGACACGTGGATAAAGTGGTTTGAACGGCTTAGATTAATCCTACATTGATCCAACTTCAACTCACTGGTTTGGGGTTGGATCAATGTAGGATTAATCTGAACCATTCAAACCACTTTGTCCATGTGTCACCCTCTCAAGGGGGTATTGCACGGTATTGCACGGTATTGCATGGATAAGGAATTGCAGAGGATTTTTATCCGTAATAAGGTCTTTTGCTATCTAAAATTAACAACATACTCTTTTTCTATCTAAAATTAACAGCATACTCACACCGTTAGTGTCAGGGGAGGAGATGTAAATCGTTTAAACCCTTGGACCCACACGTAATTTTGGCAAACTACAAGGAAAGGGGAAGTAGTTTTCCCTTATACTTGCTTTCCATGAGTGTATGTTCATCTATGGTGCCATCTCATCTCCCCTTTACAAATTCAGAAAACCATCCCTTGGATTTTGATTGTGACATGTCTACTTAGTTAAAGTACAATCCACACCAGAAAGAGTACTTATAACCATCATGTTTCTCTATTTCTCTCTTCTTCTTCTTTTTTTGGGAACGAAAAAAAGGCTAGAAATCCGTTTACTAATGGGGAATAACCAGGACCAAAATGTTACTAGGAAATAAAAAAAGAATTATATTTTAGGAACTTCTTTATCTCAAAATTAAGAGGGAGAAATAAGGGGTTGCTCTTTAATGAGCACATGGGTAATTTGATGGGCAAAGAAGTAATTTCATGATAAAAGTATAACATCTCTAATGCAACTTCAACCACCACCCCACCACCTCATCCACTACCAACAACACAACCCCCACCACGGCCGCCACCTCCCACCACAACCACCACCACCTCTGCCTCCACCACACCACCACCACCACCGCTAATGCCACCATCACCACCGCCTCCATTGTCACACCCCACATTCACTAAGGTATTGCATGTGACTATACTTACCATTGTCCTAACTAACCATTCAAGATTATAATACAGTACTTTGACTTTCACAATTAAATACTTGTTCATCTAAATAAATGAGCAAAAATGATTTAAGGTAGTATATATAAGCTCATAACTGGTGAATTTATATGATAGAAGAAATATTTACAATAAGTTGTTCTGTACACCTCTCCATATTACATACATAACTTAACAAAAGATTGCATATCTAAAAACACAAAATAACCAAAAATAGCTCAAGGACTACTTTGTCCTCATCAAGGTGCTCCGTATGCACAGTCATAACATATGTAGTCGAGACTACGCTCCTCAACCTCTGGCAACCACTAATGATCAGCTACTGGTGAAGACATATCACATTTATTAACATCTAAAAGAAAACAACAATGTGGGATGAGCTTCACTAAGATATCATGATATGGTGCATAATTCTTTGAATTAAATATTCTAAACAATAAAACTAAGTCTGAAATTTTATAAGTGCTACTGTAACACATTAGATGGTATCTTTGGTCTCAGAATGCGCCATCGACCACCTAGCCAACAAACCCTAGTTATGATTAAAACCCTGTTGGTCTCGAAATATGACCTTTAGTCTCCTAGTAAACCCTGATAAACATCATCCTGGCGCCATGATCCTGAAAATCACACATCAGTCACCCGGGCTCTCCTTGTCCGCCTCCAACAACAATCATATCGTGCCGCAGACATGGTATTCCATAAATGTTCATCATACCTACCACATGGGTTGTCCAATGCCTATACCCCCAAGGGGTTGTAGTACTAGGTCTATTATACCTAACCCATGTTTCTACATGTTATGTACATAACAACACATTAGAATGCACAAAACAGCACACATCAAAACCATGAGGGAACACAGTACTAGAATCCATCCCTCAGCCACACCGTGGTCCTCACCTAATCAATCATACAATTCACAATTCTCAAAAACATCATCTCAACACTCACATGATATATCAACTTGCATACACATTATCTCATTCCATCTCAAAATATACACTTGCAATTAATTGATACGACATAAGTAAATCAAATGTATCATGTTCATACACAAACAAATGAGAAAACACTCTGTAAATTAAGCCAAACACCCACTCACCTCGTCGATAAACTCAGTGAATCAATTATCCTCACTCTACGTTGGCCACACCATGTGACTTGGTTTTGATATAGCCAATTTGGTGAATTTAGGTTGTTAATCCCTACTAAAATCTCATAAATACCCCTGAATCAAACCTGGAATTTGGGTTCAGTTAGTACCACTGGTGGATGGTACCCCTCTGATAGGTACCACTAGAGGATGTACAAGAGGCTTCAGGGTTCTAAGTTTTGTCCACCAGTTGATGCCTCTGGTAGAATTGGGATCCACTGATGGTGATCAGTTGGTGAGGCCCTGAAGCTGAGATCTCTGCCCAGATTTCATCCTCAAGGCATTTTGGTCCATTTGGGTTCCTATGTTATGATGAAATTATCATTTATTTGTAGATATTTACTGAAGGTTCATATAGATGGTTCCAGAAGAGGTAAGGGTAGACCTAAAATGCCTATTGACGAAGTGATAAGGAAATATATGCAATTGGTATGGTTGGATTCCAATATAACTGCAAATAGACAATGTGAAGGACAAAGACCCGCGTAGCCGACCTATTGTAAAGGATGTTCCTTGGATGATATTCTATTTTTATTGCTAAAGCATATCTCTTGTATCGTCTTCTACTTAGTTGTTGCAATTTCTTATATTTCTTTTACTTTGTTGATCATATTAGATCCATGTACCGGACCCCATTTAGTTGGGATAAGGTAATGCTTGTTGTTGTTGTTGTTGTTGTTACTTAAGGTTTAATTTGATCCCATTTATGTGAATTTTTCTGACTTAAGTCTTGAGATCAAAATTAAGTTGCTTGCAAAAGGATCATGTATACTTAGGTTGATTTCCTTACAAGAATCATACTCATGCATTGGGTTCCTTTATGGATGTATGTAATCATCTCGTTGCATGGATTTCATTTAGTGTCCTGTTGGATCTCAATTACTTAATTATCCTTTTATATTGTTAGTATTCTAGTTAGGTTTGCATGCTTTCATGCTAGGTAGGGTGAATTAGAAGCAAGCATGTAAAGGATGCATGTGCAGCCATTTAGGTTTTAGCTGAAATGGAATCTCACCCAAGCTTAGGTTCTACAGAAATGGAATTGGGGGAGAGAGAGAGGGAGAGGCTCCTACCTTAGTTGTGTATGTATGTAGTAGGATATCTCCACCCTTAATCTCTATCTCCTTCTTTTCCTTTCTTCCTCTTCTCCTTTCTCTCCTTCTTTCTTCAATTTGTGAAATGAACAAGTGAAATGAGTTACACATTATATGCATGGCTTAAATGGATAAACTTGTTTGCCAAAATAATGTGTTCTTCTTAGAATTGATTTAATACAATATTTGATCCATATGGGCCCACCTCTATATGGTTTTCATAGGTTCCACATCCATATGGTTTTCATAGGTTAATCCATCATTATGGGTGATGAACCAAACCTCAAGGGTGTTTCAAAGTACATGGGTCCTAAGGCCCGGGCCCCACAATCAAATAATATATTTCAGGCAGTAAAGAACTATCGGTAGTGATCAACCTATGAACCTTGTTGCACTCACTTTACCTATTTTCTTTTGGTGGTTCTGTCTAGATGGGGAGTTGTTACACTCGTGTCCTAATCCAATCAAATTTAAACTTTTGTTAATAGGTGATGTACCGAAGATAGTGAGCACTGATGACCTATGGATAGCCATGGTCTATTGTATAGAAGGATGGAGTGATCCCAGGTGTCAATGCTGATAATGCCGACAATGCCAAGAGAATTGGAGAGGATTTAGACATCCCATACCTTGGAAAGTGATCTAACACCTTCCCACTTGACTCATTTATATGGTGGGAGCATCACCAAAAGACCGCGCACATGTCCCTAGGGAACCCCAGGTATTGGCAAAAGAAGGTTGGAAACCAACAAGTGTACCAACTGTACAAACCATCCAACATCCCACTGGTTGGACAGTGACCTACTATAAGGGTGCTCACCTGCGGGCCCCACACCATTGCATCCATGCTTGAGAACACGTGGAGGCTTGTTTCATAGATCGTCTCTTGCCTTTGGGGGTATTCTCTAAGGGCATCTTAATGACAACTATTGACAAACATTTGGGGATTGAGAATCATAAATTTTGGATTTTCCACGTAGGATTAGGATCTAGGACCGGTGGGCCTGATCCATAAAGAAAGGGCCTACAAATTGGTCTAGTCCAAAGATGAGGGCAAGTGTCAGGTTGTGGAGTTGGGAAGGTGTTAGGCACCCACTCCACCCGGTTGAACCGATCTTCCTTCTAGATGGTTATAAATGAAGAGTCTCCCATAATTAATCTTATAATGGCTAAGTTATTGTTACACTTCTATGTACACTACCACATATGAGTTAAAACTCTACATTCTAACTGATTGAGTTGAGAGTTTATATTTGTGCTCGACGCCTATTTCGGGTTGAGAGGGGTGGTCCCCTGCTGGTGTGTTGCGAGTATAGACTGGAGTTCCCCAGATCAAGTGGAATTAGTCTTGACCTTTAGCTTTCCTTCTTCAAAGATTTCGGCCTTCTTGCTACCCTTCATAGCTTCGGGGGATTTATGGAAATTTCGATAGAGTTCTGAGTTCCTAAGGTGATACTAATAGAATTCAGAAGGATTTGGAGATGAAATGACTTTCTAAGGCATTCCTAAAGGTCAAGGTATTTTTATGGATTTTTTTAGTGTTTTTAAATTTTTTTTGGCATGCAAATCAAGGTAATGGGACCAGTGAGTATTTCGACAAACTTCGGCTAGCAAAAGTTAGGAGGGGAAAAATGAAGGTTAAGGAACTTTCTCCATACTCCAGAACACTTGGAAGGGTAGGTAGCTCACCAAGAGAGGGGTAGGCAGAGAGGTGGAATCTATCCCCTTTGGGATGGGTGAACAGTTCCTTTTTTTTTAAATAGATTTTCGGGCCCAAAAGGGGTATATTTCGCAGGGCCGCCCACTTTGGCCAAAATCTTGCGGGGCTGCCAATTTTTTAGCCACAACCAATTTGAAAATTTACGAGGTCATGAGGTTTTCGTGGGGCGGTGAGAAAAGGAATATTCGTTGGATAAAAAAGATGTTGATCCAACCCTCCACAAGGCTTTTGTCTTTCAGGTGTGATCCTAGGATATCCAGTGGCTTGATTTTGGCTTACCACACATAGTTAGAATCATATTTTCAAGCACTATCCATCAGTATGGGTTTCGAGCCTCTTTTTGGCTTAAAAATGTTAGGGACTCACAGGGAAGGGATTTTGCCCTATTCCACCTTAGGGATATTCGACAATCTTTTTTCATGTGTTCTTGCACTATTGGAGAGTAGTTAGATTTGATTCCCCAACATATAATGTGCTACTATCAAATGCCATAAGACTAGTGATGGTTACGCCTAAAATTTGGGTTGAGCTATGGTTTTCAAGCTAGGTCAAGGTTACTTTAAAAGGCCGATTTCTCCATCGATTGAAAGCGTAGATTGCATCCTTATTCTGTAAATCATCATAGCCTAGGGTGGGTGGCAAATTGGGTGTCTACAGAATGCCCATCTTTGGTCGAGGCCTGTGCCACAGCCGAAAGGCAAAGAAAATAACTACCACATTTTGTCACCCATAGCATGTACTCTCGTCATCTTGCTCAAGGATGGCGAAGGTGCTATGTAAAAAATGCAGGTGCTAAATCCCATCGATAAAAATTTGGAAAATCGGTTGGTAAATGAAAAACTAAAAGTTGAAAATCAATTTAAATGGTTAATCATGTTAAATCAAAAAATTAATATAATCTATCTAATGGACTAGGAGATTGAGATTTTACCTGAGTTGGCAATCTCCGGGGGGAGACTTTCAACGGGTCCCAATGTTTGGTTCCTACAAAGTGTTACCATGCAACATATCTTAGTTGGTTTAGTCAATGTGGCCATATGGGGTCATTTATAACCTAAGTGAAGGGTGTTTTGGTCAAACTAACCATCCTAGGCACCCCTTAACCTAAGCAAGGAAATTTCGGTCATTTGGCCTAAGCCTTGATGGTGCAATGGATTTTTGGAACTTGGGCCATCCAAGCAGTATTTTGATCATTTTAGACCAATATCCTAGCTAAGTACTAGTTTTTAAAAATTAGGCCATCCAGGGGCATTTGGTTATTGTAGACCTATGCCTTGGGCCAAACATTAGTTTTTTTTGACTTCAGTCCATCCAGGGGTATTTTTCTCATTTTAGACCTATACCTTGGGCCAAACAATATTTTTTTTTTTTTGGATTTTAGGCCATCATGGTTTATTTGGTCATTTCAGACCTATACCTTCTGCCAAACAATAATTTTTTTTGGGTTTTAGGCCATCCAGGTGTATTTTGGTCATTTTGACCTATACCTCTGGCCAAGCAATAAATTTTTGGGTTTAGCCCATCTAGGGTTATTTTGGTCATTTTAGACCTATACCTTGGACGAAACAATTGGTTTTTGAATTTTTTTTCTCTTAAAATTTCATGGGGCCGCCACTTTTTACTTGGAGCCATGAAAAAAGGGGGCCACTTTTTAAAAGTAGTGGTCCCCACCCCCATTTTCTTTATTCTCTCTGACATTGACTTGAGTCAATTTCTTAAAACATATATATTCTTCTTTTGTCTTTTGCTATTGGCGATAAGGGTAAAAAGTGCAACCATAGGGTGCTGAAGGATCTGGCTAGGCCGGTTCAGCTGAGGACGGAAGAGGATGGCCCAGTGGCCTAGTACATCGGGTCTACATTGCGGGGGGATGCGCTAGCATCTATGCAACTCGACGTGGGGCCGATGGGTAAGTCTGATTCCCTTTGCTTATCAATTTTTATTTAAGATAGAATGGTACTTACTTGGGCTGTTTACCTATCACACCTTGCCCTCAATATGGCACAGGTATGCCAGCACTGGATATCTCACTACACCCAGTCAGCTTGTTTTCCCATGACCCTACTCTAGGATTGTCCACAATACCACAATAATTATTTAAAAATAAGAGTTGCAACAAATTATAAAGTCCATATCCATCTAGTGTATCTATGTGATACCGTATGTACAGTAATCCACAACATTATATTATAGTAAATACATATCTTACAGTTATCCCATTATAACAAAAATATTTACACAAATATGCCTTCTTTCTTATCATGTCATTAACCTAGATCATCAAAAACTGATCACCACAATTACATATATGTACACAAAAGAATAGTCAGTTACATTTACTCCTCAGAATTGCTGTCCTCCATAAACACAATCATCACACTCACAATCAGGTTCATGGCTATAATCATCATCCTAGATATAGGCCAACTGATCCATGTCCATAATCTCACACTCTATACTGGTAATCGACATATGACTGCTCTCATCATCTGAGGATCAAAGAAAAGGGGGGTGAGCACTGGAAATGCTCAGTGAGGGGTGGGATAGACAAACACACGCAAACATATGATGCAATGCATGCTCCACATAGAAATATGATGCTCATGATTCTAATTATTAAAATATACAAATCCCTAGTCCATTACTAAGTCTCATCTCCTATGGGTATAATGCTACAAATCGTAGGTGGCATTCCCTACCCTATACGGGCCTCAGGAATACAAGCTCGTTGCAAGCAAGAGCCACCCAGTCCCGGTTAGAGCCTCAGTCTAGTAACCCCATATAATATATATACATCCACCAGGCATACAGTACATCGTATCCTGTCTCACATTCATCTCTGGTACAGTACGTCGTACACACAAAAGTGCACTACTGATCAGGAAGTCACATAGGTCGGGATTAGTCCGTTCCTAACCCCCCACAGACAAGGGGTTGTAGTACTTAGGGTTGTGACACATAGCCCAACATGTTATATGATGCACAAGATTCACCACATTCACACATACAATCATGGGAACATGCACGTATCCCATCTTACCTGTCTTACCTTTTACATCTCAGTTCCATCAATTGCACCATATTATAGATCATCAAAATAAAAGAATATGCACATCCACAAACAATTTATGCATGAACAACAATAAGAAACACTCTAAAAGATAGAGGTCAGGGCACCCACTCACACTAGTACTCTGAAATAGATAACCTTCCTTCTGGCACTGAACAAGCTCTAACACTGCTATTTAGAGTTCCTAAAACCAAAAATATATACATACATGATATTAAAATCAATTTGAAATCATTCATCCCTAATAAGGTCAGCTATAATCTCCTCTGTAAGTCCTATAGGTCTCCTTTTAATCTAAGAGATCTCAATTAAAGTCTGGAAGCAAACTGGTCTCTGAAAGCCTAATTGGTTGGAGACTGTCGGACCAACCGGTTGGCCTGTGGTCTCCCATCGGTTGCCCTTTTTCTACAGAATTTTGATTCTGCCAATGTTCAGCAGAAGTTCACCTTTGTATTAGCTCATACTCCTTTGTTTTGAGGTCCTAATCACCTGATAACAATATAAGGACTTAATTTAAGCTCTCATTTAATCCATTCATCATTTTCCATATTCAAACTCTTAGATTATATATGTAATGTAGTAGAATTTTCAGATTTCTCCCAATTAAACGAAGTTCTCATACAAAAATGAAATTAGAGATGGAATAACAGTATTTAGCTTCTATTTGATGATCAAACCTCAATTTCATATGCATGCATACAATCAAACCTTTAATTCATCTTGCATGTGTCTTTAAAACCATATGACAATAAAATCAAGATGGGATTTCACCTCAATTCAAATTAATTTTTCTGTTTTAAGAATTTTAAGTGAGGATCATAGTATTCCAATCCCATTTGGCCTTCATTCATGGTAATCCATTTCAAATTTAAGAAATCAAAGAAACTTACTCTAAGTCTTTACTCCATGTTGAATTTCAGATTTCACCTTAATCTTCCCTTATCTTCACTATGATTTTATCACTTCAACACTTACACAAAGTTAGATTCTTACCTAGAAGAAGAATCAGCCAACTGCTGTCTCAAGAACCTCAATTCTCTTTCAATTTCTTCTTCTTCTCTTTTCTCCTTCTCTTCTCTTCTTCTCCTTCTTCTTTCTCTTTTCTTTCTCTTGTTGTACGTAAAAGAAAATGAGAGTGCTAAAGGTCGGTGGAGCACTATTTATAGTCCTATCTCCCTTAGTGGATATACACACACACACACACACACACATATATATATATGTATATATAATATAATATAATATAATATAATATATGCTATCTTTTTAATACTTATTCATATTTAATTTCATACGTAACTTTAATTCCTATAATTTCTTATGTATATTATTATTTTATTTATTTTAATATAAAAGGATCAAAGAAAGTAGGCCCTGACGTTAAATTATAAGTGTGGGACCCACAACAGTCAAAGATGACTATTTTGCCCAGCTAACATGCCAACCTGTCCTGCCCAGGGCTTTCTAGCCGATTGAGCTAGATTCAGTCCCCCTTGGGTCTATTGCTTTCTCTATTATTTCTATCCCCAATCAGAGGTTAATAACTACATGTTGGCCCACTTTTCTCGTTGACTCTTCCAACACTGTTGGCAGAATGCACAGGTACAGGTACAGGTTGGATCATTCTCCCCTTCTTGGCATTCTACTGCTGGCAACAAAGCTAATGTTGACCTTTCCTGCCTGGTACCTTTGCCTGTTCACAATTAATATGAAGAGGTGATATTAAGGTGTTACATTACTTTGCAGAAGGGCCCGAAGAGTGCTTACCTGACCTACAAGAGTTATGGCTTACCGAATAGCGTTTGAGATTGGTACGATGAGCTCAGTCCGGTTTTGAAGCACTGGATACGGAACACCATGCTAGAAGATGGATGCAAATCTTATCAAGACAGTAGTGGACCGGTGGTAGTAGAGCACATATACTTTCCACTTCCCCATGTGTTACACCTGTGCCCTGACTCGGAAGCAAGGAGGGGTTTTCGCCGCCCATTGCCAAAGGGGGAGAGATGACCCCAAGTATTCGTGCATCGCATGCCAATCTAACTGAAGCGGATTCGAACCTCCCGATCCCAGACGGTAGTGACCTGAATCCTCACACATAAATTCTAACATGTACCGAAGTTGCTGAAAGACCACGAGCACTGCCAAGGGAAACCACCTGTGCAAGACTAGCTATTGGATAGCAAACTATCTTGACCACCAGAAATATGCCACCGGAAACTAGGCCTAGATCCGGTGGGCTATTTCCAGTGAGCCAACAGGTTACTCTCCAGGTTCCGATGCCTATGGGTCTTGCCATTCACATCGTAGACAGTCTCGGATGATCCTAAATCATTCTCCACATCTTCCTCATGATGTAAGCACATTGCGGACCTAAGTAGTCGGGTTTTCGGGCTCCGAAAGTCGTATTCATCTTATCGATCCAAATAGGGTTCAACCAAATGGACCCTAAGGCCCAACTTAACTCATAAGTTAGAAATGAGGAATTCATTTCCTCATTTCCCATTGTGTACAAACGTGGGAGAGGAAAGGAGAAAAGAAGGAGAAGAAGAAGAAGAGGAAGAGGAAGAGGAAGAAGGAGGGAAGAGTTTATCTTGGTCCCAGCTGCCTCATCGTCCTCAAAAATCCTTGCCAGAGGTGAGTTCAACCTGCCATACAATTCTCTCTTCATTTTGACCTAGATTAAGCTAGGTTTGGATGAAATCTTAGTGTATAAACCATGTTGAGGTTGTAGAATGCGTATTCTACCCTCCCGATGCTATTGTCGAGCTTAAACCAAGCTCGGTGACCTCTGGCAACAAGTAGTGCCAAATGACCAACTAGGGTTTTGATTATTCGATCAACATATCTCCCAAACGGCCCGGTGGAATCACACTCTAATTGGGGCTTTTCGGCTCAGGCCTGATCACCGGGATTTGTTCCGTGGAGTTTATAGGGATCCACTGGGCATGTTTTTGGTGGGTTGTTTCCGATGAACCACAGAGCTCAATGAGCTGTCTATCGCCACCACCGGAAACAACAATGATATTTTCGATGAAAATACCCTATTTTTGGTGGGTGTTTTCGATGACATTACTGTCACTAGGAAACCTTGTCTGTACCTTTTGGGGGTGACCCAAGTGGGTCTCTCCCGAACTTTCTAACACGTATTGATGTACGATTACCCTTGTGTCTATGACAGTGATGTGCACGAGCCCCGAGACCAAAATTGAGTGGATTGATCGGTGGCCTCATATGAACCCTAACACAAGCAGAGATCAACAAGGTGAGGGATGGTTGCTTTGTTTTGGATTGTTTATTATTATAGAATTTCCCACATGTGTAAGGTTGAACAAGTTTATTTTAATTGTTCAAGTATGATGATGACATGCAATATGTTACATTTATTTTTATAATAATGATATGAATTGTTATGGAAATGTATGATGGGATCCAGTGTGGCCGAGGTGTTACCAATACTGTGATCGTCGTGTGTTTGGTTGTATGTATGAGACAGAATCTGGGCATGGTCGAGGTGGTATCGGTGCCATGATTTCCATATTTATGTTGCATTCATGTATTGATTATGTGCATTAGAGTTAGTTGTAGTTGTGGATTACACTTTGTGGCCGACGTGTTATTGGTATCGTGTACTCCGGGACTACATTTGAAAATGGATACGCTTCGTGGCTGATGATTGGTACCGGTGTTGCGTAGTTCATACTCAACTGTGATATGCATGCTAGATTAGATAAACGGTCTCAGGCTTCACTTTGTGGCCGAGGCATTACTAGTATTGTGTACCCGGTACTATATTTGGAGATGAATTACACTTTGTGGCCGAGGTTTTACCGGTATTGTGTAATTCATACTAATTGTATCATTATAAAGGCATATAGTATATATGTGGTTAGGTATCACTCCCTATGCTATGAACCCTTTCCAATAGGGGTAAATGTGTTGGATAACCCATTGTGGTATGTTCGATGTGCCTTTCTGGATTGCCACACCCACGGTACGATGTGATTATTGCTGGAGGAGGGAACTTGTCAGGCGTGGTCGATGATTGGTATCGGTGCCATGACAGCTAGGAGGGAGTTATCAGGGGTTTGCTGGGTGACCCATGGATGCATATAGGGATCGATAGGCTTCTATTCATGACTAGGGTTTGTATCCTTGCATAGTTGATGGCAGTTCCGGAATGAGGGATACAACCTAATGTGTCATAGTAGCATTTACCAGACTTAGTTGTATTGTTAGGTAGATAATAAAATAAATGAATTACATCATGAGCATCATGGACTATGTGTTTAATTTCCTCTATCATGCATCATATATTATTACTGTGACTGTTGATTAGATCTGCTTGACCCCACCCCTCACTGAGCGAGTTGGAAAGTTCACCCTACGTATACACCTTTTTTTAGATGATGATGCAATTACTGTGGTGCCGATGGCGTGTGGACCAGTATCCTTTGGGTTAGAGTATAGTGTGAGCGACTGGTGGATACCAAAAGGGAGGAGCACAATCAGGACTGTGCTTGCGACCACTATGCCTACCTCGCACTGTGAGATTGTACATCATACTTTGATACTCTTGGTATAAATCGTGGATGTTATATTTTGAGATTTATGTTATAAGTCACAAATGAATGTAACAGAATAACTTGGTTATTGATATTATATTATCATTAGACATTTCCCCATTTTATTGATGATTCTGCTACTGTACTCTGATTCTGTTGCTTTTGGTTGGGTTGTGATGTGAGATTGTGAAATGTAAAGGTACTGCTATCAAAGATCCTGGTAGGTTTGTAAGACACGTATGTGTCTTACTCACATCGCCGGTATTCCTAATGATAAGTTGGGTCTACTGAAAGTGGGGTGTGACAGATATGGTATCAGAGCGTGAAGCTCTGCCTTAACTCACAATCTCGACCAAACCACTACTTGGGGAAACTAGGATGAAAATAAAAATCTCAAGACAACAATAATAGAATTACATAATTAGGAGACAAGTATCGGTGTTAAAGCCTTTTCATTATAATAGAAAATTTGAATACACAGCTTGCACTTTTCATAAGAAAATAAAGTACTGAAAGCAAAAAATCCTAACTAGCCTAAATCTAGGAAATTAAACAACTAAAGCAAATGACAGAAAGTAAAAAGTTCAACTAAAACCTAAAACATCAAACTCAAATAAAGCGAAGGAAGATGTATGTTAGTACCTCCCATAGTATAGGTTCCCGACTCGACGATCTTGTCGCTCGGACTGAATTACCATGGTCC
Organism: Macadamia integrifolia; assembly: GCF_013358625.1. NCBI lineage: Eukaryota > Viridiplantae > Streptophyta > Magnoliopsida > Proteales > Proteaceae > Macadamia > Macadamia integrifolia. Next base: position 15,166,953 of record NC_056561.1, on the reverse strand, counting down.
ACATCAAGAGGTAAGGAAGACGTATCTGCGCCCCCATATACACACAGTAAGTCACATAGGCATGCAATACAGATACCTCAGTAGTGCCCACAGGTGGGGAGAACGTTCAACTCCACACAACAGAAAACTTTTGGAGTGGCAAAGTAGTTAACTGTACGATCCCATCCCTTAGCCTCCTTGGTCAACATGTCGTTTATCTCCTAAAAGGTGTTGGGACTCTGGAAGTCATAAGCTAGAGTTCAAGGCGGGCAATACAACAAGTCACCGGTATTATCAACCATCAAAATGTTGGCCAACTGCCTCATGTCAAAGGAGATCTCAACCCCCTTCACGTAGGAGGTGATCCGCATCTCTTCAATACCTTGGTTCACGCATTGCAGTTTGGAGTAGAACAACCTGACCAGTGTTGAGATGCGATACCACCAGACCGCCTTGAAGCATTGATGGAGATGGAATGTACGAAAGTCTCTTGGCCTCATGTAAACCCCTGGGTCCACATTACGATGCTCGAAGAGTTCCCAACGATCTTGCTCAGCCACAGAGCGGAACAGGATTGGGTTCAACGGCACGATGGGTACGTACACGATGTTTGGACATCGTTGCAAGATGATTCCTAAGGATTCAAGAGTGAGAACCTAGTTCAATGGCCGAAAGTAAAGCTCACAGAGAAGAAAATCTCAAAACTAGGTTGAAGAGAAGAGAAACATACCTTTGGTGTGTAAGCGGTGCCGATCGATAGCAAAATGGCAAGAGGAAAGAGGGGAATGGGTTGAAAGACTCTCCTTGGCCGTTTCCACACCTTCTCCACAAGTTAGATTAGGGTTTTATACAATAGAACCCAAACCCAAGTCTATTTATAGCCATTTTGGAACCACCAGAAACAAGCCAGATCCACTGGACCTGCTTCTGGTGCCTGTTTCTGGTGAGTTAAAAAGTCCCAGTTAGCTCTATATTTTGTTCACCAGAAATAACATTGATATTTCCGGTGAACCAAACCTTATTTCCAGTGAAAAACAACCCTGTTTCTGGTGGACCATTTTGGAAATAAAATATATTTTTTACTTTCCCAACTCAAATTATTATTTGTTGCTTTAATGGTATTCCCCTTCATGATATACGTGCAATCGGATCCAAATATGTGTGGACCCCACTTATGCGTGCCCTATTCCAAAATTTTCCTATTGTATATGTCACACCCCGTTCACACTGAACCGGGCCAGTGACCGAGTTAACACCGGTTAAGCCAAACCTGTCAGGATCATCAGATACTGTATTCCACCACAGCATACACACAACTAATATAAACTCATCAGATCAGCGGAAGACTAAGTTTTACCTGTGAATAATCCCATAATACTTGATACCCGGATAGTGATATAATAATTATATACATTTGGGCCCGAAGGCATGATATTTACACAAAAAGAATAAAATTCAAATATCAAGTACATAAGGAAATCCACCAAAACAATCAGAGTACACAGCTCGCTCAGTATCAAGGCTAGAGATCAGCTCGGCATCAAGGAGTGAGCCTAGCTCGACATCACATAGAAGAGCTCAGCTCGGCCTTAGAAGTGGAGCTCAGCACGGCCTCAAAGGTGGAGCTCAGCACGGCCTCAGAACTGCTATCCCGCAGCACAACTCTCACACGAGCAGTCAGTGCCGTGCTCTAACTCCTCAGGGGTCCACCAGTCCTCTTTAGGAAACTCGACTGTGGGACCCACCCCGTGCTCCTCAGATGTATGACCTGCAAAATCATCTAAAAAGGGGTGTACACGTGGGATGAGCTCACTAGCTCAGTAAGTAGAAAGATGGACCACACAGCAGTCCACACATCACAACACATCATATGCACTACATGCCATGCTATACATTTTAAATCACATCCACCTAAGCAACATTACTAAGTCCTTGGTTTTAGTGCTACTATAACCACAGTGCACGTATACTCCGGGTACGAGCCGCGAACTCCCTCCCGCGATACGCCCATAGGGCTGTCGGAGAAGGCCCACCGTGAGTACTCGGAAAAGTAAAGACAATGTCGTCCACCGGCTCTCAACAGAAATGTAAATGACTGAAAATAAAGGTGCTGACTCCAGCAATTTAAAAGCAGTACGATTGGCCCTCTTGAATATACCACCGGGGTTGTCGGCTGTCCTACATGACCCGCCGGGCATTATGTCTAACCGCTACAGTGACCCGACGACCGCGACCACTGCTTCCCCCCAAATGATAACCCAACACCTTAACCCCTGTTGGGAAGGGTCGTAGCACGGGATGGTGAGAATCCTAATACCGCATGCTCCTATATGACAATAGTACGATTGCATAGTGCCTCCGTGTCCCATTCCACGGGCCACCAATGCACTCATCTCCAAGCCGACTACGGCATCTAGTCTATCAATGCAACATGCACAATGATGTCCACATTCAACATATAAACATCTCATTCAATTGGCAATTGGAAAGTAAACATAGCACATATGCACATCAATGTGTGGAATGAATAGTCTACATAGCATATTCATGATGGCATGACTAGACTAGATATAATTAAATGAATGCCAAACAATACCTTGAAACAAGGCCAAACGTCCTCTCCCCACTTACCTGTAGCGTACAAGGATTCCCGTTCGGTACGGGTGAGATCCGGTGCGAATCGGGTAGGATTTGGTGAACCTAACATAATTGAGCGAGGTTAGTACTTCACCATTTTAGGATCAAAATTAATGCGATCTGATGATAAAATCATGTTTAAAACGTTAAAAGAAGGTCACACGTCCGATTTGGGTTCGATCGAACATAAGGATCACCTTCGGGGCCACACGGGTGGGTCAGACAGGTGGGCAGTCTGGCCCACCGGTCCTACCCACCGGTTGGGATCGGCGGGTAGGGGCCAGCCGGTATGGCCCACCGGTTCCACCCGCCGGTTGGGCCAGGGGCCCCTGCTAGGACCGACGGGTAGGATGGCCCACCGGTTGGGCCCGCCGGTTGTGCCCGATGGCCCCCCTGCCTTCTTAAGTGGGTGCCCACAGGCGGGTAGGGGCCCACCGGTCTTGGCGGGAAACACCCTGTTTCTTCCCCATTTTCTCCATTCTTTGGGGAATCAAATGGGGGCTTTTCCCATCCATTCTTCACACCTTCAAGGTCCTATAGGATGGTTCTAACCTAGATCTAGGTTAGATTCAAGTGATGGGAAACCATCTTACCTTCTTTGCTCAAGAACAACTTCAAACCCTCCAAATCACTTCAAACCCACAATGCTTCTTCCACCTTGTCAATATCTCTTCAAATCCTTCAAGATCAACACGTAAACCATCTATTAAACCTTAGATTCATCATTTCAAAGGGGATCTACAAGGTCTCAAGAAACCATACTCGAATCAAGGGTTTAAAGCTTGGATATGGTGAATGTTCACAAAACCCAACTTTGCTTACCTCTAACTGTAGATCTAGAGTTGAAGATCACTCTCCTGGCGCCGGAATGGGAAGATCGAGCTTCGGCGCCGCTGAAATCCCTCTTTTCTTCCTCTTCCTTCTCTTCCCTTCTTCTTCCCTTTCTTTTCTCTCTCCTCTTTACTATCCTCACCAACGTACGGGTGAATAAATGGAAAGAAAAGAAAAGAAAACATAAAGCTATATATACAATTCCTAATTAAGTGAATAGTGCACATGGATGGGTCACTCAGGTGGGTGGGTGCACCCACCTGTCCGCCCACCTGAGGGCCAAAACTTGGGATTTTGATGGGGTTCGGGCCTCGGCACGAACCCCACCCCTGGCATACGATGTAGCATACGTATATACCTTAAAATACGGCTATAATACCTGCTTTATCCGTACATGGCCTTATGGTAGGTGCATGTACACGGCTTGGGCACTCCCGTCTCTTCTGGCACTGGCTCAAACTTGTCGGGCCAGCCGGTGTTTAAGGTCACCCGTGCCATCATAGCCCATAAGGAACCCGCTCTAATTTCCTCTGGCTCGGTTCCTGCATGGTTAAACCGGTTCAACCTCGAAATCAGACCGGGTTTAAGAAGCGGGGTATTACATTACCCCCCCTTCTGAAAAATTTCATCCTCAAAATTGCGTACCTGGTTGATCAAAAAGATGAGGGTACTTGGCTCGCATTTCATCTTCTACCTCCCAAGATGCTTCTTCAAGTGAGTGACCAGCCCATCGCACCTTTACATAGGAGATGGAGTGGTTGCGAAGGGTTTTCACCTTCCGGTCCAAAATTTCAGCTGGCTGTTCTGTATAGGTCATATCAGCTTCTAGGTACTCTGGTTCCACGGGTAGTACATGAGATGGATCATGCACGTATCTCTTCAGCATGGATACATGGAATACATTGTGAACATCCCCAAGTGAAGGTGGCAGAGCAAGCATGTAGGCTACTGAGCCAACCCGGGATAAGATCTCAAATGGTCCAATGTATCTTGGGCTCAACTTCCCTTTTCTGTGGAATCTTTGCAACCCTTTAGTAGGAGAGATCTTGAGAAATACCTTTTCTCCTGGCTGAAATTCAATATCTTTTCTGCGGGTGTCCGCATAGCTCTTTTGACGGGACTGAGCTGCTTTAATCCGTTCTCTAATAACGTCGACTTTGTCACAAGTCATTTGGATCATCTCAGGTCCTAACATTCGACGTTCACCTACCTCATCCCAATACAAAGGAGTCCTGCACTTTCTGCCATATAACGCCTCATACGGAGCCATCCCAATTGTAGCTTGGTAACTGTTGTTATATGCAAACTCCATAAGAGGTATATATTCTTCCCAACTGCCACTCATCTCCATTGCACATGCCCTGAGCATGTCTTCTAATATCTGTATGGTTCGCTCCGACTGACCATCCGTCTGTGGGTGAAAAGCTGTACTCAAATTCAGCTGTGATCATGGTTTTAAGTATCGGTGCGTATCGTACGTATCGGCCAATACGTATCCGTATCGGTAGGCATCGGCACGATACATACCGATACGCTACGAGGAATTTTGGGCCCCCTTTTACGTATCGCTGTATCGTGCGTATCGTACCATACCGTACCGTATTGGTACCGATACGTACGATACTCTACGATACGAACTTTTGAAAATCTGGAAATTCCCGAGAGTATCGGTACGTATCGGTACCGTATCGGTACGTATCGACTGAAAATATGAAAATTCCCGTGAATGTGCCTTTTATTGTTTGAAACAAACACTTCAAACTCTCACCAATAGTTTTCTATATTTCTCTTCTTTCTTCCCCTTTGATTCACACACCTTTTTGGAGACTCAAATGGTAGATTGAAAGAAACATTGTCGAAGTGAATGGTTCAAAGAAGGAGAAAAACATAGTCCAAGAAGAACCTTGAACTTGAAAGTTGAAAAATTTGAATAGTAAGTTCATCTTTACTCACTTTTTTCAATTTTAACCTTAGATTTTCAAGTTTTTTTACAAATCTAAGGTTCATCATAGGGGTGTCAACCGGTCGGGTCGGTTTGGTTTCGATCGGGCTTAATCGGGCTTAAAGACTTTCAAAGGCTACACCGTGTCCGCCCATTTAACTAATCGGGCTTAGTTATTGAGGGCATGGTACACTTTATATTCGGTCAGTCGGCCTCGGGCTATAATCGGGCCACCTTAATCGGGCTTTAGTCGGGCCTTAATTGGGCTACGGACATGTTTAATGTTAAACGGGCTTTAACCGGTTTTTAAACGGACCCTCTTTAAAATGTGCTCTTATATTCCGGCCCACTCATGCAAACCCAAAAAAATGACAATAAATTAATAAATGATACCAAATATAACCATTATTTAAAAATATGAACATGTTTTTACTTTTTAGTTTTTACTTTCTAATTTGGGGGGTAAAATAGGTATTCTACAATCATTAAAGGGTCGGGCTAGGCCAATGCACAATAGGCCGGTCTCGATCGGGTGTTAAACGATCGGTCTCGGTCAGGCGCCCGACGGTCCAAGTAGCAAAACCAAGACCGACCGTTTATAAACGGGCCGGGCTCAAGCCGGACACGTTTAATAAACGGTTCGGGCTCAAGCCCGACACGTTTAATAAACGGTCCGGGCTGGATCGGTCTATAAACGGTCGGTCCCGATCGGTTTAGTCGGTTCGGGCCACGAATTGACACCCCTAGTTCATCATACTTAGAATCACATTTTGTGCATCATTATTACATGAAATCATTGGATTTATAAGGATTTACAAACTTTTTTCAAGAGAAAATGAGGGTTTCAATTTATTTCAAATTTCTTAGATCTACTCATGCTCAATGATTAAAAATGTTTAGATTTTTTATATGTTATGTAAAAACAAGTGTTCTACAACTTCCATGGAAAATTTTGATTTTTCTCAAAAAAATATATTTGTCTATCAATACCATACCCTCATCATTTTGAACATTTTCAACTCAATATATTTGTCTATCAATACGATACCCTCCACTTAAGTATTTATGCATTCTACATGTTATATATAACTTTTTTTAACTGTTTTTTTATGCAAAAATGTATAAAAATGTGTTCCCTATCCATTTATGTGCGTATCTTTAGCATATCTTAGCGTATCTCCGATACGATACGATACCCTCCGATACGTATCTTAATTTTGACCGACCGATACGGCGATCGATACCGATACTTTAATCCTTGGCTGTGATCCTAAGGCACGCTGTAAGCTTTTCCAAAATCTAGAAGTGAACCTTGGGTCCCTATCTGAAACAATGCTCACTGGCACTCCATGTAAGCGCACTATGTTGTCCATGTAAAGTTGTGCTAGTTTGGTCATGGAGAACTTGGTCTTGATAGGAATAAAATGAGCAGTCTTGGTAAGCCGATCCACGATCACCCATATCGCGTCCATTCCCTTAGGTGTACTTGGTAGTTCGGTGACGAAGTCCATTGTAATCCTTTCCCACTTCCATTCTGGTACTGGGAGTGGCTGAAGAGTACCATAAGGTCGATGCCTCTCAGCTTTTACTTTCTGGCAAGTAAGACAAGTCGCCACATACAAAGCTATGGTGACTTTCATGCTTGGCCACCAGTAACTTTGTTTGAGGTCTTTGTACATTTGGTACTTCCTGGGTGAAGTGAGTACTCGGAGCTATGTGCTTCTCGCACTATCTTGTCTTGTATATCCAAATCATCGGGTACACACAATCTGTCTCGAAACATCAATGCCCCATCACTGGCTAAAGTAAAATCTGGGTCGTTCATTGTTTGATCTTGAACCTTAACCCTGATCCGCTGCAATTCAGGATCCAAAGGTTGCTTCATTATCACCTCTTGCCTAATCGCCGGATGCACCTGTAGAGCCATCAAGGATACCGTCAACCATTTAAGGTTTTCTGGTTGAGGTTCAAGCTCTAAGGTTGCCCCTTCATATAAGAGGGTTTCATCCATTAGCATCGCCTCTTGCACGAGTGGTGGAGCTGACTGCTAAGTATGAGAGCGACACAGTCTGTGTCTTCCGACTCAATGCATCTGCCACTACATTAGCCTTGCCGGGATGATACTGAATGTCGCAGTCATAATCCTTCATGAGTTCAAGCCATCTCCTCTGTCTCATGTTCAAATCCTTCTGGGTGAAGAAGTACTTCAGGCTTTTGTGATCGCTGTATATCTCACACTTCTCCCCATACAAATAATGTCGCCAGATCTTAAGGGCAAAAATGACTGCAGCTAGTTCCAAGTCATGAGTGGGGTAATTCTTCTCATACTCCTTTAGTTGTCGGGATGCATACGCTATTACCTTACCGCGTTGCATGAGAACACAACCCAAACCAACTTTGGAAGCATCGGTATAGACTGTCATTCCACCTGTGCCTTCAGGAATAGTCAGCACAGGGGCAGTCACCAACTTCTCTTTCAATTCTTTGAATCTCTTCTCACATTCCTCTACCCAGTCAAATTTCACACCCTTTTCAGTTAATTTGGTCATTGGTGCTGAAATCCGAGCAAAATTCTCGATGAAGCGACGGTAGTATCCAGCCAAACCCAAGAAGCTTCTAATTTTGTAACATTCTTGGGGCTTTCCCATTCCACTACTGCTTTCACCTTAGCAGGATCTACTTCGATTCTGGCTTTAGACACTACATGCCCCAGGAATCCAACTTCTTCAAGCTAGAATTCACACTTGCTGTATTTGGCAAACAACTGTTGTTCTCTCAACCTCTGTAACACCATCCTCAAGTGTTGAGTGTGCTCCTCTTCGGTCTTGGAGTAGATCAAGATGTCATCAATAAAAACAATTACCCATTTGTCGAGCACATCCTGAAATACTTGATTCATTAGATCCATGAATGCTGCTGGTGCATTGGTTAACCCGAAAGATAACACTAGGAACTCATAGTGACCGTATCGAGTCCTAAATGTTGTTTTGGGTATATCACTGCTCTTTATCTTGAGCTGATAATAGCTGGACCGAAGGTCTATCTTTGAAAATACTCTGGCTCCCTGCAACTGATCAAATAAATCATCAATGCGTGGCAATGGATACCAGTTCTTAATGGTTAGCTTATTCAACTCCCGGTAATCTATGCACATACGCAAACTGCCATCTTTCTTCTTGACAAACAACACTGGGGCACCCCAAGGTGAAACACTTGGGCGAATAAACCCCTTTTCCAATAGTTCC